>NC_137888.1:204446984-205021163 GCF_963455335.1 Martes martes | reverse complement strand
AGGAGGAAGGACCAGGATCCTGGGATCATGACCTGAGCCAAAGGCAGAGGCTTAACCCAATGAGCCACTCAGGCACCCCTGTGTTTAACATTTTGAGGGACCACCAAACACTTTCTATCTCTGTTGTCTCACAAAGCCAGTGAAGAGAGAATTCAAAGTGAAGAATTCTAAGTCCCCATTTGGCAGCCAAGGAAACTGAGGCTGGGAGAGGTGGCCCCATACCATCCTGAGGCTAATGGCCATCAGATTATTCCCTGTATGCTTAGTGACCACTGGGTGCTGGACTCTTGCTAAGGAAGGGGTTAGGATTGGGCCCCTCATAGTCTTTGCATCTCTGGACTCTGACAGATCTGGGTTTACCTCCCAACTTGGGCAAGTTGCTTCCTTCCTCTGAGCCTCCACCTCTCTACCTATAAATAATCCTAATCCTTCCTTTATTGTGGAGACTTAACATGGTACTGTAGGCAGAGAAAGGTACCTATATTATGCCTTTGATTTACGAAGGCTTGAACAAATAAGAACGTGGTCGACTGAGGCTTGGGGGTGTGAAGTAACTTGCCAAAAGTTGGCGATTGGCTCCACCCTAAAAGCATTTTTGAGAAATTTTCTGAAGCTTAATCTTTCTGGAAGCTAGTGAGGAGAAATTTCTAAGGGAAGTCCTCTTGGGTGGGGGGCAATTTGCTGCTAGGTTGCTTTGCTGTTTGGGGAGCTAACCTTTGATAACACAGAATCTTGCTGAATCAGCCTGGGGTAGCCTGTGGTCATGAACCACAACTGGTTCCCTGGTGGAGGTCACCTTTGCCCCAACCCACTCACTCCTCCTTTCTGGTCTATAGTTTATATCAGCACAGCAGGAGGCAGGGTGACTTCCGGTGCCCCAAACAGGCACAGGCCAGGCACTTCCTTGCTTCCAGGCATGGTCTCCTACTGGTCCTTCTGTTGTGGGGCACCCTTCTTCCTTCCCTCTCCTTTCTGCGGTGCATACACTAGAACTTTCAGGCTCTGGCTTCTACCAGCCCTTCTAATCTCCTCTCCTCACGGGTTCCTTAGTCCAGCTCACTGGCCTCTTGCTTCTTGACGATGCTACCCTCATTCCACCCTACGGCCTTTGTACTTGCTGCTCACTTTGCTTGGAATGTTCCAGTTCATGTCTTCCTATCATTCAGGATCACTCAAACATTACTTCCTCCTAGAAGCCTAGCCCTGACCACCCTGCGTAATCTTGTGAACTAGGTTCCCAGTCCCTCCTTGTGAGCTCATTCTATTTACCACGACCCTTACCTGACAATATCTTAGTCATTTGTTTATTTATCTTATGTATGCATTTGTTTATTTATTGTTGCCTCCCCCACTTGGAGGGAAACTCCATGGGAGCAGGGACCTGTCTTGCTCAGGGCTGCATCCCCAGGGCTGAGACCAGTGCCTGGCACATAGCATTCAGGTGTCTGTCAACATTCAGTGTCTGTCAACTGACTGACTATTGTTCTTCTTCTCATAAACATGAATTTTCTTCCCCTTAAACTGGTTCATGAGGTTAAATACCTTTTTATACTCAGCCTCCAAGTCTTGGGAGTCTCCTCCGATGGGCCCCAAGGGCTAAATTCCTGACTCTGTTCCTACCAAGCTGTGTGACTTTGGGCAAGCTACTGCCTATCTCTGGGACTCCAATTTTATTTTATTTTATTTAATTTATTTATTTATTTATTTAGAGAGTGAGTGAGAAAGAGCATGAGAAGGGAGAATGTCAGAGGGAGAAGCAGACTCCCTGTGGAGCTGGGAGCCTGATGCGGGACTCCATCCCGCCACCCCAGAATCATGACTTGAGCCGAAGGCAGTCGCTCAACCAACTGAGCCACCCAGGCATCCTGGGACTCCAATTTTCAAAGAAAGTTCTTAACCCCCCCCCCCCAATCTAGTGAAAGCTCTGGCTCCAAGTCTCTCCTGAAAAGATAAACGCACGATTTTGCCCATGATTTTAAGGGATTTAATGATTCCACCAAGTCCAGTGCTGGACTTCCCCTCCAGCTGATCCATATTGAGTCTGATTTATTCATTGACGCGGTTGGTCAGCAGGTATTCAAACAACACCAGTATTTTGGGCCTACCCTCATGGTGGGAGATTCTGGGGCCCCCAAATTTCCAAGCTCTGGACTCTGAGGTTTCCAACAGCAGGGAGGTGGGGGTGGGGGGTGGGCAGAAGGGACAATTTCAGCTAGACTCTCTGGTCTACATGGTCATGACTAGGTTAGCTAGAGGAGCCAGAGGGGCAGCTGGGGTACAGCTTGGGAAGGGGGCATAGACAAGCTCCTGGAAGAGGGATTGGGTTTTGAAGGATAAATGGGATGGTCTGGCAGGGAAGGGCGTTCCAGCGTAGGAAACAGCTTTGGGGGATTTGAGGGAGGGAGGAGAAATAATAACACACATTTACACAACATATTTTTAGGAAAAGATCGCTTGCAGGTGGCAGTCTCAGGCCCACCCCAAGAGGGAAGGAAGATGATTTTACGGTTGAGAAGAAAGAGGCGCAGAGATGCTAAGAGCCGCCCTCCAGGCCATATAGCAGGTAAGTGGTGGACTCGGGTCTAGACACCCCCAGGCTTCTTCTAACGGGGCTTTCTTATTGGCCGACAGACAAAAGAGTTGTTTCTGATAGGGTGAGGTATGTGGGGAGGGCCGAGCCTGATTAGTGGAGGGAGGAGTAGTTCAGTCGGCCAGGGAGCCCGAACGTGGAATTTAGTTGTCTGTGAAGCGGGAGAGGAGTGTCTGATTGACCGAAAGAAGGGAAGGCAGAGTCTGATTGGCCGAGGGCTAGAGAACATTTAATTGACTGAGGCGTAGGAGGGTGGAATCTGATGGGCTGAGGGGAAGTCGGAACGAGGTATCATTGATGCCCGCAGTACCTTTTAGCTTCCAATCCGCAAATCCCGCAAATCCCGTGTCCCTGGGCCCTGGTAGAGGGAGGTGGAGATTAATCCCCCACCAACTGTGGGGAAATGGAGACAGGTGTTTGTGGAGGAAGGGAGGGGGCTGGGTCGCTCCAGGCAGAGTCCAGGAAGGACACCTTCCTAGCCATACCTGGTGAGAAGCAATCTTGTTCGCATTCCCCTTCACGACCCCCTCCCCCAGCATTGTCTTTGCCCCCTCGGTGCTCCTGCTCTCCCCCGGAAGCAATCCCCAATGCCGGGAGCAAGCTGTCATCTCTCTAGCTTCTGAAGACCAGGGCCTCTCCTCCTGCCGCCCGCCCCGAGGGGTGTCCTGCACCCGCCTGGCTCCTTATTGCCACCATCTCCCCTTTTCCCTCTCTTCCCATTTTCCGTCTTTCTCTCCATCCCCTCCTTTCTTCTCCCCAAGTTAGTCTCCATTTCTCCATCGAAAACGCCAGCCTAGATGTGGCCCAGGCCCAAACCCTTGGCGTCACCCCTGACTTCCCTCCTCTCACACCCACATTCCGTCTGTCGGCAAGTCCCGTCACCTCTAAAGCAACCCCTAATCCTACCACCTTTCACAGCGCCATCCCTCCAGCGCGGCTCCTCCTCCGGCTCCTCCCGCCGCTCTGGCGCCCCCTTTCGTCGGTGCATCAGAGCCGGAGGGAACCGGGAAAATCCGTCAGGCCTCTGCGCAGTCAGCATCCTCCCCAGCTGGGAACCGTCCGTGGCGCCCTTTCCCCAGAGGAAAACTTGAAGTGCCTCCTAGGGGCACAATCCGTCCGGTCACCTCCCAGCCCCTGTGTCCTCCCACTCTCTCCATCGCTCACTCGGCTCCAGCCTCACTGGGCTCTTGGCTCTTTCTTCAGGCATGGTCCAGCCTCTGGTCCCTGCTCAAAGAGCACCTCAGGGGTCTTCCTCATCCCCTTGCCTCCCTGGATCGTCCTCCACGGCGCACATCCCATAAAATAAGCTTTTTGCTTATGTGTTTCCAGTTATGCTTTATTGCATCTCCACGGCAGAACAACAACTGGTACTTCCTGGGAGCTTGGCGTTTGCTGAATGAGCATGTGCTCTGTGCTCGCTGGGGCTGGGGGAAAAAGGCAGGGAGTGAGCAAGAGGCTGTCTACACGCACAGAGCTCCCAGCTAAACACACCGTTCCAAGAGCGAGTTTGCTGTGACTGAGGATGCACGGGGGCTGTGGCTGCATGGAGCGTGAGCTTGAACTGAGCTCAGAATTTAGGGAAGCCCTCAGAGAACATGGCCTTTGAGCTGATACCTGAAGGAGAAGTAGGAGTTAGCGGAGCAGGGGAGAGGGAAGAGAATTCCAGGCAGAGGGAACTGCATGTGCAAAGGCTTTGAGGGGGAGAGAGATGGCCTTGGAGGGTTTGGCAAGATGGTTGCAAGTGGCAGTGAGCAAGAGTGTGGTGAGTGATGAGTTGAAGGAGGTGTTTGCTGCTCCATTCACCCCACATCCCTGAACTGCTCTGGTCTTTGCTCCAAACCATGAATTACCTCCTGCCTTGTCTCCACCCTTCTGCCCCCTATTTTGTGTCCTGGGAGGCTGACTTGAATGGACCACTCAACCTTTGCCTTATGGCTTCCAGTTGGGTTCAACCAATAGGGAGCCACAGCAAGCACTGGAGGGAGGGAGGAGACTGAGGTCAGGGTATTAGTATCTCATCTCTTCTCCTGTGTGGTCCATGCAGGCTGCCTGTGCCCCTCAACCAACAGCTCTTGCCAGGCAGTCCTCTCTCTGCGCATAGCCCTATCAAGTCCAGGTTCTAGCAACTGCTTTTGCCCTGTAGCCCCAGGTCCCAGGGCTCTGGGGTGGTAATGGCTCCTGGATGTACTATCTTTTTGAAATAGTGCTTTTATTAAACTCTTTTCAAATTAGTGTTCTGTTTCTTGCTGGCTCTCTTTTTTACTGAGGTGAAATTCACATAATATAAAGTTAACCCTCTTGAAGTGTATAATTCGGTGGCATTAGTACATTCACAAATATTGTGCAACCATATCACCGCTGTCTAGTTCCAAAATTTTTCCATCATCCCAAGAGGAGCTCCTGCACTCATTCTCCTTGGATATGGGCTCTACTCCTCACGGCCCCTGTCCCCCTGTCACTGGTCATCCCTGATGTGCTCTGTCTCTAGATTTACTTCTTCTGGTCATTTCACAGAAATGCAGTTATACAATGCGTGACCTTTTGTGTCTGGCTTCCTTCACTCAGCATGATGCTTTCGAGGCTCACCCATGGGGTAGCATGAGTCAGAGCCTCATTCTTTTTTATGACTGAGTAATATTCCACCATATGGATGGACCACATTTGTTTATTTCTCCGTTGATGGATACTTGGGTTGTTTCCACCTTTTGGCGACTGTAAATCGTGCCGCTCTGAATCTGTGTGGACATATGCACATGCAGGGACACTGAGTCCCTGTTTTCACTTCTTTTGGTTATATACTTAGGAGCGGAATCGCTGGCTCATATGGTAATTCTATGTTTAGCTTTTTGAGGAACTGCTAAACTGTTTTTCATCGCGGCTGCACCATTTTACGTCTTCACCAACAGTGTTGGAGGAAACTGCTCTTCTTTTTGTCTCTGCCCCCAAAAAGTCTGCTGTGAGCTTCTGGAGGCCCAGGAAAAACTCTTCCCCTCACTCCTGCCATGCTCCTCCTTTGTCCACTTGCACACGTTTTTCTGGGACCATCTCCATAACCTGGCCACCACTTCTGTCTCACCCTCCCACTTCGATTATAGTTTGTTTGTTGCTACCAGGCTGAGGACTCTGATGCCTGGGAACCACGGAGCCCTGTCCCTTCCCAGGCCCTGGGCCCCTTGCCCTCTGGGCACAGGCCACTCTTCCTCAACCTCCCAGATGTGGCTCATCTCTCCCTCCAGCTTCATGCCTCTGCCTGCCCTCTCTCTAAACACAGCTGTGATCCATGCTTCTGTCAACGAATTCTCTGTCCACCTCCTCCCAGGTGACCTCACTGACCTACTCGCTGGGCATCCATGTACTCCCAGGACAGGTGACTCAGAGATGCTCTTCTCCTGATGGGCCCAGCTGCCTCCCCAGTGCCTCTCCTTGGCAGACAGGGTGTCAGCACTGCTGACGCCTGGGGCGGGATCATTCTCCTGGTGGGGGCTGTGCTGTGCATTGTAGGATGTCCAGCTGCACCCCTGGCCTCTGCTGACTGGATGCCAGTAGGTCCTCCCCCTCTACAGTGTGACAGCCAGAAGTATCTCTGGGCATTGCCAAATGTCCCCTAGGGGGATAATCTGCCCCAGTTGAGAACTGCTGGGATCGCCCAAATCCAACCACATGCCCCAAGTGTTGATGTCCGTCCAGCCCATGGTCTGTGCCAAGCCTGGGGCCGAGCACCCCGCAAACCCCATTTCATCTTGCGATCATCGCCTCCGTTTTATCTGTACAAATATGGGGGCTTACAGCAGCCACGTGACCTGCCCAAGCTAACAGCCAGGAAGCCTACTGGGCCCTTCAACTTGCTCCTCCTTCCCTGTCCCTATCTCTCTGAGGGCAGAGACACTGAGCTGTTACCCACTCCTCTCTTCTTCTCCATCTCTGCCACCTGAAACCCCACATCCAGCCAGGCACCAAAGCAGATGTCCTTCACATCCCTAAAAAGTCCACATCCCTGGGGTGCCTGGGCGGCTCAGTCCGTTGAACATCCAACTCTTGATTTTGGCTCACCTCAGGGTCCAGGGATCCAGCTCCGAGTGAACTCCGCAGCCAGCAGGGAGTCTACTTCTCTTCTCCCTCTGCCCCTCCCCCCTACTCATGCACTCTCTCGCTCTCTCTGAAATAAATAAATAAATCTTTAAAAAAACCCCACATCCCTGACAAAATCAATAAGCTCCACTGTGCTTTAAAACACCAATTAGGGGCGCCTGGGTGGCTCAGTGGGTTAAAGCCTCTGCCTTCGGCTCAGGTCATGATCCCAGAGTTCTGGGATCAAGCCCCGCGTCGCGTCGCGTTGGGCTCTCTGCTCAGCAGGGAGCCTGCTTCCTTCTCTCTCTCTGCCTGCCTCTCTGCCTACTTGTGGTCTCCGTCAAATAAATAAATAAAATCTTTAGAAAAAAAATAAAAATAAATAAAACACCAATTAAAGGGGGCTCCTCTCCTGCTCACGCACCATCCAGGGCTCCCCATTGCCTGCCAGATCAACCCTCAGCCACTTGGGCTGATTTTCAAGGCCTTTCACATCCTCTCCTGCACCCCCTCCTCGTCTCTCACGCCCCAGGGCTAGAGAGAGTCACCTGCCCAGCCACACCCTCGGGTTTCTCTGAGCCCAAGCCCCACCCCCTCTCCTGCATCTGTTGAAATCCAACCTCTCCCTCCAGTCCCAGCTCAGATGTCACATCCTTCACGTAGCCTTCCCGTCTGCCTCCTCCAAACACCACAGCTTCAATTATTTGTATTGCCTCTTCTTCCCTTAGAAATGCCGCCTCCTCTCACCCTCAAACAGGGCCCAGCACCCAGTGAGGGAATATGCCTGAGACGGAAAAGGGATAAAGACATCAGCCAAGTTTATCACCTGCCAGGACAAGTGGGCGTCTAACGCTGGCTTTAAAATTCCCTCAAAGTTTCGAGCCCCGCTGTGTCTTCTTTTCTGGAATTTGGAAGAGATTGCTGCCTAAGAGTTCCCAAACTTGAATTTGGGACTCTTTGGCTTTGTCCTTCATCTTTGTCTTAATCCAGACAGATGGCTTCTGATACCGAAATTTTAGTCATTCCCAATCTTCTGCCACCGGTTTTGATCTATCTACGTACTACCTTTTATTACTTAATAGTTTTCTTTCAGTGGTCTTCCTCTAAAGCCTTATTTTATTTTTTGAAAAGATTTTATTTATTTATTTGAGTGAGAGCACAGGCACAAGGGGCTGGGAGGGGCAGAGGAAGAGGGAGAAGCAGACTCCCCACTGAGCAGCAGCCACCCCCCTTAATCCCGGGCTCAATCCCAGGACCCCAGGATCATGACCTGAGCCAAAGGCAGACGCTTAATCAACTGAGCCACCCATATACCCCAAGCCTTATTTATTTTATTTTATTTTTAAAAAGATTTTATTTATTTATTTATTTGGCAGGGATAGAGAGAGAGAGAGGGGGATCACAAGCAGGGCATAGGAAGAGGGAGAAGCAGGCTTCCCCCTGAGCAGGGAGCCTGATGCTGGGCTCCATCCCGGGATGTTGGGATCATGACCTGAGCTGAAGGTAGATGCTTAACGACTGAGCCATCCAGGCGCCCCCAAACCTTATTTATTTTAAAGCAAAATTTGTATAACTATTATTATATCCACAGGCAATAGATTTGATATCTAGGGTGAGTCTATTTTTTTCTTCTACGGGTCAAAGCAAATGTTTCATTTAACAAAAATACATAAAATAGAAAATGAATCGAAAATATTCCTCCATGTGCCATCTAAAATTACCAGGCCAACATAATTTACATCAGACTTTGGACACTTGTGTCAGACTTTGGGGACCAGCTGGAGTATTTTCTGTGTGGTTCGGACTTGTGAAAATACATTTCTTCATTTCACTCGTCCCATCTTTTCTTCCCCCAGCTTCATTAAGGTGTAACTGACAAAAATTTAAGGTGTACAATGTGACACAACATTTATTCTTGTGTTTCAGGTTTCAGCTGGCCACCTGACACCCAACTCAGATAGCAGCTTCCCCTCTACCCCGTTGCAAAACCCTGTTACATCCTGCTTAAGCCTCCAATCCACAAGGGCAAGGATTGGGTCTGTTTTTATTCTCTGTCATGTTCCCAGTACCTAGAAACATGCTTGGGTCTTTCCACAGCAGGTCCTTTCAACTGCAGGGATTTATTCTAAACCAAGTGCTGCCTAGCCCTGATAAGCTGAGCCTGGGGTCTCACCCTCAAGGAGACCCTGGTCTCAGGGGGAGACAGAGTCAGCTAAAGCAGGACTTGCCTGATTGAAACTTGGGCATGGACGGGGCTGCGAAGCCACTGCTTTCTCAACTAGGGCATGCAGAGCATAGAGCTAGCTGTCAGGATTTGCTGGTGAGGCAGAAGGCTGGAAACTCCATGGTGGTTAGTAATAGTCCGCACGTACCTAGCACTTACTGTGTGCTCAAATACAAAAGTGCTCCCTATACCTCGAAGCAGGGTTTCTCAGCCTCACTGTTGTGGACATTGGGGCTGGGTCATTCTCTTTTGTGAGGGGCACATTCTCAGTGTGTGCATTGTAGGACTTTTCGCAGCATCCCTGGCTCTACCCATTAGATGCCAGCAGTACCCCAGCATCCAGGTGTGGTGGCCAAAGTGTCTCTAGACATTGTCAAACTGTCTCCTGGGGGACAGAATTGCCATGGGTGGCAACTGTTCCCCTAAAACATTACAGCCATCATCTAAGATGGACACACAGAGAGTAGCTGAGGGAGTCATTTGAACCCCCTGTCTCCAGAGTGCATGTCTAACCACTAGCTGCGTGGTTTTGTGTGTGGTCCCGGCCCCTGGCCCTGTCCTTTGAGACACTAGCACTGCTCAGGGTCTGCTCCGCCGCTTGGCCCCATCCCCCAGGCTAACCAGCCCCAAGATTAGACTTCCCAACTGGTTGGCCCCCGAAGTGAAGGATGGCTCATCTGTAGTCTATAATCAGTAATTTATTTGTGACCAATCAAAAGGCTTTGGAATGATCATCCTGGGGAAAAAAAAATCTGAATTTCCTTGTCCTTCCTTCGGCTTCTTTATGGTTTGCTGTGGTTTTGGCTTTGGAACTCACTGGGAGGAGGGTGATGTTTCTCAGGGGTTCAGGCTTCTCAGTGTCCGACCTGATCCTTGACTGACCCCAGCCAGTCACGCCTCTCCTCCAGCCCACAGCATGTGCCTTAGTTTCTCCAGATGAGCTGGCAGTTATGGCTGGAGCCTTTGATCTCTTTAGTCTCCCGTGGGTTGGGTTTTTTTTTTTTTTTCCCCTTTGACAGCTATTTCCTGGGTATCTAGTATGTGCAAGATCTTTTGGCCCCGGGGAGGCAGTGGAGAGCCAAAGACCAGCTGTGAATCCTTCCAACTGTCGGCCCATTTGCCCAGATCAGCCACCCGTCCAACCATCCACCCACCAAACCAGGAATGGTATCTCTGTTTCACATCCAGGGGTGGGGCTGACCCTGTCTGGACCCATCTGGAGCAGATAAACTGGCCAAGGACAACATTCTAGCGGGATGGTCAAGTTGGCTGACAGTGGGTGGGTGGGGTGGGAGGAGCAGGACCAGAGTCTGGTGCTCCTTGTTGAGGCTGGAGGTCTTCCTGGAGGAAGCAGCCCCAGGTGGTGGTGGAGCCCCAGGAGGGTGGGTTGCATCCAGAGGGAACAGAAGGGCTGGCTCCCAAGGGCCAATGGAGTCTAAGGATTCCTGGGAGCCCAGTGGGGCCTCGGGGTAGCTGACCTAGGGACCCCTTTCCAAGCTTGGAAGCAGGTCCTGAGATGGGGGCTTTGCGGGGTACTGGTGTAGAAGGGGGGGGTGTTAAGGAGCGGGCCACCGGGGGATCTGGGCAATAACTAGAGCTAGGCACCAGCAGAGGGGCAGGGAATGTGGTGGTTTCGGGCTGCTGGGTGTCCAAGTCTTTGTATCTCCACAAGTCTCTTCTGCTGTCTCTGCCTGTGTCTTTCTCTCCATCTCTCCACCTGTCAGTCTCTCCATCTCTGGATCCGTTCCTTTCCCTGTCTGACGTTCTCCATGCCTCCACGTCTCTGTCTCTGGTTCTCTCCATCTCTGGGGGCCCAGCCTTGGTCCCCGCCCAGAGGCTGGCCAGGCCGGGGGCGGGCCGGGGGCGGGCCTCGCGACTCGACCGGGCGGGGTTAAAGGGCCAGACCGCGGGACGGCGCGGTCAGAGCCGAGGTTGCGGTGCGGGCGGATCTGGACCGAGGGCGGGAGGCCGAGACCCGCGAGGTGAGTGAGCGCGAGGGGCCGTAACCGGAGCCCGGCCGCACCGCTGCGCGGTAACCCGAGGCGCCTGGCGCGGGTGCCCGCAGTGTGCCAGAGAAAGTCTGTCTGCGCCCGGCCGCGGCCAGGAAGCCCCGGGACCCCAGCGGCGGCTGCGGGTTCAGGACGTCAGTCTAGGGGGGACGTGGGCGTGTCTCTGACGGTCGCCGCGTGTGAGCGCTTTTTTTTCAGTGCTCGCCTCGGAGTCCTGGGAGTATCCTTTTTGGGTATCGGTGGTGGGAAGGGACCTCAAGAAGAAGCCCCTCCCCATCAGGACCGCTGAGGCCGTCTCCTAGGGCTGATTGGAGTCACTGGACATCGTCTCACTCATGGACTTTACGCTTGTGTTCCGGCTGCCTTCATGGCCTCTCTATCCACCCATGGTAGGCACAGAGCCTCCAAATGCCCCTTTATGAGAAGAGGAGATGCCCTCGCGGGCCCTCAGAGTTGGCAGTGAGGGTTGTGTTAAGCCCCGTAGTTAAGCCCCGTACTGGCTGATGTTTTTGCTGGATGCGGGAGAGATCCATGGTCCTTGGTGTCCCAGGGCTTCACCCTCTCTGCTTGGACCAGGGGGTGGCTAGCCAGCCCAGACCATGCCTGGTGGCTGAGGCCCGCCAGCTGGGGAGTCTCAGGCTGGAGGTGGGAAGGAGACAGGGAGACAGTGGGGGAGCTGGGATTTGAACAAACCCGTCCTGTCTGACCCCAAAGTCCTGTGCACTTTCCGATGGCCCCAGTCTGTCTGTACAGCCCAGCTTGGGTTTCTGAAAGGTAACATTAGCTCTGGGCTGGTGTCCAGTGGTGACCTGGGTTGGTATCCACAGAGGGGCTCGGATGATTCCGTAGATAGAGAGTGGGACCCCATTTCTTCTCCCTGGCAAGTGTTGGGCTCCATTCTCCAAATCCCAGATGGCTGGGCAACAGTAGTGAACATGGTGGCAGCCTCAACAGCAGTAAGAGGCATATTTGATCAAGGGCTTGCTGTGTGCCAAGTGCTGAGCTGAGTACTCTAAAAACATGGCATTATCATCAAAGCCCCGTGAAGTGGGTAATATAGTTCCTGTCTTACATACGAGGAAATTGAGGCTCAGAGAGATGCAGACCTTCCTCTGAGGTCACACAGCTAAAAGGCAGAGCCTACGGAATCCTTTCTGAGGCTCATGTCCAAGTGTGGCCACACTTGGTTGGGATGGTGGGCTGAGACAATTGCAGTTCTGGAATGATCTAGATTACTGGTAGTTTTTTTTTTTTTTAAACTTCGTTTTCTGTTAGGATCTCCTTTGGGCCAAGGAAGCTGCAGGCAAAAGCCTACATATGCCCAAAGCTGTAGTAAAACTCTCCTTCCCACCTCCATTGGCCAACTTGGCTCTGCCCTTAGAAATGCCCCTTGAAATTCTTTCTCAGAACCCCAGAAATTTGGAGTAAGCCTCCTCTCAGCTCAGACTTCTAGGCAGTTTGGGAGTCTCTGGTGTCAGGCAGCCCTTTGGCATAGAAGGGGGGTGCTGTGAGCAGGGATGGGGGTAGGTCGTCTCAACTACAGGTTTCCGGAGTGAGTGCAGGGCAGGGCAAGGGTATGGGGCAGTGGAGTCAGTGTTGGGGGTCTTGGCTGCCAGGCTGCCAGTGGGCTCCAGGACCTGTGGTTCAAGGAGAGGCAGATATGTGGTTTCTGGCGGGCGGGGGGGGGGCGCAGTTGTGTCCTGCATTCCTTCTCAGGAGCCCACACACCTTGTATGACAAGTCCCCGACAGGAGGCCGGGCTAACCTGACAAACCAGCGCTCCATGGGCGTGGGCCACTGAGCGAGTCGCTGGCACCTCAGTTTTCAGATAATGCCGGCCCCAGGAGGACAGGTGGGGCCACTTCTGCCAGGGTGCGTCCTTGCCTGGTGTCTGATGCACCAGAGGAGCGGGTTTGCCAGCCTCTTGGAGCATCCTGAGAGTGTCAGCTTTGAATTTCTCTCCCTCCAATAAAAGAGTGATAATGGAAATAGGAATGATGGCTAAAATTTGCATGCCTCCTGCCAAACCTCATCTCGCTGAAGTGTCCCAAACAACCTTAAGAAGTATCGGACCTGCTGTTATTAACCCATTTCACAGACTGGCAAACAGAGGCTGTGGGGAGGGGATCAGACTCTACTAAAGGCTGCTTACTTGGGGAGGGGGAGGGCTGTGATTTGAATCCAGGCTTGTCTGAATAAAAAAATGCACATTTTAAGAGAGATGCAGTCCCAAAACAACATTTTATTTTTAATTTTTTAAGTTGAAGTGTAAGGAGTTTTTGCAAGTTGAACCCATACATGTCACAGAACCCATATCAAGAAAGAAACAGCTCTCTGAGCCCCAGAACACCCTCTCCCTAACTGAAGCATCTTCATTCATTTTTCATTAATTTCAACTAATTAACTTTTTTAAAAGAAGTTTTGAAAAAACAACTTTTAAAGCTTTCATTTATTTATTTGACACACACAGAGAGATAGTGAGAGACAGAGCACAAGCAGGGGAAGTGTCAGGCAGGCAGAGGGGAAGGGGAAGCAGGCTCCCTGCTGAGCAAGGAGCCAGATGTGGGGCTTGATCCCAGGTCCCTGGGATCATGACCTGAGCTGAAAGCAGGCACTTAACTGACTGACCCACCCAGGCGCCCCATTGGAAAATCTTTTTAAGTAATCTCTACACCCAATGTGAGGCTCAAAATCATAACTCTGAGATCAAAAGTCACACACTCTACTGACTGAGCCAGTCAGGTGCCCTTCAACTAATTAACTTTTAAATAGGCTTTATATTTTAGAGCAGTTTTAGGTTTACAGAAAAATTGTGCAGAAAGTAGAGTCCCAAAACACCCCTCAACTTCCCACAATTTCCCCTACTGTTAACATCTTCCATTAGGATATGTTTCTTTTTAAAAAATATTTTCTTGTTTGTTTATTTACTTTTTACAGAATTTTAAAAAATATTTATTTATTTGAGAGTGAGAGCACGAGAGAGAGAGAGAGAGCATGAGCGAGCGCACAAGCAGGGGGAAGGGGCAGAGGGAGAAGCAGACTCCCCACTGAGCAGGGAGCCCAACATGGGACCTGATCCTAGGACCTTGGGATCATACCAGAGTTGAAGGCGGATGCCCAACCAACTGAGCCACCCAGGCACCCTGCTTATTTGTTTATTTTAGAGAGAGTAGTAGTGGGGGATAGGGAGAATGAGAGGGAGAGAGAGAGAGCCTTAAGCAGACTCTGCTGAGCGCAGAGCACAGAGCCAGACATGGGGCTCAATCCTATAACTCCAAGATTGTGACCTGAACCAAAATCGAGAGTTGGATGCTTAACAAACTGAGTTACCCAGGCACCCCTAGGGTGATATGTTTCTTACAACTGATGAACCGATGTAAACACAGTATGATTAACGAAAGTCCATTGTTTACATTAGAACTCATTCTTTGGGTTATACAGTCAACTGATTCATCTTTATTTTTATTTATTTTTTAATCTTTATATTTAATTAAAACATTTTTGAATGAGCATTATGTGCTCATATTATAGAAAGTCAAAAAGTCCCAAAGACGGACAGAGAAAGTTAAGTTTCCCTTCCCCTCCCACCTCTAGTTTTTCCAAGCCCCTTCCAGAAGTAATCATGATAAATTTCTCATGGGTCCTCAAAGCCCTTTTTTTTTTTCATTTTTAAATATTGAAGCAAACTTTATCTCATATAAAATAACTATTTAAAAAGGAAAAATTCAGGGGCATTTAGCACATTCACAGTGTTGTACAACCATCACTTCTATCTAGCTCCAAAACATTTTCATCTCGCCAAAAGGAGAGATCCCGTCCCTGTTAACAGTCACTTGCTTCTCCCCCCAGCCCCAGGCAACCACCAGTCTGCTTGCTGTCTTTCTGGATTTGCCTGAACATTTCATATTAAATGGGGTCAGACACGCTAAGCCTTTTATATGTGGCTTCTTTCACTCAGCGTAATGTTTTTGAGGTTCATTTTTGTTGTATCTATAGCAGGACCTCATTCCTTTTCATGGCTGAGTAATATTCCATTGCATGAATATGCCGCATGATACACATCCATTCACTTGTTGAAGAACCTCTGGGTTGTTTCTACCTTTTGGCTATTCTGAATAGTGTGGCTATGCATATTTATATACAACTATCAGAGTATGTTTTCCATTCTTTTGACTATATACCTAGGAGAGGAATTTCCAGTTCTTTTTTTTTTTTTTTAAGGTTTTATCTATTTGAGAGAGAGAGCAGAAGCAGGAGAAGCGGCAGAGGGAGAGGGAGAAGCAGACTCCCCACTGAGCGGGGACCCCCCCCTCTGATGTGGGGCTTGATCCCAGGGCCCCAACCCTATGACCTGAGCCAAAGGCAGACGTTTAACCGACTGAGCCACCCAGGCACCCCTTGGAACTGCCGATTCTATGTTTAACTTTTTGAGGAACAGTCAACCTATTTCTCAAAGTGGCTGTACCACCTCAAAACTCTTTGTAGCACTTTTTTGGTGGTGGGGGGGGCTTGGCAGGTGTGCTCTTGTTTGGAGGCGGGCAAGAGGAACCCAGGTACAGAAAGCAGAGGACTCAACTTCCCCAAATTAATGAGCTTTTCCCATGAGCATCAGATGGACTTCTTGCTGTTGTTACCATTTTGCAGATAGAAGATGGAGGCTGTCAGGATGACAACCAGTTGGCGATCTATCGTGTGTGTCTTTCTGCTTGGAGCAGAGTCTGTCCTGGGAAGAGCTGTAGCCCACGTCTGGCAGAGGGGGGTGGGCCCGGTACTTTAGAACTCCCCTCCCTGGCCCACCCTGGAGCAGGCTCCTTTCTTCGAGCGCTGGTCTTTTCTCTTGTGCAGCTCACTCCCATTTCAATTTCTTGGGAAGGCATTTCCTTTGTCAGGATATCAGCTGGGATTTTTCTGGGTGGGGGTAGAGGTTCTAGCTGTGACTCCATTCAGAAGACTCCCCACTGCCTTTGGCAGCTACTAGGAGGATGAAAGAAATGACCCAGAGTGCCACTGCACACAGATGGTGCTCAATAAGGGAGGTGGCTGATTGTGGTGAAAGCGGACTGTCTGAGCAGAGGTGGGCCTGGAGGATGAGGAGAAGCCTTCGTACACAGAGCTGGGGGAAAGGCATGCCAAGTGGAGGTAACAGCATGTGCAAAGGCTCTGAAAGGGGAATGAACTTGGCTGGTGATCAGAGTGGCTGGAGTTGAGTGAGCGAGGGGGAGGGCAGTGGGAGAGAGTTGGAGGGGTCCTACAGGGGCCAGGGACACAGGGCACTGTAGTCCGTGGGAAGGAATCTGAATTGTGTTTAGAGTGTTATGGGGAACCATGGGAGTATTTTGAACAGGCTGTGATCTGATTTAATTTTAGGAAGATCCCTTTGGCTGCTGTGTGGAAAGTGGACTGCTGCAGTGGGGCAGGAGGGAACTAGGGAGACCAATGGGAGGAGGCTACTGCACTGGTGGCCTGACACGGGTCGGGATAATGGGATGGAGAAAAGCAAATGGGTGTGAAAGGTATTTAGGATAGACTAGTGGCAGGATCTGATAACAGATTGAATGTAGGACAAGAGGGAGGAAGGAGGTGAGGTGAATATGACGGTCTGGGATATGCCCCTGGGGGACATCCAGGAGGTGGCTGGACCATTAGGAGCATTGTTGAGACGTGGGTGTCACCTCAGAGACAAGGTCACAAAAACCATGGGAGGGGGTGAGATTCCTAGGGTCCATAAAGAGAGAGAGAGAGGAAGAGATGATTCAGGACCAGTCTGAAGGAACTCCAACATTTACAAATTGGGTGAAGTGGGATCTTTATGGCTGCAGTCGAGGATGGGCAGGGGTCAGCTCCTGAAGGGCTTTGGATGCCAGACTGAGGGCAGTGGGGAGCCATGGAGGGTGTTAGAGCAGTGGAGTGAAGACAGACCTTCAGAAAGGTGACTGTGGTGTCTGGGATGGCAGCCAGACTGCAGTCAGGTTGCCCAGGGGTTAGAGAGGACCCAGAAGTCTTGGGTCTGCCAAAATGGCGATACCACCTGACACCAGGCCAGGAGAAGGTCACACTGGGGTGGATCCTAGAATCATCTTTTACAGTCACCTCCAGTTTCAGATAGGGAAACTGAGGCCCGGGCCACACAGCTAGTCAGTGGAGTCAGGATTAGATAGAACCCAGTTATGAGTGTGTGCGCACACATGTGCATTTAATAAGAAAGCCCCTTTCATTTAGGTTCTTCATTCAGGTGTCTGCCCAGCTAGCCCTCCGCAGAGAAACCCTCCTGGACCACCTTATCTAAAAGGATTGGTCTGTATCATCTTACGCTGTGTATGAGTTTCCTGTGGCTGCTGTAACAATTTACCACGGACTGGAGGGCTTAAAACAACACACATTTATTATCTCGTAGTTCTGGAGTCCAGAAGTCTGAAATCCGGGTGTTGGCAGGGCCGCACTCCCTCTGAAGGTTCTAGGGAAGAATCTGTTTCCTGCCTCTTCCAGCTTCTGGTGACTCCGGTGTCCCAGGGTCTGCCTCCATCTTTGCACAGCCTTCTCCTCTTCAGCGTGTCAGATCTCCCTCTGCCCCTCTCTCTCTTTTGTTTTAGAGAGAGAGAGAGAGAGTCTGAGCACATGAGTGGGGGGAGGGGCAGAGGCAGAGGGAGAGACTCTCAGGCAGACTTCCTGCTAAGCCCTATGTGAGGCTTGATCTCATGACCTTGAGATCAGGACCTGAGCCAAAATCAAGACTTGGATGCTTAACCAACTGAGCCCCCCAGGCGCCCCTATCCCTCTGCCTCTCTCTTGTAAGGACACTGTCATTCCAGCTGGGGCCAACCAAGACAGTCTAGGCTATTCTTCTCATCTCTAGGCCCTTAACTTAGTCCCATCTGCAAAGACTTTGCCACAGAAGGTCTCATTCCCAGGTTCCAGAGAACTGACGTCTTTGGGGGGCCCGTATTCAGGCACTCCCAAACCCACTTTATCTCCTTCAAGACATGCAGTGTGTTTACATGGTGTTCTGTCATGTCTCTTGGTGGCCACCTCTCTTAAGGGCCTGGACCATGTGTGTCCGGCTCTCCATTACATCCCCATGCCCAGAACAGAGTCACACACATGGGAGGAGATCAAACATGATTTGCCAACTGAATGACAAAGTAATGCAAATAGAACACTTGGTGAGAAGCCTGGCATGTGAGAGCATTAGAGGAAGGTCAAGTTCTGGATCATAATCACTGGCTGCCTTCCCTGGCATGCTGGGGGAGAATCACAACCCTCTATTAAATCGGTAAAGAAACAAATATCCACAGCTACTCCCTCGTGAGTGTGTCACCTGGAGCTGCCCATGACCTTCTGCCTGGGACTTGTGACTTGGAGCTCTCTGGGCTTCATTTTGAGAGGTTATTTGCTTCCCACCTCCACCCCTACCTGGGCCTTCCAGAGGGCATATCACCACACCAGCCAGTCTGTCTTTTTCAAAAGATTTTTGGGGGCACCTGGGTGGCTCACTCAGTTAGGTGTCCAACTCTTGGTTTCAGTTCAGGTCATGATCTCAGAGCTGTGGGATCGGGCCCCGCATCGGGTTCCATGCTTAGGGCAGAGTCTGCTTGGGATTCTCTCTCCCCTCTCCTTGTAAATAAATAAATTTTTAATAAACAAATAAATAAATCTTTAAAAAATTAAAAAAAAGATTTTTAATTGTGGTAAAATACACATAACATTTATTATCTTAAACATTTTAAGTGTACAGTTCAGTGGTATTAAGTACATTCACATTGTTGTGCAGTTGTCACCACTGTCCATCTCCAGAACTTTTCTTTTTTTTTTTGAAAGTACTTTTCCCAATTTATTTTTGTTTTTTATTTTTATTTTTTTTTTTATTTTCAGCGTAACAGCATTCATTGTTTTTGCACCACACCCAGTGCTCCATGCAATCTGTGCCCTCCCTAATACCCACCACCTGGTTCCCCCAACCTCCCACCCCAACCCCTTCAAAACCCTCAGGATGTTTTTCAGAGTCCATAGTCTCTCATGGTTCACCTCCCCTTCCATTTTCCCTCAACTCCCTTCTCCTCTCCATCTCCCCATGTCTTCCATGTTATTTGTTATGCTCCACAAATAAGTGAAACCATATGATAATTGACTCTCTCTGCTTGACTTATTTCACTCAGCATAATCTCTTCCAGTCCCATCCATGCTGCTACAAAAGTTGGGTGTTCATTCTTTCTGATGGAGGCATAACTTTTCATCTTCTTCAGTTAAAACTCTGTCCCTGTTAATCACTAACTCCAGCCCCTGGGCCCCTCAAGCCCCGCACTCCCCCAGCCCCTCAAGCCCACTATCTACTTCCTGTTTCTGAATCTGACTCCTCTAGAGACCTCTTTTAAGTGAGATCACCTAGCATTTGTTGTTTGTGTCTCTTATTTCACTTAACGTAATGTCCTCGAGGTTCATCCATGTTTTACCAGGTGTCAGAATCCTTTTTAGAGCCAAATAATATTCTCCTGTATGAATGGACCACATTATGGCCACCTTTTGGCTATTGTGACTAATGCTGCTATGAACATGGGTGTGCAGATATCTGTTTGAGTTCCTGCTTCTTTTTTTTTTTTTTTAGGATTTTATTTATTTATTTGTCAGAGAGAATGAGAGAGAGAGAGAGCGAGTGAGTGCACAAGTGGGGGTCGTGGCCGGCAGAGGGAGAAGCAGCCTCCTCTCACAGAGCAAGGAGCCTGATGCGGGACTTGATCCCAGAACCCTGGGATCATGATCTGAGCTGAAGGCAGATGCTTAACTGACTGGGATCTACCCAGAAGTGGGATTGCTGGATCATATGGTGATTCTATGTTTAATATATTAAAAAAAGATTTTATTTATTTATTTGACAGACAGAGATTACAAGTAGATGGAGAGGCAGGCAGAGAGAGAGGAGGAAGCAGGCTCCCTGCTGAGCAGAGAGCCCGACGAGGGGCTTGATCCCAGAACCCCAGGATCATGACCTGAGCTGAAGGCAGAGGCTTTAACCCACTGAGCCACCCAGGCACCCCTATGTTTAATATTTTTGAGGAACCACCATACTGTTTTCCACAGCAAAGTGGCACCATTTTACATTCCCACGAGCAATGCATAAGGGCTCAAGGTTTCTCTGCATGTTTGCCAGCTCTCATTTCTTTTCTTGATGGTAGCCATCCTTATGAGTGGTCCCGTCATCTGCATGACTTATAGTGTAAGTCAGACCAACTCAATGGGGCTCTCCAAATTTGGGATGACCCACCCATACATCTTCTGTATGGAGGATATAGTTGGGCATTGGCTGACAGAAGATCCAGTGGGTCTGAGACCCTAATGGAAGGAAACATGGGCAGGAGTGGATGGGAACTGGGGACTCAGGTGAGGACCTGGAGTTCAGGGTTCCTTTAGCTATGTTGCCCCAGGAGGTGGCTGGTTGGACTGAGTGGAAAGTAGAGATGAAGACAGGACCTATCCATTTTCAGGAATGTCTGAGATCTGTGAGCCCCCAAAGTGATGGAGTTTGGCCATTGGTGGGGGTTCAGGGGGCCTCTGCTAGCTCCCATCTCCCTTTAATTAGAGGAACTGAGATTCAGTTGTCCAGAAAATGGAGAGAAGGTAAGACCTAAGTGCCCTTTAAGATTCCATAAAACGAGGCATGCACTCCCTGAGTGTGGTGCATGGCACATTGCAATGCTCCATACCTGGTCACTGTGTTATTTTTTTTTAAGATTTTTATTTACTTGCCAGAGAGAGAGAGAGTACACACAAGCAGGCAGAGAGGCAGGCAGAAGCAGCGAGAGAAGCAGGCTCCCTGCTGAGCAAGGAGCTCGACGCGGGACTCGATCCCAGGACCCTGGGATCACGACCTGAGCCGAAGGCAGCGGCTCAACCCACAGAGCCACCCAGGTGTCCCTGGTCACTGTGTTATTAATACTGTTTTTTCCTACCCACTTTATTTGGGTTCCTTCAAGAGCTGACCCTCGGGCAAGGATTTGAGTGCAAGGAGCTTATTTGGGAAGTGACCACAGAACATATCAATAAGGAAAAAGGAAGTGAATCCCAAAGAATTGGAAACAGGGACTCTGACACGTACCTGTACATGCATGTTCATAGCTGCACATTTCACAGTCGGCAAAGGTGGGAGCAGTTCGGGTGTTCATCAACAGATGAATGGATAAACAAATTGTGATACATCCTGACAATGGAATATTATGCAGCAGTGCAAGACATGAAGTTCCAATGCACGCTATAATGAGGATGAACCTTGAACACATTACGCTGGGTGAAAGAAGCCAGACACAAATAGTCACATAATACATGATCCAATTGATATGAAACAAAGTGTCTGTAGAAGCAGAAAGCAGATTAGGGGTGCCTGGGTGGCTCAGTCGGTCAAGCATCCAGCTCTTGGTCTCAGCTCAGGTCTTGATCTCAGAGTCGTGAGTTCAAGCCCTGCATTGGGCTCTGCGCTGGGCATGGAGCCTACCTGAAAGAGAGAGAGAGAAAGCAAGCAAGCAAGCAAATTAGCAGTTGCCAGGGATTGAAGGTACAGGTGTATGGGGAATGGCTACTCATTGGGATGGGATTTCCTTTCAGGGTGATGAAAAAAATTTGGAGCTAGATGGAGGGGGTAGTTGCATGGTGAATGTATTAGATGCTACTGAATTGTACACAGTTGGTCTTTGGACAGCATGGGTTCGAACTGCATAAGTCCGCTTATATGTGGAATTTTTACAGTGCAGTCCCATAAATGGATTTTCTTTCTTAAGATTTTTGTAATCTTTTCTGTAAGAATATAGCATATAATACATATACAAAATATGTGTTAATTGACTTTATGTTATCAGTAAGGATTTTCCAGTCAATAGTAGACTATTTGTGGTTAAGATTTTGGGGAGTCAGAAGTTATATATGGAATTCTGACTGCTTTGTGGGTTTGGTACCCCTAACTCTTTCATTTTTCAGGGGCAGTTATACTTACAAATGGTTCACTTTATGTTGGGTGAATCTCACCTGAATTAAATAAAAAAGAAAAAGAGGCCAGGCAAGGGAAGGGAGGCATCTAATAGAGAAAGTTCCTGTGGTGGGCAGCTGGGTTTTAATCCCCCTGGGGAAGCCTGGTGGCTCATGTGGAGCCCACATCTCAGGGTCATGGCACCCCAAGGGAGAATGTATCTATCCAGCAACATTTATCAGTCATTGGTTAAGAGCTGCTTTCAACATGAGTGTGTGTGTGTGTGTGTGTGTGTGTGTGTGTGTGTGTGTGTTTAAATTTTCCAACATTCTGGCCATCCACATATGGGCAAGAAGTCAGGAGGGATGCCCTGCCAAGTCAAAGCTGAGGGCATGTGGACAGGGCACTGGTGCATTCATCTGGCTAGCTAGCTGAAGGTCACTGCTGGGGGAAGGTTGAGAGGTATCCTTGGGGTCTGGGACTCCTGTGTATTGAGCACCTACTGTGTGCCAAGTACACGCTGCTTCAATCCACAGGTCATCCTGTGTGTGTGCACACATGGCCAGAGGATGGCTCCTACTTGCACTGACCCCCTCATCCCATCTGTCCCCCCAGGATGCTGCCCATCACAGAACACCTGCTGCACCTCCTGGGAGTGGAGAAGACCACGTTCCGCCTGTATGCCGTGTCTGTGCTCCTCCTCTCCCTGCTCTTCTTCCTCTTCCGCCTGCTGATGCAGTTCCTGAGGCTCTGCTGGCGTTTTTACATCACCTGCCGCCGCCTGCGCTGCTTCCCCCAGCCACCCCGGCGCAACTGGCTGCTGGGCCATCTAGGCATGGTGCGTGCGTGTGGCTGGGCAGGGGGACTGGGCAGGTCTCAGGTATTCAGTAAGGATGATGGACCTGACCGTTTCCTCCATCCCTCAAGAATGCGGCTGGAGCCATGAACAGACCCATTTTACAGGATCGAGTATGACTGAGGCTCAGAGAGGGCAAGCAGTTTACCAGAGGTTACACAGCTCGATGAGGCAGAATGACTCTAAGGTTTTCTCTGTAACTTCAGGCCATTGCTTAGCAACAGGTACCAGTGCCTGTGAAAGTCGTCAGGTTCTGTGATCCCCAAGCAGGGGGCCGGGGGTGGGGGGATCTCCTGTCAACGTTGTTGCTCTGCCCCACCTCCAGTGTGCTTGTACCCTCTCTCTCATTCTCTTACCTTGCCTTTCATGTCTCACTTCACACACAGGTGTTAAGCATTAGATCAGGTGCTTTAAAAATATTAACTCTGTCCTCTTGACAGTCCTCGGAGGTGGTTCCCATGACTACCCCTGTTTTGCTCCTGAGACTATTATGGCACAGAGAGGTTAAGTAGCTGGCCCTAGGACACACAGCTTGCCGGTGGCAGAGTTGGGGTTCAAACCCAGGCCATCTGTCTCCAGAGTCCCTGCTCTTAGCTCTGTACCCTCTGCCACCTCTTGTTTTGGGATGATGAAACCTGCACTTTTCTAGAAGGGCTTCAGAGGTCAGAGGAAGCCAGACTCTTGAGGCTTTTAGGGTCCTACAGTCCAGCTCCTAACTGCCTATGGCCCTCATCTGGTCCCCCTTCCAGGCCTCAAGGAAACAGAGGGACAGTTGTGGAGAATTCCTGGTTCCGGCCTCATGCCAGGTGCAGACGTGGAATTCAGAGAGGCTGTTCAAGGGCGGTTGGACAGGGCCGGTTCTGAAGTCCAACCTTGACCCTGCAGGCCCAGCCTGCCTCCTGGGGCCATGAGTTCTCAGTGATTCCATGGTTTCTCTTGGGTGTAGATGGGCTCAGGGTGAACCTGGTTGAGAAGGAGACACAGGAGCCAGAGAGAAGTCATTTGCTGACTTGTTCACTCATTCATTTATTCATTTGATTGGCAATTGCTGGGCCTTGCATTTGGCCAGGCAGGGGGTTAGGTCCCTTAATATCTGAGCTCTCCCCTAATTCTCATAGCCTGTGGAATAGGGATGGATCTACCCAATATTATGGATTTGATCTTTAGAGCTCAGTGAGGTTAAGTGACTCGCCCAACGTCACACAGCTGCCGTGCGCAGATCTGAGCTCAGATCCTTCTGACCCTGGGCCCCAAATACTTCCGCCCTGTGTTTGTTAAGAGCATGCATTTTGGAGCCCGGGGGCCTCTGTTCAGATCCTGGCTTTGCCGCTGTGGCCAGAGACGCCAGTGCCTGCCTGGACCCTTCGGCCCATTTCTGGATGTGATGGCCTGACCTCCAGCTGCCAGAAGCCGCATTCTAGGGCTTGTTCTCACACTGTGCACTGTGGGCTTGAGAGTTGATGCCCCGGGAGTGACCCCCAGCCAGTGACTATGGGACGGTAGGAGTTGATGTGTAAACACTCCAGCTTACTTATCCTCTGCTGGGTTGACTTTGATTCACGTGTCCCCTAGAGGTCCCCAGGAAGACGGAGCACTGAGTTGCCATGGCCATAACTCTCTCGGCAACTCCTCCTTTACTGGCTGCCTTCCCTCCCTGTCTCACTTTCCTTAGTCCCCTGCCCACGTTTTTGGGGGATCCCCCTCCAAACGAACCACTAGCTCTAGCTAGAGCTCTTGTTTCAAGACCTGCCTCTGGGGAAGCCCAAACCAAGACACTGACTCACCTGTCACTTCAGACAAGTCATTTGGCCTTTCTGAGCAAAGGAAATTGGGGAAAATGGTAGCAACTTCGTCACATAATACTTGTGTGTGTTGAAGGTATGAGTATGTGAGAAAGGTATGAATATATGAAAAGTGTCCACAGCAGTGCCTAACACTGCAACCCTGTGTATGTGTTAAAAATAACAATACTAGGGGCACCTGGGTGGCTCAGTTGATTAAGCACCTGCTTTCAGCTCAGGTCATGATCCCGGAGTCCGGGGATGGAGTCCTGTATCAGGCTCCCAGCCCCTCGGGGAGTCTGCTTCTCCCTCTGACCTTCTCCCCTCTCATGCTCTCTCTCTCTCTCTCTCAAATAAATAAATAAAATCTTTAAAAAAATAACAATACTAGTAATTTTATTCCTAACAGAACAAGTACTCAATAAATGCCAATCGTTATGATTGTGCTTATGGTTACTGTTTTTTATTTCTTGGACACCGGCTATGTGTCAGGCCCTTGTGCCGGCTCTCTCATTTAGTTCATTTGTGAATTTTCTCAACCGCCCTCAGACAGAGATTCCATTCTTCCCCACTTCTCAGATGAGGGAATGCTGGCTTAGCCAGGTGCAGCCTTCATTCAGCCAATCCTACAACTATTCTGGGCTCATTTGGAGGACAGGGGAGGTGGCCGGAGGGAAAGGCTAGGGGCAGCTGGGGCTGGGCTCCTCCTCACTATCTTTCCCTACCACCTCCTGCAGTATCTTCCAAATGAGACGGGCCTCCAAGATGAGAAGAAGGTGCTGGACAACATGCACCATGTGATTCTGGTGTGGATTGGACCTGTATTGCCGCTGTTGGTTCTGGTGCACCCTGACTACATCAAGCCCCTAGTGGGCGCCTCGGGTAGGTGGGCTGGGCCTTTGAGTGACGGGTTAGCCCTGAACTCCCAGAGCTCACCTGGGCTTCTAGGCATGCAGGCTCTCCAGGGGAAGGGCCATTTGAGCGGGGATTTGAAGGATGACTAGGAGTTCACCAAAGCAGCCACAGTAATACAGGTAGTGGGAATAGCATGGGAAAAGATAGACAATATCTAAGAGTCCTGGGAATTTGAGAGGATGTCTACCCCCCTGGAAGTCAGAGCTAAACATGCTTGGATAGGCAATTGTTGGCCCAGGATTTTGTTAAATGGTTGCTGCTTAATTCTAAGCTATGGTAGCCCAACAAGTGGCTTCTGACATCCCCACTGTGGTTCTACCAGCTTCACCTGGGCTGCCCCTGATTGGTGGAAGAGAAGATATAGAAGGATTGTTTCTCCCTTCTGAGGTCCACACTTCTCCCAAGGTGTAGGACTCTCAGGTGTGCTTGGCAAGCTCTTGTTCAGCCTTTAACATGCAGATCCAATGACCGCCTTCTCCAGGAAGACCTGGGGGTGACCCTCCAGGCAGATCATAGCTTTCTCCTCTGGGCTTCTCCATTCTCAGTCTTAACCCTCTAAGGCTGAGTGTGTCTGCATCCAGCCCTGTCCCTCTCAGAGGAGTCTGGATCTGCAGTGTGGCCTTGCATGTAACTGGGCATCTCCAGAGGCATCAGGGCACTTGAGAGAGCGGGAGGAATGAAAGAGCTCCAGGAATTTTAGATCTCTGGCCCCAGCCTGGGCCTTTGCACCCATGTCTAGAGACCACCATCAAGGTTGCCACCCCGGAGCCATGAAAGCAGAAGGGGCTGCTATCCTTCCCTTCCCCAGCTATGCCCTCCCCACCTCTGCTGCGTTTGTGAGGGGGTGCCCACCTCACTGCACAAACGGGGAACCTAGACCCTGGGAAAGGTGACTCTTCCAAGGGATGGTACCAATTGTGGGAAGAGTCCTGGGCTGGGACTTAGGCAGGCTGGGCTCGGATCCTGCCTGGAGCCATACCTATTGTGTGACCGAGAAATTCATCTAGCCTCACAGGGCCTCAGTTTCTGCTCTGTATAATGGGTGGTTGTGAAGGCTCCAGATGATGTGGGTAGGTGCTCATGAGGGTTTGTTCTCTCCTGCCTTTCTCAATCCTGTTTTTTTTTCTTTCACCTTCTCTTCCTTCCCCCCTACTCTTAAGAGCTTCAGTTTCCTGAGTACTGTCCTTTCTGGTTGTGAGACCCCAAGTAGAATAGGGAGTGGAGCCCTCTGTGGCCTCAGCACGTAGTAGATGCTCAGGCCTCTGCCTCTCCTCTCCTCGCCCCTCCCCTCCCTCAGGATGGGCAGGACATCCACTACTGCCCCCTGCTGGAGGAGTCAGATGGGGGCTCTAGCTAGGGAGTGTGGGGCTGTGAGTCAGGACAGACAGGCCTTGCCCCAAGCTGTGGATCCCATCCCCCACTGGGACCTCCGCAGGACCATACCTGGGGAACCGGTTGCTCTGAGCCCAGATCCCCACGGCCCATGGAGCCTGAGAAAGGCACGGCTCCTCTCGGACCGCTCCTTCTTCGTCTTATATTAGGCAGTTGGGATAGAGAGGATTAATGGGCGAAAGGAGGTGAAAATGATTTATAGAGGCTGAAACGTGATATATAGGCATGTAATTATAGCTTGTCTTTCTACATTCATTTTTTATGGAGTTGGAACTCACATAACATATAATTAACCATTTCGAGTGTTCCCAATGTTGTGCAACCCTTGGCTCTCTCTTGTTTCAAACTTTTTCATGGCTCCATAAAACAGCCTGGACCCATTAAGTAATTACTTCCCATTCTCCTCTGCCCCCATCTCCTGGGACATCCCCCCAATCTCCTTTCTATCTCCACAGCTTTTCCTGTTCTGGATATATCATAGGAAAGGAAAGGAATTATACACAATGTGGCCTTTTGTGACTGACTTCTTTCCTTCAGCAAAATGTTTCTGACGTTTATCCACAGTGTAGTGATGACCAAGACCTTACCTCTTTTTTGTTTTAAATTTTTTTAAAAAGATTATTTATTTATTTGACAGAGAGAGAGAGAGAGATCACAAGTAGGCAGAGAGGCAGGCGGGGGGGGGGGGGGAAGCAGGCTCCCCGCTGAGCAGAGAGCCCAATGTGGGCTCAATCCCAGGACCCTGAGATCATGACCCGAGCCGAAGGCAGAGGCTTAACCCACTGAGTCACCCAGGTACCCTGACCTTACCTCTTTTTAAGACTGAGTAATATTCCATTGTTTGGATATATGGATATACCATGCTTGTTTATCCACTCCTCCACTGACAGACATTGGGTTGTTTCTGCCTTTGGGCTGTTATGAATGTTGCTATGGACATGCATGTACAAGTTTCAGTGTGGTTGTATGTCTTCATTTCTCCTGGGTAGATCCCGAGGAGTAGAAACGCGGGGTCAAATGGGAATTCTACCTTTAACTTTTTAAGGAACCACCAAACTGCTGTCCATGACAGCTAGGCATTTATTTTTTCACTAGTAGGACCTTGCTGGGGGCTGGAGATGCAGATATTTGTCTCACAAGTTCTTGACACCAGTGACCAATAATTATAATCATAGTTATAAAAATAGCCAGCAGTTGGTTAATTATTCATTTATGTGTACAAATATTTAATGAGCTCCTGCCATGTGCCAGGAACCTATGAGCTCATTGAGTTTTTGTAGGGATGCTATGAGGCAGGCAGGTTGTTCTGTTTCTCCTCTGGAAGCTGAGGAAGTGGAGGGACAGAGGGCTAAAGTGCCCAAGTTTACACAGGGAGTTAGAGGTAGGGCTAGGATTTAAACCCAGACCTGGTCCGCCCAGAGGCCAAGCTCTCAACCCCAGTGATATGATCCTTCCTACTGGGCACTGGGTGGGGCCTTTTCTTATATGATCCCCTCCAGGGTAGATGTTACCATCCCCTTTTTACTGAAGGGGACACTGGTAAGAAAGGCAGCCCAGACACAGACTCCTGGAATCAAGTAGTCAGAGTTGGAGTGGAGTAGGGACCCAAGGATGGGAGAGCAAGGGTTCAGCTGGGGAGACTTCCTGGAGGAGGTGTCAGTGAAGGATGTTTGGAGTTTGCCAGATGAGAAGTGTCAGGTGGAGGGTTTGCCAGGACAAAGATGCAGATGTGTGGAAGTGCCAAGGGAATTCAGGTGGCTTGTGGTGTCTGGAGGGAAGATGATATGTGGGGAGGAGTAGGCGATGAGACAGGAACTGGACTCAGAACACCCACGTGCAAAGCAAATAAGCGTGTGTTTTACCCTGGGGGCGTTAAGGAATGATAGGAGGTGTCTGAGCAGGACAGCCATTGAACAGGTCTGTATATCAGAAAGACCCTCAAGGGGCCTGGGCTGGAGTCCAGATCCCAGAGAGTAAAGGAGTGACTAGACTTCCACCTTCTTCTCCAGTGCTGCCTCTTCCTGGAAGCCTGTCTTGAATTCCAGCAGCCCTTTCTCTGTGCCTCCCTTTGCTTCTGGCACACTTTCTATCTTCTTGATAATTGCACGGTGTGCTTCTGCTTCCCTTTCTTGCCCCACCCGGAGCTCCTCCAGGCAGGGTGTGGAGCTGAGCCATCTCTGGTCCCTAGAGTTGCCTAGCATGGGTTGGGTACAGGAAGATGGTAGAAGAGATGTCCTGAATAGGAGGATGAGTGGACAGATGACTGTGTGCACAGTTGGCCAATTCCTAGGTAGTGTGTATGTAGGTGGCTGAGTCACGTCTAAGATAAAAGTGACATCACTTGAATTTCAGGTACTTCCTTCCTGGGTCTCAGCCCATTCTGTCCCACATCTACTCAACACATTGAAAGGGAATTCACTCACTAACCCATCCATCTATCCATCCGTCCATCCATTTTTGCATTCATTCAACCTTTGGTTGGATCATTCAATAAAAATTATTTAACACTAGGGGTGCCTGGGTAGCTCAACTGGTTAAGTGTTTGACTCTTGACTTCGGCTCAGGTCGTGATCTCGGGGCTGTGAGATCAAGCCCCACGTTGGGCTCTGTGATGGGCATGGAGCCTACTTGAGAGTTCTCTCCCAGGGTGCCTGGGTGGGTCAGTTGGTTGATTGTCCGACTCTTGACTTGAGCTCAGGTCATGATTCAGGGTTGTGGGATGACGCGCTCCGTGTGGAGTCCACTTGTTCCTCTTCCTCTGCTCCTCCCCCTGCTTTCTCTCAAATACATAAATAAAATCTTAAAAAAAAAAAGACTGTCTCTTCCTCTCCCTCTGGCCCTCCTCCCCCCTCCCTCTCTAAAAAACATTATTTAGCATCAGTATATCAGTGACCAGCACGCTCCCTCCTCTCGAAGGGACTGTAACTGGATGGATACAATCTAGAGGGACTGGTGGAGGAGGGATAGCATCCAAGCAGAAGCTTGAAGAATGAGGGGAGAGTGTTTGAGGCAGAGAGGGCATGTGGTAGAAAGACCTGGAACCAAGAGACAATGTGACTTTTTCAAGGAGATGAAAAAAATTCTGTGATGTTAGAAGATTGAGCATATAGAGAATGGAGGATGAAGGTGTTTTCAGAGAGGTCTGGACTGGGGTAGGTCATTCAAGGTTTTGAAAATGGTCTGAGCATCTGGTGGTTGCGGCTAATGGGTGTGAGTGAGAGGGGACATGGTCAGATCCAGCATCTGATAAGACCTCCTGGGACCAGAGTGCAGCGTAGACCGGAGACCGAGAGCACAGGAGGTGTAATTCAGATGGCCTGAGTTGGCAGAAAAGAGGGGTGATGAGGGTGAAAAGGGCCATTCCGGATGGAGAGCACAGCCTGGACAAAGGTTTGGAAGTAGGGCCAGCATGTGGGAGTATTTGGTGTATGTTGATGGGAGAGATAGGAGAAGCGTACAGGGCAAGATGGTGCATGGCCTTCAGTGCTTGCTTGAGCTTGAATTTTATTGCCAGGGTGATAGGGAGCCATGGGAGGTATCTAACCAGGGGACGCTCATGTTCAGATCAGCATGTTATAAGGATCTTTCTGGGGCAGGTGTGGAGGATGGACTGGAGGGGTGATGTGAAGGTCAGAGCTCAGAGAGGAGGCCCAAGGAGCTCATAAACAGAGGTCAAGGGTTAGAACTCTGTTTTGAGTCATTGCTACCTCTTCTTCCCCCACAGCTGCCATTGCCCCCAAGGATGACCTTTTCTATGGTTTCCTGAAGCCTTGGCTGGGTGAGTATGGGACTGGGTGAGTTGGGCTGGGGCTTCGGGGAAGAGAGGGTGGGGTTTCTTGTAGTGTTTCAGAGTAGAAGGAGAGGCCCTTAATTTCAGTCTTCTGGGCCCAGGAGATGGGCTGCTGCTGAGCAAAGGTGACAAATGGAGCCGCCATCGCCGCCTGCTGACGCCTGCCTTCCACTTCGACATCCTGAAGCCCTACATGAAGATCTTCAACCAATGCACGGACATCATGCACGTAAGTTGCAAGGTTTCTTGGGAAGAGGGTGTCCTGGGAGTGAGACTGGTCCAGGCTCTGACTAATGGATAAGCCAGGTGATGTTAGGAAGCTTCACTTCCTTTATCCTATAAAGTGGGCTTGTAGCGAGCTGGCAGCTAGGTCGTTGGAAGCCTGGCTTAAAGTCTGCGGTCTCTACATCCTTTTGCCATGCGTCTCTCTCTTCCAGGGTAAATGGCGGCGCCTGGCACAGGGCTCAGTGGTCTCCCTTGACATGTTTGAGCATGTCAGCCTCATGACCCTGGACAGCCTTCAGAAATGTGTCTTCAGCTACAACAGCAACTGCCAAGAGTGAGTGTGACCTCCTTGGGGAATATAGAGCCCATTGCTCTAGAGCAGGGTGGTGGGAGAAGAAAGGAAACTCTCAAGCATTAGGCATCCCTGGGCTGTTAGGCTCTGCCACAGATGGCCTATGTGTTTCAGAAAACTAACATCACCTCCCTGAGCCTATATCCTCACCCAAAAATGGAATCCCAATTCCTTCCCCATAGCCATCGTGTGAGTATTGAGATAATGAAAATTGATGGTTTTGCATATAGTAGTGCTTAATAAATGCTAGTTTCCCTCATTGCTCCATGAAGAGTAGTTTGGCCTTTGGAAAGTATCTCCCCATTTTCTGAGTTTTAATGTCCTTTTTTTGTAAAACAAGGATGACAAGCCTTGACCCTCTGAGAGATGTTTTAAGAATAAAATGATGTCAAGGCACATGGGTGACTCAGTCAGTTGAGCTTCCAACTCTTGATTTTGGCCCAGGTCATGATCTCAGGGTAGTGGGATCAAGCCCCCTGTTGAGCTCTGTGCTTGCAGAGCCTGCTTGATATCTCTCTATTCCTCTCCTTTTGCCCCTCCCCCCTGCCCCTGCTCTAAATAAATAGCACTTCGTCCTTAAAAAAAAAAAAAAAAGAATAGGGACACCTGGGTGGCTCAGTCGGTTAAGCAGTTGCCTTCAGCTCAGGTCATGATCCCAGCGTCCTGGGATCAAGCCCCACATCAGGCTCCTTGCTCGGCAGGGAGCCTGCTTCTCCCTCTGCCTGCCACTCTGCCTGCCTGTGCTTTCTCTCTCTTATCAAAAAAAAAAAAAAAAAGAATAAAATGATGCCACACTGCCCTGGTACACAGTAGATGCTCAGTGAATATTTGTTGAATGAATGAATAAGATGACCATTGTCCTGGTTCATTCATTAATCAGATATTTTTGTGTCCCTACTATGTGCAGGAGATTATGCTAGCTACTGGGAATATGGTGGTGAACAATAGACTAAGTTCCAGTTCCTTGGAATTTATAGTCTAAGTGGGTACATATCGAATAAGAGATGTTGTAAATGGCAAGTTTGTAGCACATAGTAGGTCTTTAATAATAAGCTTCTGCCTTTGCTAATCTGGGCTTTGTAGGGTTATGGGTTGGGTAAGGTCAGATGACCTTAGTGATTGATTAATTAATTAATTAAACTGGAAATATTTACTGAATACCTACTATGGGCCACTCTTGGACTAGGCACTATGAATACAGTGGTCAACAAAATAGAAGAGTTCTTGCTCCCCTGGAATTTGCATGTTGGTGGGAAGAAAGGCAGAAACGATGCTCAAATAAATAAGCAAGAAAACGACAAATTGACAAGTGTATGAAAAGAAGCATACTTCAGGACCAAGGACAGCCCCTTGCACACCTGTCCTAGTGATTTCATTTTTTTTTTTCATTTTTAAAGACATTTATCTATTTATTTGAGAGACAGAGAGAGCGAGAGTGAGCATGGGATATGGGGGTTGGAGGGGCAGAGGAAGAGGGAGAGAGAGTCTTAAGAAGACTCCATGCTGAGTGTGGAACCCGATGCAGGGATTGATCTCATGACCCTGAGTTCAGGACCTGAGCCAAAACCAAGATTTAGATACTTAACCAACTGCTCCACCCAGGCAACCCTTCATTTTTTTTTTTAAATTACAATGGTTTTACTGAGATATAACTCACATACCATATGATTCATCCATTTAAAATATACAATCCAATGGTTTCTAGTATATTTACAAATTGTGCAACCATCACCATAATCCATTTTAAAATATTTCCACCAAAGATAAGCCCTGTACATTTTAGCACTCACCCCCACTTCCCACATCTCCCAGTGTAGGCAATCACGAATCTTCCTTCTGCCCCCACAGATTTGTCTATTATGGAAATTTCATATTGATGGAATGATGCCAACTTCTCTGTCTGGTTTTGTTCACTCAGCATAATGTTCTCAAGATTCATTCATTCTGTGTCAATATTTCATTTTTTTAGGTTGCTGAATAATATTCCATTTACCACATTATACCACATTTTTTTAATCCATTCATCTACTGATGGACATTTGGGTCATTTCCACTTTTTGGCTATTTTATAAACATTGGTGTATGAGTATGTGAAAGTATGTTTTTAATTTTTTAAAAAGATTTTATTTATTTATTAGAGAGAGTTAGAGAGCATGAGAGGGGTGAAGGTCAGAGGGAGAAGCAGACTCCCCATGGAGCTGGGAGCCCGATGCGGGACTCGATCCCAGGACTCCAGGACCATGACCTGAGCCGAAGGCAGTCACCCAACCAACTGAGCCACCCAGGTGCCCCTGTTTTTAACTTTTTAAAGTCTGTACCTAGGAGCGGAATTTCTGGATTATGTGATAATTCTTTGTTTAGATTTTGAGGAACTGCCAGACCTTTTTCTCCAATGTAGATGGGGCATTTTATATTCCTACCAGCAGTGTGTGAAGACTTCAATTTCTCCACACTCTTTCCAACACTTGTTAATTTTTTTTAAACACTTGTTATCTGTCTTTTTGGTTCTAGCCGTTCCTAGTTGGGGCAAAGCGGCATCTCATGGTGGTTTTGATTTCCATTTCCCTAGCGGCTGGTGCTGTTAAGTATCTTTTCGTGTGCCATATGGCCATTTGTATATCTTTTTCAGCAAGACGTCTATTCATATGCTTTGCCCATTTTTAAATTGGGTTATTTGTCTATGGTTGCATTTTAAGAGCTCTTTCTATATTTTAGATTCAAGTTCGCCATCAGGAATGGGAGTTCTCCCACTTTGTGGCTTGTAGCATTTAGTCTTAGTGATGCTACGTCTATTTGGAAGTCCTAATCCTTTGGACCTGTTTTAAAATGTACCTGGGTTTTGGTTTTATTCAGGTATGATGAGGCCAACAAACAGATCAGATGATTGCCATTAAAAAATAATTTGTTGGGGCGCCTGGGTGTCTCAGTCGGTTGAGCGTCTGCTTTTGGCTCAGGTCATGATCCCAGGATTCTGGGATGGAGCCCTGCTTCGGGCTCCCTGCCCACTGGGGAGCCTGCTTCTCCCTCTCCCTCTGCCTGCTGCACCCCCTCCTTGTGTTCTTTCTCTCTCTCTCATTCAAATCAATAAATAAAATCTTAAAAAAGAAAATCTAGTCTAGGCAGGGCCTTTCTGTGTCACCTACGCACGGGGAGGAGAAGCTTGTCTTAGGGAGAAGGTCCATGCTCCTGTCTCTTCTTCCTTGCACCTCCCCAACAGGAAGATGAGCGATTACATCTCAGCCATCATTGAGCTGAGTGCCCTCGTGGTCCGGCGCCAGTATCGCCTGCATCACCATATAGACTTCATCTACTACCTCTCGGCGGATGGGCGACGTTTCCGGCAGGCCTGTGACACCGTGCACCGCTTCACCACCGAGGTCATCCAGAAGCGGCGGTGGGCGCTCCGTCAGCAGGGGGCTGAGGCCTGGCTGAAGGGCAAGCAGGGCAAGACCTTGGACTTCATCGATGTGCTGCTCCTGGCGCGGGTGAGGCTGGGCCCTGGAGGGTGGAGATTGGTGCAGGACCGTCTCCTGGAGGATTGCGCTGACCTTGTAAAATGATAAGCATCAAAAGCGACAGATCTGGGATGCAGGTGCAGCATGGCTAAGACTTACTGTATTAGTTTGTTAGGGTTGCCATAACAAAGGGCTACAAAATTGGTGCGTGTGGGGTTAAACCCCAGAAATTAATTTTCTCAAGGTTCTGGAGGCTAGAAGTCTGAGGTCAAGCTGTTGACTGGGTTGGTTTCTTCTGAAGCCTCTCTCCCTGGCTTGTAGATGACACCTTCTCGTGTGCCTTCACATTGTCGTCCCTCTGCTTACAACTGTGTAAATTTCCTCTTCTTCTAAGGACACCAGTCGTGTGGGGCCAGGGCCCACCCTAAAGACCTCATTATAATTGAATTACCTCTCCAAAGGCCCGGTTTCCAAATATGGTTACATTCTGAGGTCCTGGGAGGGGACTTCACCATATGAGTTCTGGAAGCAGGTGGGACACAATGTTGCCCACCAGACTTATGATGATGAAATAACGAGACTGAAGAAATGTGACAGTTGCAGAGATCGCTTCTGTGGAATTTCTGAGCAGTGCTTGGCTTCTAGATTCAAACAGTCCTGGGTTCCAGTTCTGGCCCTGATCCCTAATGGATACTTCACCCTAGGCCTCTGACGTTCCCCTCCGAGCCTCAGTTTCCCTATTTATGACATGACGGTAACGCGGCGTGGTCACAGGTGTTTGTTGGGCATCCAGCAGGCTGTCTGGTGCTAGCAGCTACTCAAGAAGTACAAACTCCCTTCTTCCCTTCACCTTTCACTCTCCCTCCTGCTTTCCATCTTTCTTAGACGAGCTGCATACCTCTGTCTGCCTGGCATCCTTCCCCCTGCAGCTTGGCTTGAGAGAGGGGCAGATATCTTGACTTGAGAGGAGCCTGGGATGTGGAGGGTGGTCCATGAAGTGGGCTGAGCATCCTCTCCGGTTCATTCCAGGATGAAGATGGGAAGGAACTGTCTGATGAGGACATCCGAGCTGAGGCGGACACCTTTATGTTTGAGGGTGAGGACGTAGGGTGAGGCTAGGGGAGGTTGGGAGGGGCCCCGCTGTCTGAAAATCGCATCATCGCTGTCTTCAGACAGCCTCTATTTGAGCTCCTCCTCTGTCTACAGGTCACGACACAACGTCCAGTGGGCTCTCGTGGGTGCTCTTCAACTTGGCCAAGTATCCAGAGTACCAGGAGAAGTGCCGGGAAGAGATCCAGGAAGTCATGAAAGGCCGGGAGCTGGAGGAGCTGGAGTGGTAGGTTTGGGGTCGGGGGGATGGTGGCCACAGGTTGAGTCTAGCGCTTGCATTTGCTTGCTCTTGCTCCTAATTAGTCTTGTTCCTGCTGGGTGTTGTTGAGTGGGGTGTTGTCCAAACAGATGTGTGGGTTCAGGTCTGTTCCACATGTCTCCCCATTCTCCTTGAACCAGCAGCTACCCTGGGCACATTCTTCTCAAGGCAGATTCCAGAAGCACAAAGAGCCACAGTTTAAAACCTCTGCTTGCATTGTAACATTCCATTTGGCTAAAGCAAGTCACGTGGCCAAGTTTAATATGAATGGGGCAGGACATACATTGCACTCGCCAGAGCAGAAGACACTGCAGAATCACATGCAAAGCTCTCGGGGTGTGTAATTCAAACACAGGTGTGGGGGGGAGGGCAGTGAAGAACCGGCAATAATAATCCAGTTTACTTCAGATGTGTGCCACGTAGAGCTGATTCTGGGTGCCTCAGAGAAAACACAGCATTAAATAGGATTGAACAGTGAGAAAGCTCTTTTCTCTTCAGTGTCCACCTTTTAGGTTTTGACGTCAAGGAGACACTCCCAGTTGGGTGCTGTTGTATCTTGAACTCCTTGCGAATCTGCCCCTCTCTTTTTAAAAAAAGATTTTATTTATTTAATTGTCAGAGAAAGAGAGAGCACAAGCAGGAGGAGTGGCAGGCAGAGGGAGAAGCAGGCTCCCTGCTGAACAAGGAGCCCGATGTGGGATCTGATCCCAGGACCATGACCCAAGCCAAAGGCAGATGCTTAACCAACTGAGCCACCCAGGGATCCCATGGATCTGCCTTTTTTAATGAAGGGAGAATATGGCTCAGTTTCTGAGGACTGGGTAAGAGATAGTCTAGCTAGAATTTAATGACTCTTCTGTTTTCCCCATTGGTGTTTATGTTATGGGTACTTTTATGCTAGGCATGCTGTTTGCCCTCTATGGTAGCGACATAAAATTTCTTTGAAAGAGAAAGAAAATGATCCAGATCATGGACCAAGGGTTATAATTAATCCAATTTGGGGCCCTGGAGTCCAATGGAAAAAAGTTAATAATAGTATAAGGAGGGAATGTATGGGTTTTTAAATACTGAAATCAACCCACACAGCCCGGTAAACTGCTGCTAATAACCCCCCCCCTCCGCTCCCCTCCCCCCCCGCCTATCCTGGCACCATGTCCAGCTGTCCTCTGACTGCCACAAAATTCATCAGTTAAAGGGTTAATGCTGGGTGTGCAGAAGCCTGTTGGTGCTGCTCTGATTGGTTGCGGGTCAGATACTTTGCACGCTAAGGATTAGTGATATGTGCATGCTTGATTGCAGATGCCGGAAGTTGGGGCAAATCTGAGATCCTGGACTGGTTTCCTGTGTGGTTGCTCCTGGATGCATGTGTGCACGCATATGCATGTTTGGGGAAGGGGGTGTTGCTGTGGCCTGGCCCCAAGTCACCCTCCATTCCATGTTCCGTGCTCCCCAGGGACGACCTGACTCAGCTGCCCTTCACCACCATGTGCATCAAGGAGAGCTTACGCCAGTTCCCGCCAGTGACCTTGGTCTCCCGCCGCTGCACAGAGGACATCAAGCTTCCAGACGGGCGCATCATCCCTAAAGGTGCTCATGAGGTCCCTCTCATTGCTGGGCTGATCTGCTGCCTAGGGGGGACGTGCTCATGCCTGCCCCAGGTGCACCCTCCCTGTAGATAGGGCATCTCTCTGGATGGCTCTTGCTTCTGGGATGAGGGAGGAGACCCAGCTGTGTAGCAGGGAGGCAGAGTTGGGTGAGTGCAGGTGGAAAGGCAAGAGTGGGTGGGGCTGGGTGGGCCCTGTGAAGGGGGCAGGTAAGGGGATGGATGGTTTCATTCAGTTGCCAGATATCCCTTGGAGACTAAGCTCAAGTGATGCTGGAATTCTAGAGAGGCCTCATTCCCAGACTCAGGACTTGAGTACCACCCAGTCTGAGGGAGACACAGCAGGGCCCAGACGTCCCAGTCACATGGGATCAGGGATGGGCTAAAGGGAAGAACAGGGGCTGGAATAGCCCAAAATAGGGAGTGATGACTTTATCTGGGGTGAAATGTAGGGAGGGCTGCTTGGAAGAGGCAACATGAGAGGTGAATCTTGGAGGTGGAAAATGAAAGAGAGCACATTCATGGAGCAGAGTCTTGGGGTGCAGAAAGACCTTGAATGCTAGATTGAGGCATTTGAACTTGATCTTCAGGATAGTAGGGAGCCAAGGGAAGTATTCGTTGAGCTGAGGAAGAACGATGTCAGATATATGAGTGAGAAAGATCCCTGTGTGGCCAGCATGACAGCTAGAAGGATGATGGAGACCTTTTAGGGAGCAACAGGGGGAGTGGACACAGCAGCAGAATTTTTCAGAGAAGGATGTGCAGGAAAGGGTGGCAGAGGGCTCATGGGAATAGCATAGCTCCAGGAAGAGCAGGGAAGGAGGAGGTCTTCAGAGAAGGCCATGGTTCCCCTCAGTCCCAATGGCCCCACTGACCGCACCCTCCCCATAGGAATTATCTGCCTGGTCAGCATCTATGGGACCCACCACAACCCCACCGTGTGGCCTGACTCCAAGGTGAGCCCCTGCGTCAATTCTCCCTTCCCTTAGCTTCTTCTTCCTCAGAACGGATGGCCCTGGGGGCAGTGAGGCCTCCCTACCCTGTGCGCCAGGGACCCAGATGGCCTGGCTGGGTACAGAGCTTGTCACCCTCTAGTCACCCTCCATTGGTTCATTAGGTCCACAAATATTTACTGAATACCTCCTGTGTGCCAGCCTCTGTGCTATGCACTGAAGACAGAGAAAGTTACTGTCTTTGTCCTCATGGAGCTCACGGTGACATTCAGGGGAAGAAAATAAGCAAAAACTATCGTTGTAGATACTGATATGTGCACAAAAGAAAGAAAAACTGGAGTGAGGTGGGGGGACCTTCAGCTCAAGTGGTGAAGAAAGGCCTTGGGGAGGAAGAGATATTTGAGCTGACACCTGAAAAGTGTGAAGAGCAGGGAGAAGCTTGTTCCAGGCCGAGGAGACAGGACGTGCAAAGGCCCAGTGGTTGTACTGAGCCTGGGATGTTTGAACAACAGAAAGAAGAGGGTGTGGTTGGATTGTAGTGAGATTTTATCTGTCCAGCTGAAGGATGGGGGCCAAGCTGGGATAGCTGGGCCAGCCCCCCAGACTCACCCCCAGGCTAATCCTGCCTAGGTGTACAATCCCTATCGCTTTGACCCGGACAACCCACAGCAGCGCTCCCCACTGGCCTACGTGCCTTTCTCCGCAGGACCCAGGTAACTCTTCTATTTCCCCCAATCCAAACCGAGCATAGGAGGAGCACGGAGGCCAGTGGAAGGTCAGATATGTGCCGGTCAGGAGCAGAGACCGCCTCCCACCCAGATGTGCTTTCTGCCAACCCAGCACCTTCTTCATGCTTTCAATGTACCAGAATGTCCCCAAATTAGACTCTGCGATAGTAACGCTGGGTATTGAGCACCAACTGTGTGCCAGGCCCTGAACTCTGGGCTTATATGCTCCCAAAGACTCTATGATGCCACTGCCCCCATTTTACCGATGAGGGAACTGAGGCTCCGAGGGGGAGGTCATTTACCCCGGGACTCCCCCCTTCCTGGCTCACACAGCGGCTGAGCCTGAGCCCCAACCCCGTCCCCCTTCCTCTAGGAACTGCATCGGACAGAGCTTTGCCATGGCCGAGATGCGCGTGGCCGTGGCGCTGACGCTGCTGCGCTTCCGCCTGAGCGTGGACCGAACGCGCAAGGTGCGGCGGAAGCCCGAGCTCATCCTGCGCACGGAGAACGGCATCTGGCTCAACGTGGAGCCGCTGCCTCCCCGGGCCTGAGCGCCGGTGCCTCCGTGCGGATCCAGGGGGCCCAAGCCCCGCCCGGAGAGGCCCAGGCCCCGCCCCCGAGGGCCCAGGCCCCGCCCCCAAGATCCCGAGGGCAGTAACCACGCCCTTCGAAGTTCAGGATGGGCTCCGGGAGGACCAGGCTCCGGGAGGTGCAAGCCACGCCCCTCACGACAAGTCTCCGCCTCCTGCCGGTCTGGTCACGCCCCTTGAGGTCCAGGTCCGGTCCCCTGAGTGCCAGTTCCGGCTCTCCAGCTTGAGGAAACAGGCTTGCTCAGGTCCCCTTGGGTCCAGACCCAGGATCCGGAGCATTCGGGGCCTCAGGCCCCACCCAGCCATCCGAGGACTTAGACCCAACACCTAAGGCCGCTGGGATTCAGGACCAGTTCCCTCCCCCCACCCCCGACTCGTGGATTCCAGCTGCCTTCTAAGTTGAAGACTTGGGAGCTGAAGCCTGAAGTTAGAGCCTTGAACCCGGACATCACCTTCTTGAGGCTCCCGGCTCGTTTGGGCGAACTCCTCTGGCATCAGGCAGCATCCCAGGGCTCGGTTGTGTGCTTCGGTTGTCGTTTTGTAAATCTAGACCCTCCCTCACCTGCCTCTTCCCTCCTCCCTTGCTGAAAGGCCCTTCGCTGAGTGTTCTGATTTTTGTAGAATAAAAGCAAGGGATGCAGACGGCCCCCACTGTTCACCCCCTAGCTCAGCCAGACGTTTCCCTTGGGGCCCAGGAAGGAAAGAAGGTCTCTGGCCGGTTGGGAGGCCCACGAGGGAAGCTATGGGCTAGGAGGCTGGGAAGCCATTTGCCCTCAGACATAAACTTAGGCTTTTGGGGACAGTTTGTGCATTCATTTAACTCGTCAACAGACCACATGTTAATTATTTGTTGGCATTGGGCCAGGAGCACAGCCGGGCCCAATTCCTGCCCTCGGGAGAACAGGGGACAGATGTACAAGTAATTCCACATGTAAGTTTATTTATAATCCAAGTGCTCCAAAAGAGAGGCCCTTGGTGCTCTGTGAACACAACAGCGGGGTGGCTCAGGGAGAGCTTCTCGGATGCTGAAGTGAGAGTACACGCTGAGTGGTCACAAGGGAGATAAGACCATGTCAGGCGGGAGGAACAGCATCTGCAAATGTCCCCAGGTGAGGGAGAGCGTGATATTCTCGAGGCACACACTCCAGGGTGGCTGAATCTGGAGGAGGAGGGGCAGAATGGAGGAAGGTTGTCAGGGGCCAACTGCCAGGAACTGTGGGTCACATCTCACAGCAGACCTTATGCTGAGGGCAATAGGGAGCTATAGAGGGTATGCGAGCAGGGTGCAGGACAGGACATGGTCAGATGTGGGTTGGCAGGGAGGTGGCTTGGAAGGGGGGGCATTTGGGACTGGAAATCTAGTGAAGAGGGAGACTGAGGTCTGGACAGGACAGGAGGGGTGACTAGCCACGGGGGCTGAGGCGACGGTGATTCCCGAGTCTTTGGCTGGGGAAACTGATGACGGCATAGTCCCCGACATGATGATACAGAAGATGGGGCGGTGATGATGTCTACAATAATTGTATTAATTCATCAAATATTTACTGAGCATCTGCTGTGAGCCAGGCCGTATTTGCGCCCTTACATAATTGACATTTGTTGTGGGGGTGGGGGCTGTTAACAGATGACAGATAATAAGTAAGCAAATAAATAAGTAAATTCACACAGGGCCTTGGAGGATTTTGACTTTTTATTGTGACAGAAATGGGGAGCCATGGGAGGGTTCTGAGCAGAGTGACAGATTTGTCATTTGGTCTTTATAGTATTCTTTTGGCTGCTAAGTGAAAAACCAAGGGTGGGACTAGGGAGACCAGATGGGGTGACTGCAATCCCCATTGAGAGAACTGGTAAGTGCTATGAAAAAATTGAGCTGGGTAAGTGTTGGGGGTGTTCAGTAATGCTGGTAAGGGGAGAGGTTGCTAGATCGTCAGTGAAACCCTCCCTGAGAAAGGGCCATTTCAACAAAGACTTTAGATAGGAGAGGGCAGGAGCCATGTGGATATTTAGGGGAAGAATGTTTGAGGTAGAGAGAAACAGCGCAAAGGCCCTGAGGTAGGACATGCTTGGGGTGTTTAGGGGACATTGAGGAGATCCGTGTGGCTGGAGGAGAAGCATGGAAAGAGATGAGGGCAGGCAGGGGATGGGAGCAGGTCACACAGAGCCTTGGAATCTACTGACTTTTATTGTGATAGAAATAGGGAGCTATGGAGGGTTCTGGGCAGAGGAGGGACAAAGTTTGTCATACAGTCTTTGGTTGCTATGTTGAATAGAGTCTGTAAAGTGAAGATGGGACTAGGGAGAGCAGATGGGGTGACCAGATTTGTCCAGGTGAGAGAGGACGATGTCTCCAAGCAAGCTGGGGGCTGTAGAGTGAAGACAGGTGCTTGGATTCTGATGTCTGGTTGCTTTATGAAGGTAGAGCTGGCAGATTTGCTGGTACTTTGAATGAGGGACTCAGGAGAAAGGCCCCCGGGTTTGGGTCTGAGCACTTGGAAAGATAGAAGTGACAGCTTGAGATGGAGAACGCTTAATAGAGTAAGGGTTTTTTTGGGGGACGGGGAGGGGCTGAGATCAGCATGTCAGTTTAGGCCAAGAGGCGTTGGAGATGTCAAGTGTGCAGTTGGATAGGCAGGTCTTGAATTCGGGAGGGAGTTCTGGGCTGGTGATACACATTTGGGATACCTCAGCACTTAGATGATTGTTTATAAAGCCCCAAGACTGGTGCGATCCCCGTGTGTGTGTCTGTGTGTGAGTGTCTATGTGCTCCTGTGAGCACCCTTGTGCGCACAAGATGGAGGGGTTTCAGGACCAAGCCCTGGGTGTCTCCGAAGTTGATATAACCATAACGAGATTTAAAGTTGGTTGAGTGCTTCCTTTGTGCCCTCCAAATATTCGCATGTAATTCTCACCGGTACTGTTCTTATGAGATGGGAACTGTCATTATCTCCTTTAATGGAGCTGAACATGAAGTTCCCTAGAGTGAGATGATTCACCCAAGGTCCGACAATGGTGTCCTCCTAGCGTGGCCACAGCGGGGTGGCTTACTCCTCAGGCTTCTAGTGCTGGTCTGGGTCCCTAGCCTCGGTTTGCCTATAAGGGGATGTCTGCAGGCGTGGGTGGGTGGGGGGCGTGTAGAGAAGGTGTGATGCTGGAGGCCACGGCTGTGTGTGTCCTGCGGCGCCCTCGGGTGGCGTGTGCTGGGATCGCCGGCCGGAATCCCCCGTCCAAGGCCACTCATCCTCCAGCAAAAAAAAAAAAACCTTGGTCTTGAGAGGCGACATATGTGGGTTCAAACCCCAGCTCAGCCCCTCTCTAGCGGTGGCCTTGGGCACGTGACTGGCGCCTTCTGCACCTGGTTCTCTTTTGCCAAGTGGATTTTTTCCATCATACTTCTCATGCATATTAACTTTCCGCTAAGCTCGGTGCTGGTGGGTGAATGAGGGAGAGAGGAGGGGAGGCATGGGGCTTGTGGATCCCCGGGACCTGCTGCATCTGCGTGTCCAGTTCTCCAGACACACGCAGGCCTGGGCCATTCACTGGTTGCTGTGGGTCTCCCTCCTCTCCTGAGTGTGTCGCAGGCTCCCTCTGCTGGATAGTTGGGGAACAGCAGGCTCTACAGCGTCTGGTCTCCATTGGTCCATATGAGGGTGTGTGCGCGTGACTGCATGTTTAGGTATGTGCACATATGTGTGAGTTAAGTGTGTGGATGTGTGCACGAGAGTGACCATATGTGCATGTGAGTGTGTGTACATGTGCAAGTGTGGAGTGTGGATGCATTGTGTGAGTACTTGTGTGCATAAGATTGTGCGTGTGCACGCATGTGTGTGTTTGAGAGCATATATGTATTAGTGATGTATCTATGAGTGTGAGTGTGTGTGTGACACTGTTTGTGGGTGTATTGGGAAGAGAAGAGGGAGAACCCCACTCACTGAACATTTGTAAGTGTCCACATCAGGCCACTGTCCAAACTCCACCCTGTCGGTGCATGTAGGATATTCTGGAGAAATAATGCCCTTGGCAATGGCCCTGAGTAATGACTGGTGGGTGCCTGTTCACTGCTGTGTCCCAGAGGTCCCCAGAGGGACTGAGTCCCAGGTGCCCCGATTGGGAACTTCTTTGACAAATCCTTGTTCCCCTGCTGCCTTCCCTTCTCTGTCTTACTCCATCTCACTGCCCTACTGGCATCTGCTGGGGTCACTTCCCCCCCAAAACAAACAAACAAACAAACAAACAAAAACAAACCAAAAACAATTTGCAGTTGAATTCCCGTCTCAGAATACAATTTTTTTAAAAGATTTTATTTATTTATTTGACAGATAGAGATCACAAGTAGGCAGAGAGACAGGCAGAGAGAAAGGAGGAAGCAGGCTCCCCGCCCAGCAGAGAGCCCCACATGGGGCTCGATCTCAGGACCCTGAGATCATGACCTGAGCTGAAGGCAGAGGCTTTAACCCACTGAGCCACCCAGGCGCCCCTCAGAATACAATTTTTGTACTTGTACTTGAATCCTTGCATTATAGTCTACTTCTGGGAAAATGAAACCAAAACACAGAAGTCACTCCTCCAATCCCCATAAGCCTATTACTATGCCATTTTTTAACCAAGAAGGAACCTGAGGCTTAGAGAGGGCAAGTCACTTGCCCAAGGTCACACAGCTGGAGAGTGGCAAAAAGGTAGGCTGTGAACATTGGCCATCTGACCCTAGCACCTGTTCCCTGGAGAGCTTCCTCCTTGCTAAGGACCAAGGGAATGAAGTGGGGGGGGGGCGGGATTCACAACCAGTAAGTTCCCTGATATGTGCACCAGAGACACCCAAGTCTCCTGGCTGGTGCTCATGTCCTCATTCAGTTATAAAATAAGGGAAATAATGATAAACACATTCTTGTTACTGACTGTGAGCCAGGGAGGGTTGTTATAAGTACTTTATTCATTTATCTCCACTCTCTCCATATATTACATTGGCTTGAGGTAAAAAAAAAATGCAAGTGTAGAAACTGAATCATGCTTTTGTTTATGCAAGTGTAGACATTTATTATTTTTTAAAGATTTTATTTATTTATTTGACAGATAGAGATCACAAGTAGGCAGAGAGGCAGGCAGAGGGGGAGGGGGAAGCAGGCTCCCTGCCGAGCAGAGAGCCTGATGCGGCTGGATCCCAGGACCCTGACATCATGACCTGAACCAAAGGCAGAGGCTTTAACCCACTGAGCCACCTAGGCACCCCAAGTGTAGACATTTAAAACGGAAATTCTCCCACAGTGGTCTCTGCTCTCTACTCCCAACCCAGCAGTTTGGGATGATTTTTTTTTTCCCAGTTTGAAAACAATTGCATATGTGAACATTTTTCAGTGTACATACAGACATTTTTGCACATATAACCATTTGTTTAAAGGACTGCCAATGTCGGGAAATGTATTTGTTCTAGTTAATTGTTACCGTATAATGAACTGCCAGGAAGTTTGTTGGCTTAAGGTGGCAAACTTTAGTTTGCTCGCTATGATTTGGGCAGAAAACTGGGGCAGATTTCTCTGCTCTATGTGGCGTCAGTGGGGACAGCTCTTTTGAGGCTGTAAGATCCACATCCGAGACAGCTCAGTCTCTTAGCAATTTGGCGCTGGCTGTTGGCTGGGGTCCTTAGTTCCTCTCAACGTGAGGCCTCTCCATGGGGTTGCCTGGGCTTCCTCTTAACATGGCAGCTGAGTCCAAACGGGTGTGTTCCAAAGGGATGAGAAGGAAGTCGCAAGTCTTATTTTTTTTAGTTTTTTTAAAGATTTTATTTATTTATTTGACAGAGAGGGACAGCGAGAGAGGGAACACAAGCAGGGGGAGTGGGAGAGGGAGAAGCAGGCCTCCTGCCGAGCAGGGAGCTGGATGTGGGGCTCTATTCCAGCACCCCGGGATCATGACCTGAGCCAAAAGCAGACACTTAACCCACTGAGGCACCCAGGTGCCCCAGGAAGTCCCAAGTCTTCCTACAACCTAGATTCACAAGTTCCCAGAGTCACAGAGGACAGCCTGGGTTCAAGGAGAAAGGAATGATACTTTACCTCTGTATCAGTCAGGGTTTTCCGGGGAAACAGAACCAATAGCCTTGAGCTCTCTCTGCCACTTACTCATTACCTATCATCCGTCTACCTGTCTATCTATCATCTATCTACCTATCCATCCATCTATCTATCTATTATCTATCTATCTATCATCCTATCTAGCCATCCATCTATCCATCTATCTACGACTATCATCTATCTATATACTGTGTATTTATCTTAAGATTTATATGTGATATAAAGATTATATATAAATTTCTATCTTAAGATTCACTTTCTCTTAGGATAAAAATATACACACATATATGTACATATATAAAGCTTTCTCTTAAGGCGTTGGCTCGTGTGACTGGGGGGCTGGCCAGTCTGAAATCTGTAGGCCAGTAGGCTGCCGGGCTGATACTCAGGAGCGGTTGCTGTGGTCTCAGGGCAGGATTTCTACTCTGGGAAACCTCAGTTTCTGCTCTTAAGACCTTTCACCTGGCTGCATGAGGCCCATTTACATCGACGTGGTGTGATTTACCCCTTTACTTAAAGCCAATTGCTTGTAGGTGTTAACTCCACGTACGAAACACCTTCACAGCAACACGTAATAAGTGTTTAAGTGAACAGTGGGTACTGCCGCCTAGTCTAGCTGACACAAAAAACGAATCTTCACCACCTCTCAAGGGGAGGGTTAGCAGAGTTCATTGCTGCCATCTGTAATCTACTACTTGGGGGCAAATGGTCTCTTTTTAGGACACTACACTTCCCAAGGGTAGCTTCTCCTAGTCTCTCTTCCGTGGCTTGGGGTGTTGGTGGCGGTCAGGCTAGTTTCTGGGAGCAGTCATCCCCCCATCATCAGGGAGGGAGAGAGAGGAGAAGGGAGAGGAGCAGGAGACTGGGGAAGGAGGAAGAGGAGCGGCAGGAGGGGGAGGAGGGGGAGGAGAGGGGAGTGGAAAGAGATGGGGAGGGGCAGGAGGGGAGAGGAGGGAGAGAGTGGAGAAGGAGGAGGACAAGGGACAGGTGGGGGAGGAGGAGAAAGAGGGGCAGGAGGGGAGAGGAGGGAGAGAGCAGAGAAGGAGGAGGAGGAGGGACAGGTGAGGGAAGAGGAGGAGGGGCAGGAGGGGGAGGAGGGAGGGTGTCAGTGGGTACAGTGCCTAAGGAAATACCCTTGGGGTTGTTCCTAGCTGTTGTGTGCCCTCCGAATTTTTCTTGAGTTTTCCTCTAGGTTTGCTGCCTCCTCAGCCAGTTCATTTGGTCTTCTGCTGCCTGGGCCAGGAATCTGGCAGCTCTGCCAGCTGTTTTTACCCTCAACATGACTTTAGGAGCCTGTCTGTTTCGACTTCTTGATTCTGTAGAGTGAAACCCCAAAGCCACTTTTTGGGCTAAATGGTCAGATTTTCCTAACCAGGGCTGGTTCCTGCTGCTCCCACTGCCCTGAGTGCAGGGGCCCCACCAGCCCTGGTTGTCTCAGCACGTCTGAGGACAAAAGCAAGAATGAACGTGTGTAAGACAAACATGCATGCCCCACCCTGTGCTAGGTCTTTGTAGTCCTGGCCTGACTTCAGGGGGTGGTCCTTATTCACGGTCCACTCCTCCCCATCATTCAGGTTTCTGCTCAAAGTCACCTCTACAGGGCAGCCCTCCTTGACTGCCCCTCTGAATATTCCCCCTTGGTCACTTGCTAGCATGTCTTGCTCTGTTAATTTCCTTCATCACCACCACCACCATCTGACTTGGTCTTATTTCCTGTTGGCTTCTTCCATCAGACATGAGCATCACCATCCAGACACCTCATCCTAGCACCAAGCTTAGGTACAGACAGGGTGCTCAGGTACAGTTTGTTGTTGGAGAATGAACTACCTGGGAGGTGTAAGTCCCCCGCTCCATTTTACTGAGGAGGACACGAAGCTCAGAGAGGGCAAGCGACCTGACCAAGGTCACACAGCCAGCGAGGAGCAGGGCTGGGATCTGAACTCTGTTGTGCTGAATCCAGAAGTGTTCCTTCCCAGTGGCCAGGGAAAGGAAAAGAGGGACCCCGGCCACCAGGCAGCCTGCATGCTTGCTCTAGGGAGACCCCAGGCTGACTCCTGGGATGTGCGACAGGAAAGAAAACCTGCTTATCTGTTTTGTGCACCAACTACGGGCTGCCCCCCTCCACCCCGTGCCAAATCCTTTTAGTATTTTAATGATAAAAATGATAGCAGCTCAGTGAGGGAGAAAGAATCTGAGACAAGTAGCAGGTTAGAAGGGTAAAGACTCCCATTCTACCCCCTCCAATTCCAATTCGATGTGGGGATTCTGCTGGAATTTTTTCAATGTGTATGCAAACATGTGCACACACAGACCCCTAGGCACCCCCGTAAGTTGTATATGTAGATGAAACCATTATTTACATATCCTTTAGAGTTGTACTTTCTCCTGTCCTCTCTGCCTGTGTCTGATAGGATGCTTACAGTCCTCTGTGCGGTTTGATTAAGCCCATTTTACAGACGTGAAGACTGAGGCTCAGATGGGTGGCAGGCTGTACCTGAGGCTGATGACTCACAGAGTGACTGCCACCTCTGATCTGACACATGCTTGTCCACTGCCTGGCTGTGAGTGGGGATAGAACGACCCCTAGAGATGGGTCAGCCTCTACCTCTCAGCGTGGGGCTGGCTGCCTTCCCTCCAACACTGGCTGGGCATCATTCCGTAAGCCAGGCTTGTGTGACTTGGCAGCTGGGACATTTCTTGTTGGATGAGAAATGGACGCTCCAGCCTCCTTTGACTCAGAGCAGAAAGTTCCCCCTGGAAGCTTTCTGCCTCCCACACTGGGTCTCTTACTCCCTTTCTGCCTCCTGTCACCTGATCCAGGAAGTGAGGAGTCCCTGATGGATGGATTCTGTCCTTCCATGGCCACAGAGGCTTTGGGGGTCTGCCGGCCCTCGGCCCTCTACTGCCCATAACTGGCATGACACAACCTCTCCCACAAGCTGCTGGGGACTAGTTCCAGACCAGTCCAGATTCAAGGAGAAGGGAAATAAATTCCTCCCCTTGCTGGGGACAATGGCAAAAGAAAATTACAGCCACTACATTTGTGGGTCTGGGTTAGAGCCTGAGATTCTGCATTTCTTTTTCTTTCTTTCTTTTCTCCTCTTCCTCCCCTTCCTCCTCCTCCCCCTCCTCCTTCTTCTTCAAAGATTTTATTTATTTGACAGAGAGAGACACAGCGAGAGAGGGAACACAAGCAGGGGGAGTGGGAGAGGGAGAAGAAGGCTTCTCGCTGAGCAGGGAGCCTGATGCAGGGCTCAATCCCAGCACCCCAGGATCACAACCTGAGCCGAAGGCAGACTATCAACGACTGAGCCACCCAGGTGCCCCTGCTTAAATTTATTCCTAAGTATGCTATTGTAAATGGGATTTCTTTTTTTAAGATTTTTATTTATTCATGGACAGAGAGAGATCACAAGTAGGCAGAGAAGCAGGCAGAGAGAGAGAAGGGGGCGGAAGCAGGCTCCCTGCTGAGCAGAGAGCCCGGTGCGGGACTTGATCCCAGAACCCTGAGATCATGACCTGAGCTGAAGGCAGAGGCTTAATCCACTGAGCCACCCAGGCGTCCCTGTAAATGGGATTTTTAAAAAATGATTTCAATGATTTTTTAAAAAATGATTTATTTATTTATTTATTTGCATGCGTGCGGACACAAGAATATGAGAGAGAGAGAGAGAGCAAGCAGGGAAAGGGGCAGAGGGAGAGGGAGGAGGAGACCTCTTGCTGAGCAGGGAGCTGGATGCGGGGCTCGATCCCAAGACTCTAGGGTCACAACCCAAGCCACCCTGTGATCGCGACCTGAACCATAGGCATACACTTAACGACTGAGCTGAGATTCTGCATTTCTAAGATGCTGCTGGTAATGCCAGTGCTCATGGGCTGAGGACCCCATTTTGAGTGGTCAGTTCTTAGAGCTCATGGCTACAAAAGCCCCTTTCTTCCCTGAATAGTTAATGAGCACCCACTAAGTGCCCGGCTTCACCTGTACCTGCGCTGTCCAGTGGGATGACTTGGCTGTACGGCTTTCTTTCCGCCTCTTTCTTCCTGTTCCTCCTCAGACCTCTCCAGCCGCAGAGCAGGAGGAATGTCCAGGGCAATGCACCTCAGCTTGCAGAGGGCTTCCAGCGGCCACTTGTGGCTGGATCACGCGGGGCTGGAGCGCATGTGTGAGTCCAGGAGGGGAAAGGCATTTCCCTGGCGTCCTGTCATTGCAGGAAAAATGTGGGTTCTAGTTCTCTTGCTCAGCAGGTCCACCCTTCAAACTCACCTTCACCTTGGAGTCTGACATGCGGAGACCTCATGAGGGGCTGAGACCACCTCTCAGGGAAATTCAGGACAGGATCTGGATACGATGTGCCCCCTCTCAGGGCCTCATTTGGCAACCCATTTCCCAGATGGTAAGACTGAGCCCAAGGGAGCTGGCACAGCTCATAGTCACAGTCAGGATGGGGCAGAACTCCACGTAGAGGAAGTTCTGCTTCCTCTGTCTGGCCCCACCATCTCCTGCCCCCTAACCCTCTGCAGCCTTACCTCCTCACCCCCAGGTGCCCCCTTCTGACTGGGTCCCTGACCCCCTGAATCTGATGCAGGTAATCCCCAGCCAGGCCAGTTCCTTTGTTCCTGCCCCAGCAGTCATGTCTTAGCCCAGGCCCTGGGCTGCTTGGAGGTAGGACTTGAACTCCTGCCAGGGTGTGCAGTCCGGAGGCCAGAGGCTTCCTGGTTCTGTGCTAAGAACTAGTGCAGGCCACCCTCCTGACTCACGCGTACGGAGGGGAGCCCCAGATATGTTTTGGGACTGATCCTGTCCCCCTGACACCTAAACTCTCAAGTTCAAGTTTTTACCTGCTGCACCCCAGCTTTGAAAAGGCAGGGGTGGCTGTTAACTTGGGAGCCCAGAGTCCCTTTTGCCCATCCCCCAAGTCACCCCCCCACGTGGGACGGGCTGAGTTCTGAGGATCCAGCACCCGGCCATGTGACCCTGGACTGGTTTCTCTGTGTATCCCGCTGGCTCTGTCCTCAGGTCTTGGGTGGCTGCCAGGTGGGGAGGTGGCAGACCGGCATGCTGCCATTGGCTGACCCAGCCAAGCCCAGCCTCCCCCAGTTCAGAGGTCAGGGGCTGGGGACAAAGACCTTCCTGGAAGTGGGGGGTGGAGCTTGTGTGGAATCAGTGCCTGTGGATGAAGATCGCCGGGTGGGGCGGGCTGGGCTGAGAGGGTTCTTGTGGCGAAGAGGGGGGGCGGGGTGGGGCAGTGCCCTAGGCAGAAGTGACTCCAGGAATCCGGCTGGCTGGAGGATGGTGGTTTCCTTGTAAGCGGATCTCCTGGCAACCTCCCACTGATGGCGTTCGGGTGCTTTTTCTTAAGTCTCTCTCTCCTGTTCTTCTCCCTCCTTCACCCCAGTCTCTCCCTCTTCCTCTGCCTCTTCCTCTGGAATTCTCCTGATCCTCCTCTCCCTTTGCCCCCAACCCCAGATGTTTGCCCAGTTCACAGTGCTCACTTTCTCCGCCGCTCCCTGCCCCTCCCATCCTGGGTCCTCTCTCTCTGACTGTGAGCAGTCCGGGGAGCTCACCTTTCTGCCCCATTCCTGGGTCTTAGGAGCTCACCCTCTGTTCTCCCTGCTCCAGGATGTCACAGCTGAGCCTGTCCTGGCTGGGACTGGGGCAGCTGGCAGCCTCCCCGTGGCTCCTCCTGCTGCTGGCTGGGGCCGCCTGGCTGCTGGCCCGCGTCCTGACCTGGAGCCACAGCTTTTATGACAACTGCTGCCGCCTCCGGTGTTTCCCGCAGCCTCCGAGGCGCAGCTGGCTTTGGGGTCACCTGGGCCAGGTGAGTGTGGGTGGGAGACGGGTCTGGGGTATCAAGGTGGATGGACTTCCTGAGGGGTCTGGGATGGGGATCAGGGATTTGGCTGGGGTCTGGGATGGCAGCAAAGGGCTACATGAGCTGGGTCCCCTGGTGCCCCTATAGTCTCCCCAGGGCCACTGTCCAGGGTCCACTCCCTGCCTGGCCTATCTTTGTTGGCCTCAGGCCAGCAGGTGCTCCTGTCTCCATAGGAATCAACTATGACTTCTGCCCCCCCGCCCCACCATGGGGGGGTCAGATGTGGGCTGTCTGTCCTTTTCCTCCCCTTCCTCCTTTTGTAATCTTGTCTTCCACCCCCAAGGAATATCAGTGGGCTCCATGGCTCAACCTGGATAAAAGTTGACCACTTTCCCTTTCAGAAGGAATCACTCTGGCCTGGACCTTAATGGCCAAACTTATTTCACTTAGTGCCCCCATTTGGCCAATCTTTACCTGCTCCAGCTTGGTTCCCACACCTGTCCCACGAGACGGCCAGGACTTCATCACCTCTCAGAAGCAGTCTGGCCTTGCGGACCACTGCATCAGCCCCAAACCTCCTTGTTCTCTGGGTTTTAGCATTTTAGCACACAGCCTTCCACTGGGCTCCACTGGCCTCCTTCTTCACCCTACCTTTCCATGTGGGGAGCCCTCAGGGCTCTAATCTGCCTTCCTTCTTCTCTGGCTCCCAAGGCCATCACCTTACCCCAGGCTCTGGGTCCCAAGTGAATTCCAAGTTCAAGTTCAATCTCTGCAGCCCCAGTCTCCCTTTCTTAGGTGGGGTCTCCTACGCATCTCATTCTACCAAGTCAGAGTCTGAACTCAGGGTCCCTTCCTGGTGCTGCCCCACCCTCAGTCTTGTCCATCCTTCTTTTGCCCACTTCTCACACTTTGGGGCCCCTGGCCCCCCTCTTTTCTCTCCTAAAGTCAGGTCCTTCAGCATGACCAGACGTGCTGCCTCCACAGCCTCTCTTCAGTCTGTCCCTTCTCTGCAGCCTCCTGCCACTTCTCCCGCCACATCTACTGGCATCTTTCTCCAGGAAGCACTCCCTCTGACTGCTCATGCCCCTTATTGCCACTCTTGTCCCCTGTCATCCTTCCTCTCTTGAGCCCTGGAGAGATTTTTCTGAAATTTAGCTTTTGCTAATGCCATTACTTGGCTGAAAACCATTCTATGAGACCGCCCATCGTTCTGAACATAGAGACTAAATGTTGCCAGGCCCACTGCATACCCCATACTCCAAGCTTCTGCTTTCTCTTCTCAACAAGCCAAACCCTTCCTACCTCAGGGCCTTTGCATATGCTGCTCCTGCAGCATACAGGAAGGGAAGCCCTTCCCGTAGTCACTGGGTCAATCCCTCCTTTTTGTCCAATCTTCAGCTCAAGTGTAACTTCTCCAAGCCTCCCTTGATTTCCCCCCACGAGAACTTGACCTCTGACTTGGTCCTGCTCAAGCTTAAACAGTTAATTGTCCAATTATCAGTGTATTATCTCTCTCTCCCACTAGACAGTAGCACTGGGGGATAGCCATGATATCTATAATGCCCAGCTCAGGAGCTGACATACAGTTGGAACTTAATAAATGTTTGATGATGTCATGTTGGAGGCCATGTCCTAGGTTTGGGTGAACTTACTATCACCTCTCTTGGTCATCCAATGCCAAAGGGATGGGTGTTCAGCTTCTCCCTTCCCCTCCTGCAGACAGCTCATTACAGAACAAGATGTCCCAAAATTGTGCTGAAGGTTGCCTAAAATTCTGGGTCTTGGAAATTTCTCAGCAAGCCCTGGAAGTAACAGAAATGTTATAAAGTTACCGCAGCTCCTATGTCCTCCTCTAAGGGCTTTGCCATGGAAACTGCTCTGGGTCACTCTTCTCTCTGCTAGTCCCTCTTGCTGTGTGTGTGACCTCAGCTGAATCACCCTCCCTCTCTGGGCCAAAGTCATCAAGAGTCTCAGGGTCCTTGGGGATCAGGGGGCAGTCAAAAAGATGAAAATGACTTATGTTCACCTGTCTGGAGCACCTGGGAGTATTTGTAAGGCCAGGATGAGGCATCCTGGAGGGATGGAGGACTGGAGAGGATGTCTTCCCAGGAGCTAACCCCCCACTTCTCCTTTTGGGGGATGTGGCCTTGGTTTCTTCATTTGTAAATGACATGACTGATGGGAGAGTCCATAGGTGCAGGGAGATAAAAGAGATAAATAGATAGACAGACAGACAGACAGACAGGATGCTCTGTGCACAGCCAGGCAGGAAGTAGGGGCTCATAGGTGGGAGCTGCCTTCCTGACTGATGAGCAGAGTTCACGTCTGTCTGCTGGCGTCTGCCAGGGCTGGAAGGTCTGCAGACCCTTCACTGTGTGGGAACTGGGGACTGTGTAGACTGGCCAGGACATGACAGGGTGTGGGAATGAGCCCCAGTACACGTCCTGAGGTCACCCTGCTGGCCAGAAACCTCTTCCATGGGGACATTGCTGAGGTTGGAACCCCTCCCAGGAGAAGAAGAATCTAACTTCTTAAGCCAAGGTCAGCCTCTCTGTGTGCAGAAAGCATGTCTTCTCCCTGTGATCTGGGGTGCACCCTTGGGACATGGAGAGGCCTCCAGGACCCTCCTGTCCCCAGAGTGAAGGAGCAGGAGGAAAGCAGAGATTCCCTCCATCCATGCAGATTCTGGACACTCTGTCCACTGTAGAGGCTACAGGGGGACATGCTGTGGCTCCTTCTGGGGAGGTGACGGCCCCTGTTTCCCTGTAGTTCCCCCCACCCCCCACCCCCCACAGAGCAGGGCTTGAGGGTCATAAGTCAGCTGGTGGCCACCTACACCCAGGGACTTATGTTCTGCCTGGGCTCTCAACATTTTTTGCAATCCTGACATTGACTGATCTGTCACCATGCCACAGGTACCCACCTGGAATATGTGGTAGTGGGCCCTGTAGCAGCATCGGAAGGCTGTAAGCCCCTCCTTACCAAGCTTCTGGGCAGCCTCTGTAGATGCCAAGGCCCTTCCTGCTCTCAGGTGCCCTCGGTCATTTCTTTCTTTCTGCACACTGCTTCGGGTTGCTTGGAGAGATTCAGCCCCAGGCTCTTTCCTGGAGGAACCCTAGTCTTGGGCACATAGAACTAGAGACATCCCCAATTCTGTGTGGTTAGAATGGGTCTGAGGGAGAGACAGGGGCTGCGGGAACCCAGGGGGAAGCAAGGCCTCTGCTGTGTGGGCAGGCTGGAAGACTTCTTGGAGGAGGAGTCACTGGAAGTGGGTCTGGAATGATGGGTAGGAATTTTTTTTTAAGAAAAAAGATAAAGTGTATACTGTGGAGAGGAACAGCCCACTCAATGGCCTGGAGGGGATAGAGCTAGCACCTGGTTTTTGAGCAACAAGGAGTTCAGTTCAGTGAGAGCAATGCTGGTGAGACGCAGGAAAAGGTGGAGGGGACAGCAGAGGCAGCAGGGGCAGGGACTTTATTCTGAGGGCTCTGGGGAGCAATGGAGGGTGTGGAGGTGAGGAGGCACAGACTCAGGGAGTAGGAGAGATGGAGAGAGAAACAGAGGTGAAGAAAGAGGGAGATACAAAGTGAGGGAGACAGAGGACATACACAGAGTGTAAAAGAAACATACACATACACAGATGCAAACACATATCTATCATCTATACATCCATCTCTCAACTCTCTCCATCTGTCCTTCCAGCCATCCATCAATTCACCCATCCATCTGTCCACCCATCCATCCACCCATCTATCCACACATCCATCCATCCATCCATCCATCCACACATCCATCCATCCATCGATCCACCTATCCATCCACCCATCCATCCACACATCCATCCATCCATCCATTGATCCACCTATCCATCCACCCATCCATCCACACATCCATCCATCCATCCACCCATCCATCCACACATCCATCCACACATCCATCCATCCATCCACCCATCCATCCATCCATCCATCCATCCATCTTCCATTCCTCCATTTTCTATCTCCACCTATCTCTATCATCTATCTATCTGTCTATGTATCATCTATCTATGTATCATCTATCTATCTGTCATCATCATCATCTAGCTATCTATCAACACCTAAAGAAACAGATGAAGAGAGTGAGGGGACAGGGAGAGACTTAGAGATAGACACACAAAAAGACAAACAGACCAACAGAAGGAAGCTGATTTAGTGAGATATAGAAGTGTAGACTAATAATGTGGGCAGAAGGGGAAGTGGAGGAGGAGGTGTGGTGGGTGGAGGGTTGCAGTGGACAGTTGTGAGCTCTGGAGTCTCCTGCCTGACCTGGCCTCATTCTTCCCACCCATCTTCCCCTGGTCCTCCCATCTCCAGGTGAGGAGCAATGAGGAAGGCTTGCGGATGATAGAGGATCTGGGCCACTACTTCCGTGATGTTCACCTCTGGTGGATGGGGCCCTTCTACCCTGTACTGCGGCTCGTCCACCCTACCTTTGTTGCACCCCTGCTCCAGGCCCCAGGTACCTCTCCCAGGATCCCCAGCCTAGCCACTCCCCTGCTCCTGCTCCCAGCCCTTCCCATTCATGGACAGACCAGGTTGAGCAAGGAAATGGGTAATGTTGACAGAGACCTGCTGTTAACCAAATGAATGACTCCGGGCAGGTCCCTGGATCTCTCTGGTTGCCAGTCCCTTTCAGTTTTGCATGGCGGAAATTCAACACTGTTGGTCTAAGTAAAGAAAGTGAATCTGTTGACTGAAAAGCTGAGAGAATATTGTCTTTAGGTATAGTTGACATGGTTGGATCTAGGTCTTCAAACAGTGCCGTTGGGAATCTGTCTTCATCTTGTAATTCTGTGTTCCTCTCTGACAGCTTCACTTTCATGCTGATAAAGACGAGTCCGAGAAGCTCAGCTCCCATGGAAATGTGAGCTCATTCTCTGCAGACCTGGAAAAAGTTGCAGGATTCTTTTAAATTGGCCTGGCCTGGGTCACAGGAACCAATTCTTCATCTAGTCACTGAGACTTGATTACTGAGGCTTAGGGTCATATGCTTAGCTCTGGAACAGTGAATGGGGTGGCATGGTCACCCTCCTAACTACTTGGATTGAAAGTGGAGGAGCAACGAGATGCTAGTTCCAGAAGGGGATGGATGCTGGGCAAGTAGATACCACAGATGTTCATCCACCAGCATCACAGCTGGGTGGGCATTTCTTGGGTGAGGAAACCAAAGCTCAAGGAGGCATAATAACTTCTGAAGGCCACATAGTATGCTGAAGCTTCCCTCTTTTGTGTGTTCTTGGCTGCTCTAGCTGCCTCTGCTGGGAGGAACTCTAAGCTGGAAAGGGATTTGGGCTATAAAGATGGCCAGAGTATTGTGGGGGAATGCCTACCAGACCTCAGGTCAGTCAACTGTCTGGTTGGCCCTGGGAGGCTGGTCTAGAGCCCAAGGGAGCAGTGGCAGCTCTTTGTGGTGGGTGGAGCTCAGCATCCGAGGGTGGCAGCATCCTTTGGTCTCTTGAAGGACATAGGAACTCCTTACCTAAGCATTTAATGGCCAGTATGAGGTGGAAGAGGATACTGAGGAAAGCTAGGTCATGCCTGGGCCATGTCTGGGACATTAATTAATGGGAACTTTAAATCCTGTCTGGACCATTTGTGGGTCACACTGAGGTCATGTCAGGTTGTCTTTGGGTCCATGTCAGAGCGCATTGTGTCCTGTCAGTGTGTGTTACACATGTTGTTTCATATCAGGACATGTTAACACATGGTGGGGCCATGTCAGTTGTTGCAGGAGATGTCAGGGGTTCTGGGGCCAATGAGGTGACCTAGGTCCCAGTAAAGACATTTTGTGGAGTGCTGATTCGTGTTTGGGGTTTTGAACATGTTGGACCAGGTAGGAGCCATGTCAAGATGTGCTGGGGTGTGTTGTGCCATGTTAGGGTGCATCTAAGTACATGGGGGTGTGTCTGCAGGTTCTGCCTTTGTTCTGCTCTGTGCTGCAGCCTGGTCTGGGCCCCCTTCATCTACCCACTCCTCTCTGTTTCCTCCGCTCTTGTTCCCATTCCTGCTATGCTGGGCTTGGAGGGGGTATGCAGACCCCTGGTTGGGATCGTCCACCTCCCAACCAAAAGCCCCTCCCCACCTTTTCTCCATGGCTCCTGATGGTCTATCTCTTGTGTCAGCCACCGTCATACCCAAGGATATGTTTTTCTACAACCTCCTGAAGCCCTGGCTAGGTGAGTAAGTGTTGGTGAAGGGGGTTGGTTGACCTCAAGGTTGACCTTGAGGTCTCAGGGGAAGGCACTGCCCTTGTCCATTCCTTGTGACTGCCTCTACTAGGGGATGGGCTCTTGCTGAGTGCTGGTGACAAGTGGAGTCACCACCGTCGCTTGCTGACACCTGCCTTCCATTTTGACATCTTGAAACCCTATGTGAAGATTTTCAACAAAAGTGCAGGCATCATGCATGTGAGTTCCTTAAATCCAGGGTCCCAGTTGGGGCCTTGGGAAAAGGGAAGTAGCCTCAGACACATTTGATCTGGAGTCCTGGCCTTGCTATATGGTTTTAGGGCCATTTCTTTTTCTCTCCAACCTTCTGTTTCCCCATCTGTAAAATGTGTGTGTGTGTGTGTGTGTGTGTGTGAGATAAGCCCGGCTTAAAGGGTGGTCAAGGTGATATAATGGAATCATGATCCTGGCACATAAAAGGTGCTCAGAACGTTTTAGTTTCTAGTCTGCTTCACTGAAACTGTAAAATTCAAGACATAAATGATGAAGATTGTATAGTAGCTCTTTCTGCAGAGCATTCACCTTAAAACTCACTGGGTTGAAAAAAAATGAATGTTTGTTGTTGCTCCCAAGATGATGAATCAGTAGAGTAGTTCTTATCTTGGCTGGAATCACTCACACATCTGTGGTCATGGGCGGGTTTGGGAGACAACTCTGCTTGTCCAGGCTCAGCTCTGCTGCATGTTTGTGCACGGGTCGAGGATCGCCTTGGTGAAACAGCTGGACACCTGCATTTGTCCCTTATCCTCCAATAAGCTAGCCTGGGCTTGATCACATGGTGGAGGCTCCAAGAGAATGAAGAGAAACATGCAATATCTCTTGAAGTTTAATTTCAGAACAGGCAACTATGACTTCCACCTTCTTCTGTTGGCCAAAGCAAGTCCCACATTCAGCTCAAGAGCTGGAGAAAAAGGTTCTACCTCTAATGGAAGACCTGCAAAACCTCATTGCAAAGGGTGAAGGTATAGGGAGGGACAAAAAATGGGGACATTTTTGCAGCAGTCACCTACCACTATGATAATGATGAAGATGAGGATGATGGCTAACAGTTATTCAGCACTTGCTGTATATCAGAAATGATGCGCCAGTTGTACTGCATATGTTGTCTAATTTAATTTTCACAACCATATGAGGTAGAGATGATTATTATTGCCCCATTACAGGTGAAGAAATTGAGGCTCAGAGATATTAGAGAGCTTGCCCATGTTCACATAGCTAGCAAGTAAACTAATACGTGAAGCTGGGATTTCAACCTGGTTTGTCTGACACCAAAGCAAGTCATCCTATTACTAAAGTTTGACAGATAGAGCCCAATGAACTTTAACAGGAGGAATGAGTTGACTAAGAGCACACACAATATAGGAGGCAGAGCCAGGTTTTGAACTCAGGTCTCCTGACTCCCGCCCATAGGGTCTTCCCCCCTCCCCGCCTTAATGAAGTCTTAATAGTAACAGTTTCCACTTTCATCCAAGCCTTGTTCTTCCTGGTGTTGGGTGTCTGGGGTGGAGGATCAGGAGGCTGGGTCTAGGGGAGTCCAACTTGGTGGTTGGGCTGAGGAGGAGCTCAGGAGTGGCAGGTCCCAGCCCCAGATTTGCCCCTTTCTCTGTCCAGGCCAAGTGGCAGCGTCTGGCCTTGGAAGGCAGTGCCCGTCTAGACATGTTTGAGCACATCAGCCTCATGACCCTGGACAGTCTGCAGAAATGTGTCTTCAGTTTTGACAGCAATTGCCAGGAGTGAGTCTGTCCAGGGCATGGGAACAAGAACCATAGACCCAAGGGAGTGGATGGGGAAGGGAGGTCAATCAGGGCAACCAGAAGGGACTTCCTGGAGGAAACGGATCAGAAGTAGACATTGAAGGACCAGAAAGGGAAAGAGAAAGAGTGATCATTTCAGGTAGGTAGAAATGTTTGATAAAGTCCAGGGGGCTAGGATGAGCAAAGCGTGCATTATAGTGAGGAGCCACCTTGGGAATGAGGTTGGAGGACTTGGCAGGGGCTATATCTTAAGGACATTCAAAATCCAGACAAAGGCATATGAAATTTCTCCTGAGGTTTCCGGGGAGGCATGGAGGGTGTTTGAATAGATGAGGGTCATGGTCAAAGCAGTTTTTGGACATCTGACTCTGGAGAAGACCAGCTGTTTAGTATACAACTGTTTAGTATACAGAATTCAAGGAGACCATGGAGAGGAGGAGGCTTGAATTTGGTGGAGAAAATGGGGCAGATTCGGGAGAGACTAAGGAAGAATGGGCAGGGTCAGATATTGTGTAGGAAAGAGAGGAGACAAGCATGATGCCCAAGCTCTACCCTGGAATCTGGGACCTGAGGCTGTCATAGAGGTGGGATGTAGAGGGAGAAGCATGCCTGGAGAATACTCTTGTTTTGAATAAAGGCCAGGGGGCTATGATGAGCAAAGCATCTGCCACAGTGCTTCTGGGTTTCTGGTTGGAAGGCACTCCTAGGGTTTCATGTGGGTTAAAAAGGTGTTTCTTAAGGTTCTCTCTGGCCTGGCCCTGCAGGAGTCCCAGTGAATATATTGCTGCCATCTTGGAACTCAGTGCCCTTGTGGTGAAACGGCAAGAGCAGATCTTCCTGCACGTGGACTTCCTATACAATCTCACTCCCGACGGGTGGCGCTTCCGCAGGGCCTGCAACCTGGTGCACAGCTTCACAGATGCTGTCGTCCAGGAGCGGCGCCGCGCCCTTATTAGCGGGGGTTCCCATGACTTCCTCAAGGCCAAGGCTAAGACCAAGACTTTGGACTTCATTGATGTGCTCCTGCTGGCCAAGGTGGGCTTCCCTGGGATCAGAATTCAAGAGATAGAATGGACCTTGACTTCAAATGTCACATGGAAGGGCTTGGACTTGACCTGCAGGGCACTGGGCAACCGCGGGAGGTGCATGAGGAAGGGAGAGATGGTTCAGCGATGTTTTAGGCATGACTGTGTAGAAGGCAGTGTGGAAGGGATAAATGAAAGGCTGGAGACCAGGGAGGAGACCTGTGGGGTGGGCTCTAGAGATGACGAGGGACAGATCCCACTTTGATGATGGAGCCTGAGGGACTGTTTCAGATTAGACTCAGACACCCTCAGAGCTGGCGTGATTCAAGAGGTCTTGCCCTTTTTCCAGGATGAAGATGGAAAACAATTGTCAGATGAGGACATCCGAGCAGAGGCTGACACCTTCATGTTTGAGGGTGAGCATCCCAGTGTGGGACTATGGGGGAGTGGGGGCAGGGGTCTGGCCGGGGTCTGTCCAATCCCAGGAACTTGGTAGGTGGGCCCTGGACCAGCCCACCCCACCCCATCCTCCCTGGGGGCCTTAATTAAAGGCGCTGTCCACCTTCTGGTGCTGAACAAGCCCAGAGACCCAAGCCTGTCTGGCTGCTTCTCAGGCCATGACACCACAGCCAGTGGCCTCTCCTGGGTCCTGTACAACCTTGCAAAGCACCCAGAATACCAGGAGCGCTGCCGGCAGGAGGTGCAAGAGCTCCTGAGGGACCGTGAGCCTCAAGAGATTGAATGGTGAGTGCAGGTCATCATGGTTTGTTCCTGAACCTCTCTCTTTGGCTTTGCTCCCCAGCTGGGGAGAGAAAAGAACTTATTGTTAACTCTGTCATATTGTTTCCTGGAAATAAGAGCAGAGCCTAGAGGCAGCCTGGTACCTAGCCTGGAGAGCAGGGAAAGCTTGTAGGCAAATGCAACAGAAAGATCTGAGTGTCCACATTTCTTTCTCTGCTTACTTGCTATGTAACTTTAATAACATCAGTTCCCTTTTCTCAATACCACTTTTCTCCTCTGTAAATGGGGGTGGGGCAGGGAATGTCTCCTCCACAGGACTGCTTGGAGAACTGTGACAATGGGTTTAGGACAGATGGCATCCAGCATGTGTGTGTTCAGTAATGAACTTTTCCTCCCCCTTGCTTTTCTGTCTGGAGTTGCATGTTTTGCCCAAAGATCCTCACTCCCCTTAATTTTTGTTCTTATATCTAATTACCACCTAACAAACTATTGCAGGGAGTCACAAGAAGTTTTTGGGTGTGAAAAAATTACCCATTTCTTTGTTCCATAAACTTGTCTAGACTGCTTGCCCTCTCCCAACTCTGTGTCCAGTCCCATTCAAGTCTTACCTGGGGAAATCTGGGGCGGATAGGCAAGAAGGTGGGTGAGGTTGGGCAGTGAAGCAGCAAACAGGGATTTACCACTCTGGTTTTGGGTAGTGGACCGTGCTCCAGGCCTTGGGGATGCCTTGTGCAAAGGCCAGGATAGAGGCATACAGGAGTGAGCCTGGCATGTTTGGCAGGAGGTAAAAGTAGACTGGATCTTCATGAAATTTAGAGTGTAAAGAATCAGAGGGGCTCTCAGTGAGGCTAGAGCTGGTAATGGAAGTCCTTTTAGGAATGCTTTGGAAACCATGTGAAGAATTTCCAAAGGTGGCAGTTCAAGTCCTTTGGGAAGCCAATATTGGATAAACGATAAAATAAAAGTGGGCAGGGATGCTGCCATTAGGGGAGTCTTACATTTGGGCAGAAAAGGTCAGGAAGTAGGGACCCATCATGCCCTGTCATTGGCTGGGAGCTGCCTAAGAAAGCATGAGCTTGGCTTGAATACTGCCACAGATCCCAGAGACCCTATAACTGATGCTGTCAGCCAACTGCACTCCTTGCAGCTGGACTGCAAGCTCTTTTTTGAAGGGAGATTCATGATTAACATAGGATGGCAATGGGGAGCCATGGGAGATGTTTGAGCAGAGGAGAGAAAAGTCAGATATTATAAAAAATATATGTAGTTATAGGGGCAAACTGGAGGCGATGAGCTGGAGCCTGGGAGCCCAGGGTGCAGATTTGGGGCCAAGGGCTGAAGGATGCAGAAGAGATATTAGACCGAATACTTTGGAAGTAGTGCCCTCAACTTCAAGGCTTTGCTCAGCACAGCAGCTCTGTGAAGTGGAGAAGTGTTTTTCTGCTTCTTCCAACTTCAAACAGTTATGCACTTGGTAAAAATTCTAACAATATGAAATGGCTTACCATGGATATAAGGCTTTGTCTTTTTTCTTTCTCAGCTCTATTGAGATATAGTTGACATATAATATTGTGTAAATTTAAGGTGTACAACACAAAGATTTGTATACATGTAAATTGCAAGATGAGTAGAAGGTTAATCTTTTCTATTATTTCACATAAGCCTCTGTCTTATGCCAGCACCCCAACCCCATCCCCACCTTTGATGGTTTCCTGTGTCCTTCAGTCTATGCCAACATGTATCTGTCCACCATTTCTTACTTCAGTTTTCTTTCTACAACTAAGAGTATACACAGAACATTCAGGCATGCACGTTGACAATGTAACTTCAAGATCTTTTCATTTTTTCCTCCAAGATATAAATTTTGGGAAATTAATTTGAATTACAAAATCAATAATGGGAAGAAGACTTTTTATTTTTTCTTGCACAAAATGAAACACTATGGAGATGATTAGGTTCACCTTTGTCGCCCTCCCTCCAAGCCTAATCAATCCCCTGTCTCCTGAGGGAACTCTGGGGGCATCAATTTGTCATACGTCCTTTCAGACTTTTCTGAAATTCTTATAGTTACATATTTATATTAATTATTATAGTTTAATAGAAATACATGCTCACACATTTGGTCACTTGTTCTTTTCACTCAATATTGCGTCTAGAGCTCCTTTCTGAGTGCTATATAGCATTGCATAAATTATTCAGCTCACCCCTCTGTTCAGAACATTTATGTGAAGATCTGTAGTTATGATAGATATTGCTGAACTGCCTTTCAGCATCTCTGTACGGATTTGGCCTGCAGTGTATGTTAGGACTAGTGATCCCTCTTTCCTCCTTTTTGATAGCCATATAGTATTCCACCACATGGATGTACCATGATTTATCTAAACATTCCTCTGTTGATAGACACTTGTAATTTGGGAGCTTTTGCTATAATAAACATGATGTAGGAAACATCCATGTACACTGACTTTTGCTCATGTGTGTGGATTTCTCTCCAGAACAAATTTCTAAAAGTGGTGTTACTGCATCAAAGACCATTTGAGTTTTCACAGTTTAATAGCTCTTGGCAAATCCACTCCTACAAATGGATTTTCAGAGTGCCAGTTTCCTTGCATCTTTGCTGACAGTGTGTTATGAAACTTTAAATAAGTGAATATAATACTTTGTTATTTTAATAAATATCACTTTAAGTAGGGTAAAACTGAGCACTATTTTCGTATGTTTATGAACCATGCATATTTCTTTTCCTGCGAAGCATCAGTTTGTGTAATTTGTCCTTTTCACTTTGAGTTTTTTTTCTTACTGATTTATAAGGACTCTTTAAATAGAAAGAGCATTAGTTGCTTTTTTATTTTTATTTTTTTATTTTTTTAATTTTTAAAATTTTTTTAATTTTAATTTTTTAAAAAGATTTTTATTTATTTATTTGACAGCGAGAGACACAGTGAGAGAAGGAACACAAGCAGGGGGAGATGCAGAGACAGAGGGAGAAGCAGGTTTCCCACTGAGCAGGGAGCCCGATGCAGGGCTTGATCCCAGGACCCCGGGATCATGACCGGAGCTGAAGGCAGACCCTTAACAACTGAGCCACCCAGACGCCCCTAGTTGCTTTTATATTATGCAAAAATTCTTTCCCAGGATGTCTTTTGACTTTAGTTTAGCTTTCATTCATTTATTTATAGTCACATTTATTAGCTTTTTAAATAGCTTCTTCTTTTTTTTTTTTTTTTTAATGCTTGGATAAGCCCTTCACACTAATGCTAAACTGTAAAACTTGTTTGATTTTCTTCTAGTGGATTTATTTATTTAAAAATGTTATTTAACTTAAATTTTATTTAATATTTTTATTATTATTTCTTACATTTAATCCTTTTTCCATATGAAATCCATACTGGTGTAAGTGCTGAAGTAGGAATATGTTTTTTTCTCCAAATGGCTAACTGATTATTTCAACAGAATTTGATACGTATTTTCGTATTTGTCTTAGGATCTTAAATAACAGTTTTACAATAAACTAAATTTGTTCACATATTAGGGTTTATCTCTGGGCTCCATTCTGTTCTATCTATTTGCATATTCAAACATAAGTACTAAGTAGTCTTCCTGATCATATTAAAAAACATTTTCATGCTTGATAAAGTTGGTCCTGTCTCATTACTTTGCATTTTTTTCTTGCATTTTAACTTATTTCATTTGATTCTGTGATTGGATTGGGTAGTTTGAAAAATACTCTTGACAATTTTAATTAGTTAGTTATTTGCGCATCAGGTGCCAAAGATGAAGTTAATCGTGGCCCTCAATTCATGACTAATTATCATCATTTTTCTATACAATACTTACTTATTCCCATTCGTCCCAATTCTCTACTTCCAGCCCTCCACCAGTATGATTCTAGAGCATTTAATCCTTTTGTTTGCATAATTTGTTGTTTTGGGTGGATGTATTTTAAAATTCACAAATATGTGTTATATCACAGATCAGGTCCTGCTGGTTCTTACCTTTTTCAGAAACATAGCACTATGATTTTATTAGACATCCCTGGTTCTGTGTTGCATTTAGGTTATTGCTTTGAAATGTCATATAGAACTTCCCTCTCCAGTCCCTCAGAGCTTTATACCCAGGAGGCTTCCATCTCATTACTGCAATGAACATCTTGGCGTGCATGTCTTTATCTACCTGTCTGAGAATTTCTCTGGGTTCTATGCTCAAGAGCCAGCTTGCTAGGTTGTAAAACACACATTACCTTTCCTGGACCACACTGATGCCTTCTAGAGTGGTGGCTCCTGCCCATACGTTCACTATCAGCGCATGAGGTCTCTCTACCCCTACACCTCAGCTACTTAATCCTAACCATCACCCACTTTGTTAATTCTCCCCTTGAGTAGATGTGAGATAATATTTCATTGCTAGATATTTTCCATTTCTCTCATAACCAGCGACTTGGAGCTTCTCTTCATGTTTTAAATCTCTAAGTTTGAGCTCCCGTGAATTCCTAGATCGTGTCCTTTGTCTGCTTATCTCTTGAGCCCCTGTCATGTCTCTTGTTGATTTGCAGGAATTTCTTGTATATTCAAGATGCTGTTCTAGATCCATCTAGCTATTGCAGATAATCTGCGAATCTCTCCTCTGTATGTTAATTTGGTCCCTGGTGTCTTTTGTTAAACAGAAATCCTTAATTCTGTGCATATTTTTCTTTTCTTTTTTTTTTTTTTTTTTGTCTTCCAGTTTATGTGTTGGGGGTTTTAAGAATTCCTTCCTACTCATAGGTCACAAAGATGTCTTCTATGTTATATCTTCTTTTAACTTTATGGCTTTATCTTATAAGTATAAGAGAAGACTCCATCTTGATGTGGAGTGCGTGATAATCCAGTTCTTTTTGTTTCCACATCATCCGTTGTCTGAGCCACCCATTGTCCATGGGTTGTGGGGTCTCCTTTACAGATGTTATATTTTTACATATTCATGTGCCTGTCTCTGAGCTCTCTATCCTGTCCCATGGGTCTGTTTTCCTGTTCTTGCAACAGTGTCATGCTGTTATTTTATTTTATTTTATTTTAATACCACACTTTTTCATGTGGATGAATTTCCTTTCTTCAATTTTTGTTTTTAAAATGACATAGCTCTTGAACTTTATTTTTCTTCAAATGCGATAATATTACTGAGTTCCAAAAAAACAACAACAACTAGATTTTTACTGGATTGCCTTGAATATATCAATTAACTTGCAAGGATCCACATCTTTATAATATTAGGTCATCCCACCTTGGAGTGTGGGTCTCATTTGTTCAAATAACCTGTTAAGTCCAGTATAGAGATTTTTTTTTCCCTTTTCAGCCAATTGTATACCTTAAAAAACTTAAAAAAAAAAAAACTTTCTTCTGCAAATGTGTTAATACTTTTAAGGATACCTGTGAATGGTGTGCTTTGCTCAGAAATGCTTCTAGGGTGCCTGGGTGGCTCAGTTGCTTAAGCCACTGCCTTCACTCAGGTCATGGTCCTGGGGTTCTGGGATCAAGACCTACATTGGGCTCCCCCTGCTCTGTGGGAAGCCTTCTTCTCCCTCTCCCTCTGCCTGCCAATCCCCCTGCTTGTGCTGTCTGTCAAATAAATAAATAAATTCTTAAAAAAAATTCTTCTAAAAATACCAGGCTAAATTTCCTTTTAGTGACTTTTGTGATTTTGATTTTCTAATGCCTAAGTCTTTGGCCCATCTGGAATTTATTTTGTTATAGAAGTGAGGGTCAGAGCAAGATGGGGAGAGGGTCTTCAAGGGCAGCAGGAGGGCTGGGGAGTCTTTGATTTGATCCCTGGATAATTGTTGGGGGTCTTCCTTAGGGACGACCTGGCCCGGTTGCCCTTCCTGACCATGTGCATCAAGGAGAGTCTGCGGCTGCACCCCCCGGTTACAGTCATTGCCCGCCGCAGTACCCAGGACGTCGGGCTCCCTGATGGCCGGGTCATCCCCAAAGGTGTCCACAGCATCAGGGGGAGGAGGGTGGTAGTCCCATCAGCTGAGACCTCACCCTGACTGTTACTCTTTTCCCTCATAGGGAACATCTGTGTCATCAGCATCTTTGGGATTCATCACAACCCGTCTATCTGGCCGGACCCTGAGGTGCTATTCCTCTCTCTTCTCCATCCCTCGACCCGATGAAGCAGCGGGGTCCTGACCGCGGAAGTCAGACACTCCCTTTCCACTATATCCACATCAGTCTTTTCTAGGGATGTCTGGGTATCTTGGGAAGCCCCACCCAGCGGCCTTGCCTCTCTCCACCCTTAGGTATACAATCCCTTTCGCTTTGACCCAGAAAACATCAAGGAGAGGTCACACTTGGCTTTTATTCCCTTCTCTGCGGGGCCCAGGTGAGCTCAGGGGGCATCGAGGTGGGAATGGGGTGGTGGGGCAGGGGTCTGGGACTGAGATCCCAGACAAGGCTGTCGGGGCGGGAAAGGGGGAAATTGAGGATGGCTCTCCTTCTCTCCCCTCCTCCAGAGGTTGGAGGTAAGGGTCTGGGAAGTGGGGGTAGGGCAGGTCCAACGAGGGGTCTGCGGTGTGGGGCGCGCCCCTTCCCCGTCTGCTGGCCCGAGTCCAGGGCTGGGGTCCGAGCCAAGCTCGGGGATAGGCAAGCCCACATGGGGGTCCCAGGCATGGTTTGCCGCCCTCCTGGATCCCTGCGGGCGGGGCAAAGGGTCCCGGACCAGGTTCTGGGCGCCATGGGGCCTGCTGGGGTCCCTGGCGAGTCAGAGCCCCGACTTGTACCCGCAGGAACTGCATTGGGCAGACGTTCGCCATGACCGAGATGAAGGTGGTCCTGGCGCTGACGCTGCTGCGCTTCCGGGTCCTGCCGGGCGAGGAGGAGCCGCGCAGGAAGCCGGAGCTGATCCTGCGCGCGGAGGGCGGACTCTGGCTGCGCGTGGAGCCGCTGAGCGCGGCACCCCGGTGACCCAGACCCTACACGCCTCACTTAGCGGATTCCCGGGAATGAAACTGTGCCGTCTCCTCTGTCCGAGCCTCATCGAGAGCCAGCAGGGGGCGCCAGGACCTGTGGGCACGCAGGGGTGGGCGAGGTGGGGTGGAGGGGAGGCTGGTGTCTGAGCCCAAGACCCTGACAGCCTTTCCAGCTGACCACAGGCCCCATGCTGACTGCGGGTTCTCTCAGAGTTTATAATAAGGGAGTTTATCCTGTAGGCAATAGGGAGCCATGGGAGGTGTTTTAGCAGGAGGGAGACCAGGGTTAAGGACTGACTTAAGGGGCATGTCTGAGGCTCTGGGTCACAGAGGAGAACCCGTGGTGGCACTACACTCTGATCACCCTCCTCTCTGTTCCTAGCTAATAAACCCAAACTTTTCTTACCTCAGAATCCTTTACTATGTTTCTGTAGTTACTCTGTTTACTTCAACACAGCAAATACAGATACTTTATCCTGTGTATCTGATCGTTGCAAACACTGTGTCTGTTATACAGCCTGTTTTTGGTGGTTTTCACTGGTAGGGTCGTTGTTCTTGTGTGCCTGGTTATCTTTGTCTGGGTGTTGGTTATGATATTTGAAATAACATTTGTAAAAAAAAAATAACATTAGAACTTGAAGAAGGTAGCTTTTCTCTAGGGAGGAAGTCTTGGAGCCTTGCTAGTTGAAGATTATGTTAAATGAAGTTCAAGGCTTGTGGTGCCCAAGATCAGGAAGGCACTTCAAATTCTAGCTGAGAACAAACTTGCAGGCTCCTCTAGTCCTCTCACCCTGAGGGGTGTAGCTTCTTGAGGTCTCCACTTATGTAAGGAGCGTCTTCTCACAATTCCTTTTTCCTGTATCACTGTAGGCTTTGCTTTTTCTCCCCTGATCATGAGGCCATCAAAACAGCTTCACATTTTCCTGACTTGAGAAATGCCTCCAGGGCAAATGTGTAGTACATGTTCTTTTAGCTCTAGGCTTCTATTTTCATTTGAGTGGCGTCTTTGTAATTTTTTACTGTCTTTTCTGGTATGTATTCATTTAAGAAATTGGAAAAGTATCCAGCTGTGAGAGTTCAATTTTTTAAAAATTGAAAGTTTAATCCAAATAACCTAGCTTGCCATTAGTGGGAACAGGAAATCTCAATTGGAATTTTAATGGTCACTCCACTCCTGAATGTATTGAGGGTGATAATTGCCTTTAAGTGTATAGATTCCTGGACCACAAAAAAGCTCACATCAAGTCTTAAAGGAGAAGACAGCACATCACCCAGAGATCCTGGAACCTGGGCTAAATGGAAGGAGCAGATCAACTTTGAGGTTGACTGCTCTGGGGTGTTCCTTGTATAGGAAGAGGAGTGCACATTGGATTTTTTGGTAGTCAACAGGATGGACAGTGTCAGAGACTGCTGTGTATCCTGACATTCCTTTTTGCAAAACTTCCTGTAATCCTTAATTTTTAGTTAGGTGCATGGTAGGCTAAATACAGATAGTATTTGAAAGCTTCTCTTGAAACTAGATTAGCTAAATGAGTATACCCTGTCCTATATGGAAAAGTCAAAGAATATCTGGTAATTCTGGAAACCCTCCTGAAGAGAAAGCTGGAATTCTCTGTCTAGTTTCCCCCTTTTTTTCTGCTTCTTGGGAGTGGTGTGTGTAGCTGGAGCTCCTTCTTGGATCAAGAGGACAAGACCACTCTTTAGGAAGGGTGAGGCAAATAACTAAATAGAGTGAGGGTCAGATGTCCCTGATCCAGGACCTCCTGGAGTCATACTACCAAGATCACAATCTCAGTGTGCTCTTTCCTAGCTGTGTGGGTCGGGGAAAATTTTTGATCTCTCTGAGGCTCAGTTCCATTACCACATAGTAATAGCCACCTTATTACACTGATGGGGAGATTGCATAAGCAAATGTGCAACATCAGTGAGTCAGTATCTGGTAAGCATAGGTACTCACTGAGGTTTCGTTTGTTCCTTTCTCTCTTCTTTTTGCATCACGTTCTGAAATTTAAAAAGCTTCAGTCACAAAAGTTAAATTTAAGTATTGGTAAATGTGGCAACCTTCTGTTGAGGAAAACTATCATTAGAAGACCCAGTTAGTTGTAAATATCCATAGTTACCTCAGAGAAACTCCAAGGGCCTTTGATGGCAAACTGGTCTTGAAGCTAGGAACGGAAAAAAAAAATTTTCCCCCTGGAGAGGCATGATCCGGGTTTCATTTTTGCCTAAATGTTTCAAGAGGTGGAGGTCATGTGGGTCTTCAATAGTGAGGTGGGGAGTGGATCTGCCTCCTTCAGCACCTGGGACAGTGGCTGTCCTTGGACTCCCTCCTCTCAGGAGCACCCACCCTGGAGTAGGATACAGAGTCCAGGACCTCAAAACCTTTCTGGGGCTCACAAAATGGGGTCCCTGGAGGCTTACTGACTGCAAAATATGAAAGGAACACTGTAACATGAATAAATATTTAGCATTTTCTAAGCTGAATATTACACATTTTTCTTTGCCGAGTTCTTATTAAAATATTTTTTGTATTCCCAAAATGATATGCCTTCATAGGAGAAAGCACAAAGAAGAAAAAGCAAGAAAAATCATTTTTATATCCATAATTCACACATGTCAAAATAATTACTGTTCATGTTTTCTCACATATACATCCAGCTTTTATTTATATATATAATCTTTATGCAAGTAAAAAAAAATGTTATTTACATCTAAGTGTATTACATTTACATGTAGTCTCCTGTTTAAAAATGCTCTTTTACTGGCTAATAAGCCCGTGAAAAAATGCAACATCATTAGTCATTAAGGAAATGCAAAGCAGTGCTTCCTGTGATACCACTTCATATCCATGAGGATGGCAAGAGTCTGAAAAAGGGAAAATAACAGGTCTGGTGAAGATATGGAGGAGCTGGAACCCTGATACAGTGCCGATAGGAATGTAAAATGGTGCAGCCCCTGTGCACAACATTTGGTGTTTCCTCAATAAATTAAACAGAACTACCGTATGAGTCACCAACCCCATGCCTAGGTATATATCCCAAAGAATTGAAAACAGGTGTTCAAACAAAAGCTTGTACATGAGTTCATGGTGGCACTATTCACAATTGTCAAAAGTTGCATATTTGGAAAACAATCCAAATATCCATGATCAGATGAATGGATAAACCAAATGTGATATATCCATAGCAAGAATTTTATGGGTTATGAAAAGTAATGAAGCACTGATACATGCTACAACACGGATGAACTTTGAAAAAGTGATACTAAGTGAAATGTCAGATACTGTATGATTCTGTTACATGAAATGTGCAGGATAGGAAGATCTAGAGACATGGAAAGCAGACTGGTAGTTGCAAAGGCTGGAGCGTAGGAGCGGGGACTGGAGGGTGCCTGTCCTGGTTAGGAGATCTTTTTGGGTAATGAAATGCTCTGGAACTAGTTAGAGGTGGTGGTTGCACAGTACTATGAATGTACTAAATGCATAAAATTGTACACTGTATAATGGCTAACATGGTGAATTTTATGTTATGTGAATGTTACCTCAACAACAAAGAATTCAATTTGGTCATATATTATTTTTTGTTAATCAGGTTTTTCCTATGACACTATATTGTGAACATCTTTCCATGACATTGAATCATTTTTCCATGACATAAAATGGGGTCTTTAAAATTCCTAAGGGTTAAGTTTTAAGCCACTTTTAATCTTTTAAAATGGTATTATATTAGAAAATAATTTAAAAATTTGTCTTGGGGGCATTTGGGTGGTTCAGTTGGTTGAGTGTCCGACTGGATTTTAACTCAGGTCATGATCTCAGGGTCGTGGAGTCTGCTTGACATTCTCTATTTTTTTCATCCTTTGCCCCTTCCCCCACTCACATGCTCTCTCTAAATACATAAATAAATACAATCTTAAGAAAAAGAAAATTTTGTCTCATTTTGCAAGAATTTTCTTCATGCACATTGATGGCTTGAGCTATGGTTATCAATTATAAATCGTGTTACTCTCAAATAACCTTTTTAAAAAAATAATATACTTTATTGTTAGTACATTTTCATTTTTATTTTTAAAAAAGATTTACTTATTTATTTTAGAGAAGGGGGAGAGCAGGGGAAGGGCAGAGGGAGAGAGAAACTCAAGCAGACTCCATGCTGAGTGCAGAACCCAACATGCGGCTTGATCTCACCACCCAGAGATCAGACCTGAGTGAAATCAAGAGTCAGATACTTAAAAGATTGTGCCATGCAGACGTTCCTGTTTTATTTTTATTTATTTTTTTAAAAAATAGTTTCCATAATGGGCATGGAGTCCAGTACAGGGCTTGAACTCAAGACCCTGAGATCAAGACCTGAGCTGAGATCAAGAGTTGGATGCTTAACTGACTGAGCCACACAGGAGCCCCTGTACAGTTTTCATTTTACAGAATAATCAAGCATATACATATAGTTCTATATACTCATCCCACCCCAACACCCAACACCCATTACAGAATTTTCCCTCAATCAAATAACTTGATATCAAAATTTTATTTATAGAGTAATAAATACACATACAGTTGTGTAAGATGTGGGTGCACCCTTCATGGAACATGGATGGCCTTGTGACTCCACAGACCCTGATGTTTTTGGTCCTGTGAACAGCAGGACACCACTGAGAAGGGAGAAGGGAATATTTCAGCTTCCCCAGGTAAACACTGATGTCATCCTCACACCAGACTCATGGATGAAGAGAGATTAACTCACTTTCTCACGGTCATTTGGTTAGTGATGGAGTGAAGGTGAATTTGGTCAGCTTGACCTGCAAAGGAAATGATTTTCAAGGTGTGTCTCAGCCATAGATGCCTCAGGTCACCTGGGAACCACTGATCTATATTCTCCACCTCCAGAGTCTGGCTTCTTTCACTTAACATAACGCATCTGAGATTCACCCATGTTGTTGTATCAGTACTTTGCTGCTTTTCACTGCTAAGCAATATTCTATCAAAGGGATAAGCCACTCTTTCTTCAGGAGGTGAAAAACATATGGATTATTTCTAATTTGGGGCTATTATGAAAAAAACTACTATGAATATTTGTGTGCAAGTGTTCATTGCTCCTGGAGTGGGATGGTTTGGCCATCTTGTATGTGTACGTTTAACATGAAAAGAAACGACCAAGCTGTTGCCAGAGTGTCTGGCATTTGTAATAATAGGTAATGTATGAGGGTTCTAACTGTGCCACATACTCACCGGCCCCTGTTATTGTCAATTCTTCCCCCAGTCATCCTTATACGTGTGTAATATTTCACTGTGGTTTTAGTTTGCATTTTTTAATGATTAATGATGTTGGGCATTTTTTCATGTGCCTGTTTGCCATCCATTTACCTTCTTTGGTGAAATGCCTGATCAAATCTTTTGCCTGTTGATTTTCCTTGTGTTGTCTGCCTTCTTGTTTTTGGATTTGGAGATTCTTTATGTATTCTGCATATAAGTCCCTCATCAGATGTGGGATTTGCAAGTCTTTTTTCCTAGTCTGTGGCTGACCTCATCATCTAAGTTTCTTTCACAGAGCAAACTTTTTAAAATAAAATACAAGGTAGCAATATTTTCATTTTATGGATTATGCTTATGGTGTTGTGTATAAGAACTATTTTGTCTGACACAAGATCACAAAGATTCTCTTCTATTTTTCCTCCTAAAATTTTTAGATTTTACAAAATTCAGTTTTATGAGCCATATTAAGTTAAATTTTGTGTAAAGTGTGAGGTATGATTTCACTTTTTTCTTTTTTTTTTTTTTGCATGTGTATGTCCAGTTGTCCCAGTACTATTTTTGAATACTATCCTTTGTGCATTGACTTGCCTTGCACATTTAAAAAAAAATAATTGACCAAATTTGGGCGGGTTTACTTCTGAACTCTATTCTGTTTCATTGATTTTGTCTAATTGTTGACCAATACCACGCTTTCATGGTTATTGTTATTTTATAGTATGTCTTGAAAGGGATAATGTGAATTCTTCCATTACATTTTCCTTTTTAAAAAGTTTTTGGCTATTCTAAGTCTTTTGTATTTTCATGTAAATTAAAAATTTTTTTAAAAGATTTTATTTATTTATTTCACAGACAGAGATCACAAGTAGGCAGAGAGGTAGGCAGAGAGAGAGGAGGAGGCAGGTTCCCCATGGAGCAGAGAGTCCAATGTAGGACTCGATCCCAGGACCCTGGGATCATGACCTGAGCGGAAGGCAGAGGCTTTAACCCACTGAGCCACCCAGGTGCCCCTTCATGTAAATTTTTATAATCAGCTTATCTATTCTTATAAAAAGTTCTGCTGGGATTGGGGTTGTGATTTCTTCAAATCTATAAATCAATTTGAAGAGAATTTATATCTTTTTTTTTTTTAAAGATTTCACTTATTTATTTGAGAGAGCATGCACAAGAGAGCACAAGAGCATGAGCAGAAGGAGGGGAAGAGGGAGACGGAGAAGCAGGCCCCCCATTGAGCAGGGAGCCAGACATGGGGCTCGATCCCAGGACCCCAGGGATCACGACGCGAGCAGAAGGCAGTCGCCCAACCACTGAGCCACCCAGGTGCCCGAAGAGAATTTACATCTTAATAATACTGAGTCTTCCAGTCCATGAATATTGTTTATCTCTCCATTAATTAGGGTCTTCTTGGGTTTCTTTCATTAGTTTTTTAGAATTTGCACCTCCGAGATCTGGAACATATTTTGTTAGATTTATACCTTGGGTATTTCACTTTCTCTGGTGTATAATCCTTTTAAAAATGGCATATGAAAATATCTTTCCCAATTTTATTGCTACCATAAGCAGATTTGGCACACTTGTTCTGTAAAGGATCATATAGTAAATGTTTTAGTCTTGTACATTCCATTCAGGATCTCCTCCTTTTCTTGCTCCTTCTCCTTTTAGAATCCCCTTAAAATATAAAACCACTTCTTAGCTTATAGACCATAAAAAACAGACCACAGGCCAGACTGGGTCCATGGACCATGGTTTGCAGACCCCTGGAATATGGAAATTGAACTTCTATGTTCTACAGTCTATGTAGAATATGTCCCATATAGAATTTTGTATATTGATCTGGAACCTGAACTCTATTGGATAACTCTCATTGGAATACAAATAATGCTGTTATTTCGTCAGTCTTAAAAAGTCCCTTCCATCGATCCACTTTCCCACCAACTGATGCACCATTTCTTTCCTTCGCACCCTTCAAAGTGTGATCTATACTTGTAGTGTTAAGTATCTCTTCTCCGACTACAAACAGGCTTTGGCTAAGGACCATGAGTGAATGAGAGATGGGGAAGAAAGGCACGAAGCTCATGGGTCCCCAGGACTCTGTTGCACTTGTGTTTATAATTCTAAGGACGCTAGCCTGCTCTCACTGGCATCTGTCGCGCCCTCTGCTCGACAGTTTGGGGACAACAAACTCTAAGGTTTCAGGTCTCCGTTAGTTCAATCTGCTTGCATCTGTGGGACTATGTTGTGTATCTGGTGTAAGTGTATGTGTGACTGTGTGTGCGTTCGTGCTACTGTGTGTACACATGTGTGAGTATATATGTGCATATATGCATGTACTTGGGTGTATGCGTGTGAATATGTGTGCATATGTGTTTGTGTGTGGATGTGTAATTGTGTGCATGTGTGGGTGCATAGGTGTTTGATTGTGACTGTGTGTGTGTAAGTGTGTGACCATGTGTGTCTTAAAGTTACTAAACCCTGTAACTGGCAGGGAACTTAGATGACTAAATAAGGGTGAGGTTTTTTTTCTCCCCCCTAAGATTTATTTATTTGAGAGAGACAGAGAAAAAATGCGCAGGGTGGTGGGGGCAGGCAGAGAGAGAGAATCCAAGCAGACTCCACACCAAGCGTGGAGCACAAGGCGGGCTTATCCCAGGACCCTGAGATCATGACCTGAGCTGAAACCAAGAGTCAGAAGCTCAACCGACTGGGCCACACAGGCATCCCTAAGCGTGAGTGTAAGAAGGAGCCCTATGCAAAGGTATGGGCAGGACCAAGAGAAATTTCCCATCAGGGCTAGTTCAGTGTCCTGGGGGTAGCAAGAGCTGAGAGCTGCCATCACCCCCAGGTCCATGGGGCCAGGGAGTACCTAGCTATTCCTGGAATCTAGAGGGCTTTGCAGACATGGAAAGTGCTGTCATGAAAATTCTCTCCTTTGGCAGATGATGGATGTCATTTTTCTAATATTCTCCAATTGCCTGCAGGTGCCTGCCACTGACCCAACACCATTTCATTACTTGACCCAAAGAGGCTGCAGATAGGTGACCAAAGACTCCTCCTGTAGCCCTGGGTCTTGACCAGGGTGGGTGTCTGCTCCAAATGCCTCCCCAGATGGCGGTTCACTCAGCTCCTCTGCACCATGGTGACCCCCTTGCCTGCTGGCTAAGCAGACATCAGAATGAGGGGTGAAATCCTGCCTCCTTCTTTGAAAGCTCTACTGCTTTTATTGTGATGTTCTTGGGGTCCCCTTCCATTGGCTGTTGTATGCAAAATTCCCTTTTACACTCCACAGGGATGATCTCTGTTGACAGCAACCCACCTCCTTGAGTGGTGGGGGTGGTCTGACTACTCTTCAGAGCTGGTATCATCCCCAAACTCCTGTCCAGGGGAAGTTTATGTCAACTCTTTTGGGGTCTCAGGACTTTCCTGGTTTCCTCTCAGCCTTATTTTTCCAAAGCCAGCTCCTTTGCTCTCCTGGTACTTCTGTCAAGATGCTGACAGCTCCAACTTATGGATCTGACCCTTGCTATGCTTCAGGGACTGGTTGGGTTTCCTTATCTTTATTATGGAAATGTAGCAACTATTTCCAGCTTGAGTGTTGGGCCAGATATCATCACCATGGATCCCCTGCAGGACTGGTTCTAAGTGAAATTGCCTCACTGTCTTTGTTTTTCTCAGCATGTCTGAGGAAGGAAGTAAGAACGACACAGTTTTTAGGCCATTTGATTACCCCACTCTGTGCTGGGTCTTTACAGTCCTGGTGTGGTTTTAGGGGTGGAGAGTGATGTTTATTTGCTGTTCACTCCTCCATGTCATTCAGGTTTCTGCTCAAAGGTCATCTCCACAGGACAGCCCTCCCTGATTTTCCCTTGGTCACTTGCAAGCATATCTCGCTCTGTTAATTTTCTTCATTACCACCTCCATTTGACTTGGTCTTATTTCCTGTTGGCTTCTCCCATCAGACATGAGCACCACCACCCAGACACCTCATCTGTCTTGTTCATCCCAGGTCTCAGGTCCTAGCACCATGCCTAGGTACAGACAGGGTGCTCAAGCACAGTTTGTTGTTGGAGAATGAACTACCTGGGAGGTATAAGTCCCCCTCTCCATTTTACTGAGGAAGACATGAAGCTCAGAGAGGGCAAGCGACTTGACCAAGGTCACACAGCCAGCAAGGAGCAGGGCTGGGATCAGAACTCTGTTGTGCTGAATCCAGAAGTGTTCCTTCCCAATGGCCAAGGAAAGGAAAAGAGGGACCCCGGCCACCAGGCAGACTGCATGCTTGCTCTAAACCCCAGGTTGACTCCTGGGACCTGTGTCTTCATGGTGACGCAAAAGAAAAACTTCTTCTCTGTTTTGTGCACCAACAACATGCCGCCCCCCCACCCTTAATGTGCCAAATTTTTATTTCTTTTAAAATTGGTATTTTAGTGATAAAATTTATAGCAGCACAATGTGGAAGACAAAAAACGTTAGAGACAAGTAGAAAGTTAAAAGGATGAAGACTCCAATTCTACTTCCTCCAAATCCACTGTGATGTGCGGATTCTTCTGGAATTTTTTCAATGTGTATGCAAACATGTGCACACACAGACCCATGCGCATGGGACCATTACTCATATGTCAATTTTTTATTGAGATATAAATCATGTTTATACATTGTTACATTGACATGTAATATTATATTAGTTTCAGATGTACACACGATTTAATATTTGGGTATATTGGGAATTGATCACCACAATAAGTCTAGTTAACATCCTTCGTCACACGTAGTTACTAGATTTATTTTGGTGGTGAGAACTTTTTAAAGAATATTTATTTATTTATTTTAGAGATGTTTATTTACTTATTTATTTGTGAGAGAGAGGGAGAGAGAGAGAATAAAAGTGCTGGGAGGAGCAGAGGGAGGGGGACAAGCAACCTTGTACTGAGCACAGAGCCTGATAAAGGGCTGGAAATCTCATGACCTTGAGATCATGACCCGAGCCAAAATTAAGAGTCAGTAGCCCACCCACGGCTCCGATTATTTATTTATTTCACAAAGAGAGCGAGAGGGAGAGGGTGAGGAAGAGAAACAGATTCCCTGCGAAGTCCAGAGCCTGATCCCAGACCCATGAGATCACCTGAGCCCAAAGTGTCCAATGTTCAACAAATCAAGCCACCCAGGTACCCCTAGAGATGAAACATTAAATATTTACTCTCAGCAACTTTCAAATATACAATACAGTGTTCTTAACTATAGTCAGGAAGCTATCTATACATTGTATCCCTAGGACTGACTTATTTCATAACTGGAAATTTGTACCTTTTCGTCCCCTTCATCCATTTCACCCACTCCGTATACCCCGCCTCTGGCAACCATCAATACGTCCCCTGTTTCTGCGAGTTCACTTATCTTTTAAAGATTCCATATAAGTGAGATCATGTGATATTTGTCTTTTTCCATCAGGCTTATTTCACTGAGCACAATGACCTCAACAAGGTCCATCCATCCATCCACGTTGTCACAAACGGCAAAATTTCTTTCACATATCACTTTTTAAAAAGATTTATTATTATTATTTGTTTATTTGACAAACAGAGATCACAAGTAGGCAGAGAGGCAGGCAGAGAGAGGGGGGAAGCAGGCTCCCTGCTAAGCAGAGAGCCCGATGTGGGGCTCAATCCCAGGACCCTGAGATCATGACCAGAGCCAAAGGTAGAGGCTTAACCCGCTGAGCCACCCAGGCGCCCCTCACATATCACTTTGAAATGTACTTTCTTCTCCTCTCTCTGAAATGTCTGATAGAATGCTTGCAATGCTACGCAATGTTTTTTTCAAGCCCACTTTACAGACATGAAGACTGAGGCTCAGAGGGCTGGCAGGCTGTTCCCAAAACTGGCAACTCACAGAGAGACTGCTATCTCTGGTCTGACACACACTTGCCCGCTTCCTGGCTCTGGGTGTGACTGCTGTCCCTCCAACACTGGCGGGGGATATTCCATAAGCCAAACCATGTGATTTAGCAGCTGAGACATTCTTAGTTGGGTGAGAAACACTGGGGATGCTCCAGCCTCCTCTGGCTCAGAGTAGAAAGACCCCACCTGAGGCTTTCTGCCTTGGGAATCAGGGGGAGCCCTGGTCTGATAGACTCTGCCTTTGTGAACTGCAGAGACCTGCTGGGGTTTTAGTCCTTAGTTCAACACCTACATAGGGCTTCAATATGAGGCCAGATTTTGCTGCCTACCTCGACCTTGGTCAGTTGTGTGGTCTTACCTGTTGTGCTCTTAGCCCCAGTGTCAAAAGAACATGAATCCACTTGCCTTTTTGTGTGGCATTGGTATCTTTTACATCATGCTTGCCCTTGGTGACTCGCCTTCTTCCTTCAGATCTCTGTTCACCCTGCTGCCTGGCACAAGGTGGGACCCTGACCCCTGGCACATCACTTATGTGATATGTTCTTGATCATTTGTTTGATCACTGGCCTTATCCCCCACAAGATGTGAGACCCTTGACAACAGGGACTGGGTCCGTTGTGCTCATTGCAGCATCTCAAGTGTCTAAAATATGCTCAACACAGAAGAGATGTTCAAAAACTTATGGTTGTGTGGACAGCCCCTGGAGATTTAGATTTTTCTCCTTATTTTAAAACTGAGAAAAAAAAAGCCAACCCTGGGAATCAGAGAAGTGAAGCCTTTCCCCTCCCCACTTTCCCTGCAACCTGTCTTAAAGCAACGTTTCTGAAAACTCGAAGGCGTGTGCACAGTTTTCCTGAGGATCTACTTAGACACAGTTTGGAGTCAGTATTTCTGGGTAGGGGTGCAAGATTCTGAATTTCCTACCAGCTTTCAGGTGATACCTATAGTGGAGGTCTGAGGACCTCTTGAGTAGCCAATCCTTAGAGCACATGGCTGCAAACCTTTCTTTCATTCCCAGATAGTCAATGAGCATTGACTGTGTGCAAGGCTTTGCTGTCACCTGTGCTGTCATATTTACCTAATCAGCTGTGGGGCTGGAGCAAGTTGCTTCCCCTGTCTGAACCTCCGGTTCCTCTTCTGTAAATACAAACTCATGAATGTGATATTGCAGGGCTGTTGGATAATTACACAGCAACAACAGTAGCAATAACAGTGACTGGCACTTACTAAGCCCTTCCTCTGTCCTATGTGTTTTATGTGCACTGTCTTTTTATTAAATTTAATTTTTTTATTTTTTTAATTTAATTTAATTTTTTTCAGTGTTGCAAGATCCATTGTTTATGCACCACACTTACGTGCACTGGCTTTTGAAATTATTCCTGCTACTTTAGGAGGTGGTGCTAATGAAATGTCCATGTGCAGATGCAAGGAGCTCCGTCCGGTGGTTCAGGGAACCCAGGGTGAAGTGGGGATGCCTGGTGCACAGCCAGGCTCCACCAGCTGTAGGACTTTGGGCCAATGAATCACTCAAAGAGCTTTCAGCCTCAGCTTTGTCATCTGTAAAATGGGTGGGGAAAGTGGTGAATAGATCTACAGGGCTTAAGACAAGATCATGGCTCATGTGGGCAAATGCCATTCCTGCTGTAACTCCCGTTCACTACTGGCACACAGTAGGTCCACAGTGAGCAGAGCCCCTCTGCGCTTTGAGGGCTCTTTCTCTTGTGTGCTCAGGATTCTGCCTGGATTAGCGTACTCTGGGATGCTCCCTGACCCCTCCGTGGATGGACCTGCCAGCAGGGGTAGTCTGCCTCCATGGAGAGGGAGAAAAAGCAGGGCAGGTGGGGGTGTTGCAACCCACTCCACTGAGGGCTTTAGGACCAGTCACCTGAACTCCTGGCCCATGGGAGTGAGGGAGGGGGTAGCTTGGGGCATCACCAGCATCCTACCAGTGTCAGGAGGACTCTTTCCCCATTCTTTGCTTAGTAGCTTTGCCAGGAGCCCCAATCCCTCATGTCCTCTCTCATCTAAGAGCACCCCATAGATGGTTCTAGACAAGACCAGGGAAGGGGCACTAGTTCCGTTGATTGATGCATCCTGGATGTGAGAGGATAATCTACTGGGCAATGGGAGTGTCTTAAGAATTCTCCTTCTGGGTCACCTCATTGCCTGAGATTCCACCATGTAAATGTCCCCGGATTCAAAGGGCACTGTCCCTTATGAACAGTGTGGAGCAGCATGGCAGAGGGGAAAGGCTTGGGCTTGGGGAATATGACAGACCTGGCTTCCTTCCAGCTCTGCAACTTGGGCTAGAGGCTTGCCCTCTCTGAGCCTCAGTTTTCTCTGCTGTTAGTTAAATAGGTATCCTCCCTCCTGTGGACGTCATCTCCTGGGTCTCTCTTCCTGATTCAGGGCACTGGCTCAGAAGCTGAGGGCAGGGTGAAGCATTAGCTCATTGGCAGATCATCTGGCACACAGTAGGATTACTTTATGTAGCGCACCTGGCACACCGAAGGAACATTTTGTGCGCAGTACCAGGCACCCAGTGGACATGCTTTATGTGGAGCCCCTAGTACATACCCCAGTAGGCACTCTTTATGTAGTATGTCTGGCACTCAGTAGGTATGCTTTATATAGAACACCTGTCATACTGTAGTCAGATTTATGTAAAGTACACAACAAATCGCAGGTACACTTTGTGTAGAGTACCTGGCACACAGTAGGCATGTTTTATGTAAAGTATTTTGCACAGAGTAGGCTCACTTTCTGTAAAGCACCTGATGCATAGTAGGTGTGCTTTATGAGGGCATCTGGCACACAGTAGGTATATTTTACATAGAACACCCAGCACACAGTAGGTGCGCTTTGCATAAAGTACCTAGCACATGGAAAATGTGCTTTAGTTAGAGCTCCCAGCACTTAGGAGACATGCCTTAGGGAGGGTACCCAGCGCACAGTAGGCATGCTTTAGGTAGACCACCGGGCATACATAGGATTTGTGGAGAGTACCTGGCACACAGTGGGAGCACTTATATAGCGTACCTGACACATAGTAAGCACAGTTCATGTAGAGTTTCCAACACACTGTAGGCATCCTTTTTGAGGTTCCCAGCACACAGTAGGCACACTTTACACACAGTCTTCTGCAAGAGTAGGTTTACTTTATTGGAATGGTGGCACACAGCAGCACAAATACTAGAGTCAATCCTTTCTCTTCAGCCTGTCTTTTTGGAGGGTTCTGATCCTTTCCATCTTCCTGTGGAACTGTCTTCTGTCCTAATCTCAGGCCCTCATCGGACCACCCCCCATTTTCCAGATGGTAAGACTGAGTCCAAGGGTGCTGGCACAGCTCACAGTCACAGCCAGGATGGGGCAGAACTCCACGCAGAGTCTCCCAGCTCTGCTTCCACACCGTCTCCTGGCCCCTGACCCCCTGCAGCCTTACCTCCTCACCCCCAGGTGCCCCCTTCTGACTGGGCCCCTGACCCCCTGAATCTGATGCAGGTAATCCCCAGCCAGGCCGGTTCCTTTGTTCCTGCCCCAGCAGTCATGTCTTAGCCCAGGCCCTGGGCTGCTTGGAGGCAGGACTTGAACTCCTGCCAGGGTGTGCAGTCCGGAGGCCAGAGGCTTCCCAGTTCTGTGCTAAGAACTAGTGCAGGCCACCCTCCTGACTCAAACAAATGGAGGGGAGCCCCAGATAAGTTTTGGGCCTGATCCTGTTCCCATGACACCTGAACTCTCAAGATTTGGCCTAATCCTGTTCCCATGACTCCTGAACTCTCAAGTTCAAGTTTTTACCTGCTGCACCCCAGTTTTGAAAGGACAGGGGTGGCTGTTAACTTGGGCGCCCAGTGTCACCTTTGCCCATCCCCCAACTCACCCCCCACCCCACGTGGGAGGCACATTGAGTTCTGAGGATCCAGTACCCAAACTCTCTTGATAACACTGAAGTCCCCCTCCCCCACCCACCATTTGGGCCACTGCCAGGTGGGGAGGAGGAAAGCAGACAGGCAGGATTGGCTGGCTTAGCCTGGCCCCTGGCAGCATTGTCCCCTAGGTCAGGGGCCAGAGGCAAAGACTTCCCCAGAGGAGAGGAGAGGAGAGGAGAAGAGAGGAGAGGAGAGGAGGTTGTGTGGCTAAGCTGCTCCTGACTGAAGGTACCAGGCTGGGTGTCCTGGCCCTGGGTGGGGAAGGATGCTGCCCCAGGTGGGGATGAATCCAGGGAGCAGCTGTCCTGGGGTAAGAGGGGCTACCAGTGGGAGGTTAACTATCTTTCACTCTGTCTCTGTTTCCCTTTTCCTCCCCCTCACTCTACCTCTTCCTCTGGAATTCTTCTGATTCTCTTCCCCTTTGGCAACCACCCCCCCTGCCCCACACAGTTTGCCCCATTCCCAGTATTCACTTTCTCTGCCCCTTCCTGTCTCTCCCATCCTGTCCCTGTCCCTGTCCCTCTCATCCTGGGTCTGCTTGTGAGCAGTCTGGGGAGCTCACCTTTCTGCCCCATTCCTGGGACTTAGGAGCTCACCCTCTATCCCCTCTGCCCCAGGATGTCACAGCTGAGTCTGTCCTGGCTGGGACTGGGGCAGCTGGCAGCCTCCCCGTGGCTCCTCTTGCTCCTGTCTGGGGCCGCCTGGCTGCTGGCCCGCGTCCTGACCTGGAGCTACAGATTGTATGACATCTGCTGCCGTCTCCGGTGTTTCCCGCAGCCTCCGAGGCGCAACTGGTTCTGGGGTCACCTGGGCCTGGTGAGTGTGGATGGGAGATGGGTCTGGGGGATCAGGGAGGATGGAGTTCTTGAAGGATCTGGAATGGGGATCAGGGCTTGGGCTGGAGTCTGGGCCAGGGAAGAAGCTGGGAGGCTAGCAGAGCTCCTCTTTACTCGCTCATTCTTCTACTCTGCCATCCCAGGCCATTTGCATATCTTTGCCCTCCCAACTTTAGCCTGTTTGGATTCACTTCCTGCCTCTCTTCCCTGCATTAATGTCCCTCTGAACAGCTCCCATGGCAGGCTGCATAGGCACAGTCCCCTGGGGCTCCCAAGGCTCATAGGTAACTTGGACACCTTTTCAAGGGTGCTGTATGGGGGGGGTGTCCAGCCCCTGCCTGGCCCATTCCCTTGTGTCTGCTCCCTTGCCTACAGGTATTAGCTATGACCTGACCACCCTGACCCACAGGGGTCTAGCTTCCCACCCATACCCCTTCCCAGGGCAGCTTCCTCTGCCCTGCTAAGATGTCCCAATGGGCCCATTACCCAACCTGAATAAAGTTAACTGCTCACTTCCCCTTGCACAAGCTTTCTTTGACCCCTCTTCTGCACCCCAGATGTTGACTTTTGATATGGGTCTGCTATGCTTAATTAGAGAGTTAATTGTCCAATTACAACTAGATAGTTGCTCTGGGGAGCAGACACCTGAATGCCCAGCCCAGGGGCTGACATACAACAGACACTCTAAGTGTTTGATGACATAGATGGTAAATTTGCAATCACCTGCCATGGTCAAGGCCATGGTGAGCCTTGGATGAGCAGTTAGCTGCTCACATCCCCAGGCATGCTGAAGTAAGGGCATAGCTCACTGTAACTGCTCAGGATTAGGACCATGACTGGAGGAAGGACTTCTTGTGATTTTAGTGCTTATCGCTTAGGTTGGAACGGGATATTCCGGGGCACATTGTGAAGGTTGCCTGAGATTCTGGGTTTTAGAACGTTCTTAACAAACCCTGGGGATAGCAGGAACATTATCAATTTACTGTTTCCACTCCCCCTCCAGGGCTTGGCCATGGAGGCTGGTCTGGGTCACTCTTCTCTAGTTCCTCTTGCTGTGTTAGCTCAGCTGAGTCACTTTCCCTCTCTGGACCAACCTCATAATTGCCTCAGGGTTCCTGGGGAGCAGGGAGCCGTCTGAAAGGTGAAAAGGTGCTTTCTGTTCACCTGTCTGGAGCACCTGAGAATATTTGTCAGGCCAGGATGGGGCATCCTGGAGGGATGGAGAGGGACTGGAGAGGATGCATCTCTAGGAGTTAACCATGCCCCCAATTCTCCATTTGGGGGATATGGCCTGGTTTCCTCATTTGTAAAGGGCTCAAGTGATCAGAGTTCATAAGCTCAGGGGCGATAGATAGATAAAGAGAGAGATAGACAGGATGCTCTATGCACAGCCTGGCCAGGCAGTAGGCACTCAAAGGTGGGAGCTGCCCTTCTGACTGATGAGCAGAGATACATTCGTCCCTTGGGGTCTTCCAGGGGCTGGAATGTCTGCAGACCCTTCACCGTGTGGGAGCTGGGGGTATGTGGATTAGCCAGGACATGACAGGGTGTGGGAATGAGCCCCAGTACAAGTCCTGAGGCCACCCCGCTGACCACAAACCTCCCCCATGGGAACCTAGCTGAGGTTGGAATCACTCCCAGGAGAAGAAGAATCCCACTTCTCAAGCCATGGTCAGACTCTCTGTGGGCACAGAGTGTGTCTTCTCCTTGTGACCTGGGATGCAGCCTTGGGACACGGAGAGGCCTTTAGGACCCTCCTGTCCCCAGAGGGAAGGCAGAGGTTCCCTCCATCCATGCAGAATCTGGACACTCTGTCCACTGTAGAGGCTGCAGGGAGACCTGCCGTGGCTCCTTCTGGGGAGGTGACAGCCCCTGTTTCCTTGTAGGCCCCCCCCACGGAGCAGGGTTTGAGGGTCATAAGTCAGCTGGTGGCCACCTACACCCAGGGGTTTAAGTTGTGGATGGGTCCTATCTGGCCCCTGGTGGTTTTGTGCCACCCCGACATGGTCCGGAGTGTCACCAGCGTCTCAGGTACTTATGCGGAGCTTGTGGTGGTGGGTGCTTTGACACACCCCAGAGCTTCCAACCCCTCCATCTCCAAGCTTCACTGCAGCCCCTGCAGGTCCCTGGGCCCTCCTCCCCTCTTCTCTCTCAACCATCCTCCTCTTCCCTTCTGGTATTTGCCAACCCCATTCTCTCCCTCTCCTCCCTCCACTGCTCAATCCAAGGCTCTGTCCTGGAGGAAACCCCAATCTTGAAGAGATGGATCTAGACAGAGAGATTCCCAAACCGATGAGGTAAGGAATTGGCCAGAGGGAGATAGCTGTGACAGCCCAGAGGAGAATCAAGGCCTCTGCTGGCGCAGGCTGGAAGACTTCCTGGAGGAGTTACTAGACCTGGGTCTGGGAAAAGACCAAAAATCTTTTTTTTTTTTAAAAGATTTTAGTTATTTTATTTGACAGAGAGAGAGAGATCACAAGTAGGCAGAGAGGCAGGCAGAGAGAAGGGGGAAGTAGGCTCCCCGCTGAGCAGAGAGCCCGACTCGGGGCTCGATCCCAGGACCCTGAGATCATGACCTGAGCCGAAGGCAGAGGCTTAACCCACTGAGCCACCCAGGTGCCCCAAGACCAAAAATCTTTTTAAAGGACAGGGCGGAGTGATGCTGCAGACACTGATAGCATCTGAGTTCCCCTGCTGGGCCTGGTCTCACTCTCACCCATCCCCAGGGCCAGAGCAATGAGGGTTGTCACCTGGTGGAGTACCTGGGCTGCTATTTCTGTGACATCCATAGACATTCTGGTGGGTTGGTTCCTTCCACCCTAGCCTACAGTTGTCCACTGCAAGGTCATTGCCCTCCTGCACCAGGCCCCAGGAATCTCCCTGAGGAGAGCCCACTCCAGCCTGGCTCCCTTCCTTGTCTTCTGCTTCCTCTACCTCCAGACAGACCAGGCTGAGCAGGGAAATGAGCAGCATCTGACAGAGACCCTGGCTTTTTAACACCTGAATTCTGGTTGACTCTGGGAAGGCCCCCCGTTCTCTCTGGATGCCAGAGTCTCTTTCAGTTGTGAGTGGTAGAAACTCAATCCTATGTGGTCTAATCAAAGAAAGGACATCTATTTACAGTGAAATCCAGGGATGTTGTCTTCAGGTATGGCTGGATCAAGGTCAAACAACATCATCAAAATCTGTCTTAATTTTTTGGTTGCTGTTGTTGTTTCCCACCGTGATAGCTTCACTCTCATTCTTGTAAAGATGAGCCCCAGAAGCTCAAGCCCTGGGGAAAAGTGACCGTATTCCGAACAGTTACAGGAAAAGTTGAAGAATTCCCTTTCATTTTCCTGGCCTGCATGCCAGGGTCAACTTTTAATTAATTAATACATTTTATTTATTTATTTGAGAGAGAGAGAGAGAGAGAGAGAGAGAAAATGCATGAGCAGGTGGGAGGTGAGAAGGAGGGAGAGAGGGAGAAGCAAACTCCCTGCTGAGCAGAGAGCCTGATGTGGGACTCAATCCCAGTATCCCAGGATCATGACCTGAGCCAAAGGCAGATGCTCAACTGACTGAACCACCTAAGTGTCCCAATTTTTCATTTAATCACTGTGGATCTGATTGTCTAGTCTTGGCAAGCACAGGTTCTCAGAGCTATTCTTTTGGGGCTCAAAGCAATTCCGTGGCTAAGAATGGAGACTCTGCATTCAGACAGACCTGTGCTTAGATCTCTGGAAGGCACTCGGTACCTGGAAAATTTTAGGCAAGTAACTACATCATTCAGAGCCTCAGTTCTCTTATCTGGAAATTGGGGGTAGAAGAGAAGCCAGGTGACCTTGATGTTTAGGATCCAAAATGGGGAAAGACCCCATTTGTTCTTGTAACCAAGGGACCCCAGTTGTCAGGAGGGATCCCAGGAGGGATCCCAGGAGGAGGCTGGGATGCTGAAGGGTATTCATGGGGTTCAGGTCTGGGTCTTTGTCCTGCACGTACTTCTATCCTATGGCCACCTAGAAAGAGTATGAATTGGGCCCTCTTTGTTCCTCTCCAGATTCAGAGCTCAGAGGAAGGTCTGCTGTACACACAGGACCTGGCAAGCACCTATGGGGATGTGTGCTGCTGGTGGGTGGGTCCCTGGAACGCAGTGATCCGCATCTTCCACCCCAGCTGCATCAAGCCCGTGCTCTTTGCTCCAGGTAGACACACCATGACCATGGCTTACTCACTGCTGAGGTCTCTGTGCTGCTTCCAGCTTGGCTGGTGACCCAGTTGCAGATAGGAGGGGCTGTGGCAGAGATGCCACTGTCTCTGTCTCACCTGCACCCCCACTGGCCAGACCCGCAGTCATGTGTGCTCATGCCTAGGGTGTGATTATGCAGTGTGTGCTGTATGACCATGTCTGGTGACATTTATGTTTCCACCTGCTTCTGGTTACAGCCGGTGTACATTCTGCTTGATTATACCTGGTATATGTTTACACCTGCTATCAAGTGAAGGTGCCCTTTGTTATGTCTGGGGCTCGGCTGTGGCCAAGGATATTTGAGACATGTGTGGGTTCTGTCTGGTTTTTGTCCGAGATGCCATTTGAGATGTCCGGTTCTCCTGTTGGTCATGTCTGGGGCATGTCTGGGGTTTGTCTGAGGTCTGTGACCCAGAATCCTTCTGAGAAATGCTGAGGCTTTGTGTGAATCTTATCCAGATCCTGTCTTAGGATATGTCTGTGTCATACCTAGTACATAGCTGTGACATTAGTGGGGTCATATTTAAGTCTTGTCTGAGGCTGTCTGAAGGACACACTGATGTATCAAATTGTCTTTGGGTCCATGTCAGAGCATGTTGCATCCTGTCAATGTGTGTTATGCACATTGTTTCATGTTAGGATGTGTTAACACATGGTGGGGCCATGTCAGTTGTTGCAGGAGATGTCAGGGGTTCTGGGACAGATGAGGTATCCTAGGTCTCTGTAAAGGCATTTTGTGGAGTGCTGACTTGTGTTTGGGTGTTTTGAACACATTGGACCAGGTAGGAGCCATGTCAAGGTATGCTGGGGTGTGTTGTGCCATGTTAGGGTGCATCTAAGTACACGGGGTTATGTCTGCAGGCTCTGACTTTGTTCTGCTCTGAGGTGCAGCCTGGTCTGGTCTCCCCTCACCTACCCACTCCTCTCTGTTTCCTCTGCGCTTGTTTCCATTCCTGCTATGCTGGGCTTGGAGGGGGTATGGAGACCCCTGGTGGCAGCTTCTATCCCCCGAACCAAAGCACTTCCCCTTCCCCTCTTATGAACCCTGATGGTCCTCCTTCATGTCAGCTGCCATCGCACCCAAGGACATGGTCTTCTACAGCTTCCTGAAACCCTGGCTGGGTGAGTAACTGTGGGTAAAGGGGACTGGGGACAACCTTGGGGGCCGAAAGAAGGCAATGCCCTTGCCTACTCCTCGTTGCTGTTTCTATTAGGGGATGGGCTCCTGTTGAGTGCTGGTGACAAATGGGGCAGGCACCGCCACATGCTGACACCTGCCTTCCACTTCAACATCCTGAAGCCGTATGTGAAGATTTTCAATGACAGTGTGAATGTCATGCATGTGAGTCTCTTGAACCCAAGGTCCCAGCTGTTGTCTTGGTGGTGATGGGGGCTCTGTGACATCTTGTCTGGAATACTGGCTCTTCTAGATTAGCTTTGGGGCCATTGCTCTTCCTCTCTGAGTCTCAATTTTCTCAGCTGTAAAATGGAAGTAATGGTCCCCACATTGCAGGGCGGGTCAAGATAATGTAATATATTCATGTTCCTGGCACACAATAGGTTCTTGGAAGGTGTTAGTTTTTATGTTTCCCTTGCAAAGAAGCCTTGGAACCTGAGACACAGTTGAATGTCATGAATATCATACAGTAGTTATTACTGAACTAATAATGAACCACTTTCAAAATCAGTGTTTTCAAACAATGAGGGTTTATTAGTGCTAACAAGTCTATGAGTCAGTTGTCAGGGTCTTCTGGACATGGATGGGGTCACAGGTACCTTTGACTAGCTGTGGGTCAGGTATATACTTTGCAGATCTGGGCATTCACCTGTTTGGGGCTTGGCTGGCTGCAGGCTGATCTAGGATGGTCTCAGCTCAGACAACTGAACTTTCTTTAATGTGATTCTCTCCTTCCAGAAGGCATCTCAGATTTGTTCACATGGCTGAGGCAGGGTCCCAAGAGGCTGAGAGGAAGTTTCAATGCCTCTTGAGATCTAGGTTTAGGAAGATCACTTCATTGTTTTCACCATGGTCTGTTGGTCAAAGCAAGGCAAAAGACCCGCATAGAATCAAAAGGTAGTGAAAAAGACTCCACCTCTTAATGGAAATTGCTGAAAAATCACATTGCAGAGGGTGTGGCTATAGGGAAGTGAAGAAAAGGAGGTTGGGGTTTTGCAAAGTGCCTGGGATTTTTTTCATACTTGCAAGCTGAGGAGTGAGATTGTTATCATTTTGTGGATTCTGTCAGAAGACAGGAGACTCCTGTTTCAGAGACAAAGGATGGTTTATTACTCATAGTACAGCAAGCACACATGCTTCTTGATTGCATTTTTTTCTCTAAGTCACCAAATCCCATGAGGCTAACACAGGGGGCTTCAGTGTTTATGCAGTATGTCATATGACAAGGCAGGGGTTCTAGGTTTAGGGACTCTATGACTTTTTGGAAATTAGAAGGAAGTCTGACATTTGTCTAGCGGGAAATATTACCTTATCACTAAGGGTATTTGCTGCAAACACAATTCTGAGAAATGGCTCAAGTAAAGAACATCAAGGTCTTGCATTTTTTTGGCACCAGCTAGAATGTGCAGGGGTATTCAGGACCCCAGGACTACCCACGGACTATCTTTTCTTAATTTATAACAATTAAAATGATGAAAACCAACATTTATTCAGAACTTACTCTACGCCAGAAGCTGTGTGTACATTCCATGGTGTATGGTGTCTCATTTGACTCTCACAACTCTATGAGGTAGAGATAATCTTGTCCATTATAAGTGATCAAAATGAGGTTCAGAGAGGTTAGGGAGCTTGCCCATGTTCACACAGCTAGCACATGAGCTAATAAGTGGAGCTGGGATTCCAACCTGGTTTATTTTTCACCAGACCAAGTCATCTTAACTGTTACTAAAGCTTTGGCATGTGGCGACCAGAGAGGGCAAGAATTGACCAAGGGCACATAGAGTATGGGAGGCAGAGCCAGAATTTGAACTCAGGTCTCCAGACTCCCAGGCATGGGGCCTTAATAGTAACAGTTTCTACTTCTACCCAGGCCTGGTCCTCCTTGAGGATGGGTGCCTGGGGCCAAGAGGCTGGGTCTGGGGAATTCCATCTTGGTGGTTGGTGTTCAGGAGGGCTTCAGGGGAGGCAGGTTCCAGGCCCAGCTCTTCCTCTTTCTCTTCCCAGGCCAAGTGGAAGCGCCTGGTGTCAGACGGTAGCAACCATCTGGACATGTTTGAACACATCAGCCTCATGACCCTAGACAGTCTGCAGAAATGTGTCTTCAGTTTTGACAGCAATTGCCAGGAGTGAGTCTCTGCCCTGGGAATGGGAACATAAGCCATAGACCCAAGGGAGTGGATGGGGGAAAGGAACATTGATCAGCACAATCAGAAAGGACTTCCTGGAGGAAGTAGACATTGGATCAAAAGTAGACATTGAAGGACATTGAAGGACAAGGAAGGGAAAGAGAAAAAGTGATCCTTTCAGGTAGGTAGAAATGTTTGATAAAGGGCACGGGGCCATGATGAGCAAATCATGTGCCACAGTGAGGAGCCACCTTGGGAATGAGGGTGGAGCAGTTGGGTGGGGCTGTATCTTAAGGACTTTCAAGATGCAGACAAAGGCATATGAACTTTATTCATATACCATTCCATATCATGGAAGGCGGTAAGCCGATGAGGGTCATGGTCAAAGCTGTTCTTGGACATCTGACTCTAGGGAGGACCAATTGCTGTGTAGATGGTGGATGGTATTGAAATTGAACTCAAGAGTAGGGAGGTGCCTGGGTCCGTTGATCAAATGAGAGAAGGTAAAGTCTGAGCTGTATGGAGAAAGAGGAGAAATGCATAATGTCTCAGCTGGGGTGGAGTGCTTGGGGCATGGGGGCAGTTCACAGAAATGGGAACCAGGGAGAGAAGAAGTTCTGGAGAGTTATGTCTCCTGGATCATCCCCATCAAGTACCTGTGGGGCCATCTGTTTTCTGATACTCAGTTTTCTGATGGGAGGTAGCTCCCAGCTTCTGGTGGGAGGCCTTTTCTCAGTGTTGAGGTGAGCTAAGTTGTTGCCCCTCTTCATGTCCTCATCTTGCAGGAAGCCTAGTGAATATATTGCTGCCATCTTAGAGCTCAGTGCCCTCGTAGCAAAACGGCATCAGCAGATCCTTGTGCACACAGACTTCCTGTATTACCTCACCCCAGATGGACAGCGCTTCCGCAGAGCCTGCCGCCTGGTGCACAACTTCACAGATGCTGTTGTCCAGGAGCGGCGCCGCACTCTCCCTGCTCAGGGTGTTGAGGACTTCCTCGAGGCCAAGGCGAAGACCAAGACTTTGGACTTCATTGATGTCCTCCTGCTGACCAAGGTGTGTTTCTCTGGGATCTGAATATAAGAGGTAGAATGGACCTTGATTTCAAATTTCAGATTGAAGAACTTAGAATTGATCTAGAGGGCAATGGGGAGCCATGGAAGCTGCTTGAGGAAGGGAGGGATGGATTATGGATATGTTTTAGAGAAGACTATGTGGAATGCAGCCTACAGTGGACTGTTAAGTCTGACAGTGGGGTGAGCCTGAGATTTTACTCTACTTAATAAGGTGGTCGTGTGTGTGTGTGTGTGTGTGTGTGTGTGTGTGTGTATTTATATACCAGAACCTTAGATCAGAGAAGCCCATTTATTGCTCACAGAAGTAAGAGTAGCCAGAATGGCTACTTTGTAGGCATGGTTCCTCTTTCTGAAATCCTTCTGAGACCTACAGGATGCTTGTATGTGGACATGCATCCATGCTTCCATCACAGGAGCGGTAACTCTACATTACTAATCCTGGAACTTATGAAGGACTGCTGACACATCTGCCCCTTCTTCTTCTGTGTGTGTGTGTGTGTGTGTGTGTGTGTGCGCGCGAGTGCGTGCGAGTGAGAGGGAGAGACAGAGAGAGAGAGAGTTTTAAAGTATAAGCAAGTCACTACTGGGTATTTACTCCAAAGATATAGATGTAGTGAAAAGAAGGGCCATCTGCACCCCAATGTTCATAACAGCAATGGCCACAGTCACCAAACTGTGGAAAGAACCAAGATGCCCTTCAATGGATGAACGGATAAGGAAGATGTGGTCCATATATACTATGGAGTATTATGCCTCCATCAGAAAGGATGAATACCCAACTTTTGTATCAACATGGATGGGTCTGGAAGAGATTATGCTGAGTGAAATAAGTCAAGCAGAGAGAGTCAACTATATGGTTTCACTTATTTGTGGAGCCTAAGGAATAACATGGAGGACATTAGGAGAAGGAAGGGAAAAGTGGATTGGGGGAAATCGGAGGGAGAGACAAAGCATGAGAGACTGTGGACTGTGAGAAACAAACTGAGGGTTTTGGAGGAGAGGCGGTGGAGGGGTGGGTGAGCCTGGCGGTGGGTATCAAGGAGGACACGTGTTGCATGGATCACTGGGTGTGGTGCATAAACAATGAGTCTTGGAACACTGAAAAAGTAAAATAAAATAAAATAAAATAAAATAAATAAAGTATAAGCAAGTCCTCTTCACTGAGAAGGCAATGTCTGTAGGTTCTGTTGGCTTATTGCCAGGGTAGATGCGGAATCTCTGGATTTACTATCCTAGAATGTGAGCAAATGTCTCTGGAGCAATGCTCAATCTCTAACTTCCAAGGGAAGTTGTCATTCAATCTCCTGTAATCCAGGTTGCCGGTAACTTTTTTTTCCAGAAAGTTTTCATCATGTAGAAACATGAAAATATTCATGAGTCATTGATTCCTCCCATGAGGGACAAAGGACAGGGTAAAGAGGCCTGGGAGGAGGGCTGTGGTGTGAGGTCTCTGGTGGTAGTGAGCAAAGGAGATGTAAGAGTGCAGGGTGGGCTTGGGTCTCTGGATGGACGGTGGAGGTTCAGAGGTTGTCTCAGGTAGGCTCAGGAGCTCTCAGAGCTATGTGATGTGGTGCATGTGTGTGTGGTGTCTTATTTCTCTCCAGGATGAAGATGGAAAACAATTGTCAGATGAGGACATCCGAGCAGAGGCTGACACCTTCATGTTTGAGGGTGAGCATCCCAGTGTGGGACGATGGGGGAGTGGGGGCAGGGGTCTGGCCGGGGTCTGTCCAATCCCAGGAACTTGGTAGGTGGGCCCTGGACCAGCCCACCCCACCCCATCCTCCCTGGGGGCCTTAATTAAAGGCGCTGTCCACCTTCTGGTGCTGAACAAGCCCAGAGACCCAAGCCTGTCTGGCTGCTTCTCAGGCCATGACACCACAGCCAGTGGCCTCTCCTGGGTCCTGTACAACCTTGCAAAGCACCCAGAATACCAGGAGCGCTGCCGGCAGGAGGTGCAAGAGCTCCTGAGGGACCGTGAGCCTCAAGAGTTTGAATGGTGAGTGCAGGTCATCATGGTTTGTTCCTGAACCTCTCATTGGTTTTGTTCCCCAGCTGGGTAAGGGGAAGAATCTTCTGGTTAATTCTGTCATTATTGCTTAGTGAGAATAGGAGCAAAGCTCAGAGGCAGGGTCTGTGCCTAGTCTGGAGAGCAGGGGAAATTGAGAAAGATTTGGGTTGCTGACAGAATAGTGACAATGTATGAAGGCCAATGATGCCACTTACTGCGTTTTTATTAAGTGAAATTCCATTCCATTCTCTTACTTTTCTCTCTTAAATCAATTTTTTTTGGCCTGAACATCCTCACTCCTTAAATGTTTGCTTCTCTCTTGCCTTCTAATTCCTTCCATATTGTTCCATTCAGGATTCATAGGGGATACGTGGTTTTCGAATCATTCAGTTCTTGTCCAGGAATACCAGCACCTTCATCCATCCAGCCTCCATTCAGAGAACACTGCCACACTACCATTCCATTCCCAGTTCTATACCTTCTCCGATTCATACTAGCTCATTCTGTGTGCTGGAGACCCAAGAAGGACCAGCCCTGGCCCTTGTCTTCCAAGAGCTCCAGACTTGTGGGGGAATTGTCTCAGGTCAGGAACTCCTGGTCTGCCTGGGCTGGACTAGGGTGGAGAGTATGAGAGGCAAGTCTAAGGGTAGAGAGAGTGCCTCTGCTGGGACCCTAAGTGATGATTGGTAGATATTTGAGTGTAGTTAGGGTGCAGTTAGTTCAAGAAGACAGAGTGGGCAAAAGTGAAGAGGAGGAGAGGAAGGGAAGAGGGAAAGGGAGAAGAGAGGGGGAAGGAAGGAGAAAGGGAGAGACAGAGAGAAGGAGAAAAGGAAGGAGGGAGAAGAGAGAAAGAGAAGGAGAGGCAGACAGGCAGACACAAAGGGGGAGAGAGAAATAAAAAGAGAAAGAGACACTGACTCATGGTGAGGTGACATGGCTGGGGAATGGTAGCAGAGACTGGTTGTGGGAGACTTTAGAATCAATGTCATTGGCCTTAATTGTTAACCCAAGGGCAATGGGGGAACTGCGGGGATTATTTGAGCAGGAGGAGGACAGGTCAGATCTGGGTACCAGGAAGATCTTTCTAGGGCTAGTGTGGAGAACATACTGTAGAGGACAAGCTGTAGCATGGGGACTGGGGAGGGGATTTTTTTTTAAAGATTTTATTTATTTATTTGACAGACAGAGATCACAAGTAGGCAGAGAAGCAGGCAGAGAGAGAGGAGGAAGCAGGCTCCCTGCTGAGCAGATAGCCCTATTCAGGGCTCGATCCCAGGACTCTGGGATCATGAGCCGAGCCGAAGGCAGAGGTTTTAACCCACTGAGCCACCCAGGCACCCCCTGGGGAGGGGATTTTGAGGCTTGGGTCAGGCCAGGGGCTTGGGGCTGTTGAGCAGGCATTGGACTGGACAGGCATCTTGTAGGTAACGTTTTCCATGCCATGCCTTCACTCAGCATAGCAGCCCTGTGAGGTAGAGTAGAGAAACACTTTTATGCTGCTTCAACCAAGATTTCAAACAAAACTATACACTTGGTTAAAAAAAAAAAAAAGGTCTATAAAAAGAGAATTTATAATCCGGGCACCTGGGTAGCTCAGCTGGTTAAATGTCCAACTCTGGATTTTCACTCAGGTCATGGTCTTGGGGTTGTGAGTTTAAGCCCTGTGTCTGGCTCCACGCTAAGCATGAAATGTGCTTAAGATTCTCTCTCTCTCTCTCCCTGCCTCCCTCTCTTCCTCAAATAAATTAATAAATCTTTAAAATAAAGAGAAGGTTTATAATAGAAATGAAGTTTTTCTTAATCCTCACCCTAAGAGTAACTCCTGTTAATGATTTCCTGTGTGTCCTTCCAGAAGACGACTATCCTTATACCTACATGAAAACTATCTCCCTACCCACGCCAATGGGAATTAAGGTCTACACGTTAGCTAAGAGTCTTTGAGATCTTTTCATTTTCTCAAAACACAAGTGTTGGAAAAGTAGTTTTGAATTACAAAAACAATGATGAGAACAAGTTCTTGCCCTGAGACCTAAAGAAGACTACAGTTATCATTGACGTCCTCCCCCTCAGCTGAATCTCCTTCTCTCTCTCCCCAGGGATTTCTAGATTCATTGATTTATCATGTGTCTTTCCATAACTGTCTATCTATACATCTGTCTATCTCTCTATCATCTCTATCTGTCATCTCTCTCTCATCTTTTTGTCCTTAACACTTTTTGCATTTCCATATACATACAGTTTGTGACTTGTTCTATTCACTCAACATGTGCCTTATGGCTCTTTCTTTCTGTGTGCTGCATAGCTGTCCATAGTTTACTTGGTTCACCCCATTATGAGGTCACTCATGTTAGTATTCTCAATTATACTGGACATTGATGAATTGCCTTCCAGAGTCTCTGTGCTGATTTACCTTTCAGCCTGCAGTGTGTGATAGGACTTCAGAGCTCTAGTTCCTCCTTTTTGATTGCTGTGCAATATTCCACCATATGGCTTTACCATAATTTATCTAAACCTCTCCCATTGGTGGATACTTGGATTGTGTCTAATCTTTTCATAAAATAAATATGGGGTAGTCAACATCTGTGAACACTGACCCATGCTTACACATGTGAATGTCTCTCCAGTGCAAATTTCCAGAAGGGCAATTGTTGAGTCAAAGTCCAAGTTTTTTTCATTTTAGTAGCTATTGCAAATCTGTTCCTGTCCACTGAAGTTGATGTTGCCAGCTTTCTCATACCTTTACCTTTGTTATTATTGTATTGAATTTTATTTTATTTTATTTTTAAAGATTTTACTTATTTATTTGAGAGAGGGAACGAGAGAGGGAAAGAGAGAGTGTGAGAAGGGGGAGGGTCAGAGGGAGAAGCAGACTCCCCACCAAGCAGGGAGCCCAATGCAGGACTTGATCTTGGGACTCCAGGATCATGACCTGAGCTGAAGGCAGTTGCCTTACCAACTGAGCCACCCAGGCGCCCCTGTATTGAATTTTAAATCTTAGCCAATTTTTCATATTTCCTCTTTTTAGGAATGTTTCTTTAAATTAAGGGTCTTAACATCTTTTGCACATTTTGGGGGGCTACTCCCAAAATTTTTTAATATTGAGGTATAATTGACATACATTCTATTACTTTTAGGTATACAACAAATGAGTTGATATTTGTATATATTGCAAATGATCACCACAATTATTCTAGCTAATATTTGTCACCACATGTAATTATGGAATTTTTTTTCTTGTCACGTGAACTCTTAAGACCTATTCTCTTAGCAACTTCCAAATATGCAATACAGTGTGATTGCCTACAGTGTTATCGTAGTCAATACACATTCTGAGTTAGAGTTTTCGTCTTCTTTGGATAACTACCCAGAGGTGAGATTGCTGGATAGTGTGGTGGTTCTGCTTTTTAATTTTTTTTGAGAAAACTTCATACTGTTTTCCACAGTGTCTGAATCAATTTACTATCCCACCAGCAGTGCACAGTGTTCCTTTTTCTCCACAACCTCATAGGCATTTATTATCTCTTGTGTTTCTGATAACAGCTATTCTAACAGTTGTGAGGTGTGTGATGAGACCTCAATGTAGTTTTGACTTGCATTTCCCTGATAATTAGTGATTTTGAGCACATTTTCATGCACCTATTGGCCATCCATGTGTCCTCTTTTAAAAATGTCTATTCAGGTCCTTCTTCTGCGCACCTTGATAAGCCATTTGTATTTCACTTTATGTGAGCGGTACTCACCTTTTTTGTTGTTTCTTTCTGAGTTTTTCTTTTTTCATATTTACTTATAATGACTCACTTAAAAATAATCCTTTTCTGTCTTGTGTTGCAAAAGATAGCCTTTTGACTTTTGAGGGAGCACTTTTGGTTAATTTTTATGGAGACACCTTTGTCTAAACTTTCTTTCACAACCCTACTGTCTGTCTTTACTATAGGGTTTTGTGGGCTTCCCTTACCAGATGGTAAGGCTTCACTTACTCACAGCTTCTGTTGCATGAGTCTCCTTTCCTGTTCTTGCAGCACAACCACACTGTGTGTTTGTTTGTTTGATCACTGCATCTTTGTGGTAGGTCTTAATGTCTGGTAGAGTGAGTTTCTCTTCCTTAATCTTTCATTTTTATTTTTTATTAAAACTTTTTAAAAAAGATTTTATTTGTTTATTTGAGAGAGAGAGAGAGCAAGAGCAGAAGCAGGGGAGGTGGCAGATGGAGAAGAAGAATCCCCACTGAGCAAGGAGCCCGACTTGGGGCTCGATCCCCTGACCCTGGGATCATGACCTGAGCTGAAGGCAGATGCTTAATTGACTGAGCCACCCAGGCGCCCCTTCATCTTTATTTTTATTATTTTAAAATATTTATTTATTTATTTGAGAGGTGGGGAGGGGTTGAGGGGGAGGGAGCCTTAAGCAGACTCTGCGCTAAGCATTGAGCCTGACATGGGGCTTGATCCCACAACCTGAAATCATGACGTGAGCCGAAATCAAGAGCTAGATGCTCAACCAACCACCCAAGCACCCCCTAATCTTTTGTTTTTAAATTGACCTAATTCTTCATGATCTTTTATCCTCCCAGAAATGTTTTAGAGTAAGGTGATCAAGTTCCTAAAAATATCTGGTAGATTTTCACTTGAACTGAATATATTTTATTGGTTGAGTTGAATATATGATTGACTTGTGGAAAAATATGAACACATACCATCCTAGATTGTGGAAGGAATACTCCCATTTTTGAATATCTGAATACTCTTTAGTCTTTTAATAAAATCTAAATTTTTAAAATTAGATATCTTATGCATATTTTGTTAAATTAACCCTAAGATACTTCTGTTGCTATGCTGACTCATATCTTCTATTTGTATTTAGAGAAGTTTAAAAATTCATTGGAACATGCAGATTTCAATCTCTATATTTTTGGGGGGGCTAAGACTAATCCAGGTATTTATATCATCATCATCATCATCAATCTTTCCCCTTAACTTTTCTAATTGATTATTATTTCAACGTGGAAAACTAATTTTTTAAAAAAGATTTTTAATTTACTTATTAGTCAGAGAGAGAGAGAGAGAGAGCGCACAGGCAGACAGAGTGGCAAGCAGAGGCAGAGGGTAAAGCAGGCTCCCCGCCGAGCAAGGAGCCCGATGCGGGACTCCATCCCAGGACGCTGGGATCATGACCTGAGCTGAAGGTAGCCACTTAACCGACTGAGCCACCCAGGCATCCCGGAAAACTAATTTTTTAATATACATATAAATTGTGTCCAGTGGACATAGTAAATGCTAAGTATGGAGTCCCATATTAAATTCTTTTTAAAAAGCTCTTGGAATAACTGGGGAGCTACCCAGAGAAAAGTTCATTCAACCTGCTCCTCATGTCTTGTAACAGATAACATCAAGATGGAATCAAATATTTAAAATAAAAAATAAAAGTGTCTTAAAAGCTCTAGAGGAAACTGTAGGAAATTATTTTATAGTTCCAGAATATGGATGCCCTTAATCTTTTTTTTTTTTTTTTTTTTAGTTTTTATTTATTTATTTGTCAGAGAGAGAGAGAGAGACTGAGAGAGAGCACAAGCAGGGGGAGAGGCAGGCAGAGGAGAAGCAGACTCCCCACTGAGCAGGGAGCCTAATGCGGGACTGGATCCCAGGATCCTGGGATCATGACCTGAGTCGAAGACAGATGGTTAATGATGGAACCACCCAGGTGTCCCAAGGCTGCCTTTATTCTTGACACAGATCTCAGGAACTATACAAGAGGAGATTGTTCTACTGTTGAATGAAAAAATACAGAGCAGTGTGTGTAATATATAGTATGCTACTCTAAAAATTTTTTAACGCAAAAAGTCACTCTGAAGGGACAAATAAAAAATAAGAACATAGGCAAACTGTGAGAATGGGAAATGAACAGTGTTGAGTCAGAGGGGTGGTGTTTTTATAGTTTTCCGGTTTGAACTACTTAACGATATCAGCTGTTAAAGATTGAAATCACCACACAATTTGAAGGGGATCAGAGAAAAAGAATCCAACCCCCTTACTTTATCTTCAATGTTTATAAAATTTTCTTGTGTTTTCTATTATTATCTTGTGTTATCTAGTATTATCTTGTGTTTTCTAAGCATAGAATCACTATCTGCCAAAAATGACACATTTACCCCCACTTTTCAGATTGCATTAACTGTCCTTTTTTGCTCTTGTCTAATTGCATTAGCTAGTATCTCTAGTACCATGATAGAACTTTGGCTGTGTTTTGGTTGTTTCTTACTTGTTTGGCTTTTGATTTTGCTCTCTCGCAATAGACTATGTAATTTTTATGCAAATTTGTAAACCTTTTTATGGTTGGCTTTTGGGTATTGTGTTTTGCTCAGAAAACCTTCTAAAAACACCCAGCTAAATTTTCCCTCTTACTTCTGTGATGCTGCTTTTCTTTTTTCTTTTAAAAAACCACTTTATTGAGGTGTGGTTGACATATCAAAAGCTGTACATGTTTAATGTACAGAACTCAGTGAGTTTGGAGATATTTGATCCACCTGGAATTTATTTTGGTATAGGGAGAGAGGATCGCATGGGGCATGTTTTTGCTGCCTGGATAATTGTTGGGGGTGCTTCCTTAGGGACGACCTGACCCAGTTGCCCTTCCTGACCATGTGCATCAAGGAGAGTCTGCGGTTGCATCCCTCAGTCCCAGTCATCTCCCGCTGCTGTAGCCAGGACATTGTGCTCCCAGATGGCCGGGTCATCCCCAAAGGTGCCCACAACCTCAGGGGGAAGGAGACTCCTGGGCAGGAAGAGGGGCCCATCAGGCAGGGGGAAACTCTTCCTAACTGGCTCCTTGTCTCCCACAGGTGTTACCTGCCTCATTAGTATTTTTGGGACCCACCACAACCCATCTGTGTGGCCAGACCCTGAGGTGCTGCCTCCCCTTCCAACCCCACAGTCCACCCTCCTCCTTGTCAATTCTCCTAGGGCAACCTAGGGGAGGGCGCAGGGTTCTGACCTGGCAAATCAAACATCACCTCCCCCAACCATACACGTCTGCCTCTCCCAAGCTGGCTGTTCTGGAAACCCCAAGCAGCAGCCCTGCCTCTCTCCGCCCTTAGGTATACAATCCCTTTCGCTTTGACCCAGAAAACATCAAGGAGAGGTCACCCTTGGCTTTTATTCCCTTCTCTGCGGGGCCCAGGTGAGCTCAGGGGACATCGAGGTGGGAATGGGGTGGTGGGGCAGGGGTCTGGGACTGAGATCCCAGACAAGGCTGTCGGGGCGGGAAAGGGGGAAATTGAGGATGGCTCTCCTTCTCTCCCCTCCTCCAGAGGTTGGAGGTAAGGGTCTGGGAAGTGGGGGTAGGGTAGGTCCAACGAGGGGTCTGCGGTGTGGGGCGCGCCCCTTCCCCGTCTGCTGGCCCGAGTCCAGGGCTGGGGTCCGAGCCAAGCTCGGGGATAGGCAAGCCCACATGGGGGTCCCAGGCATGGTTTGCCGCCCTCCTGGATCCCTGCGGGCGGGGCAAAGGGTCCCGGACCAGGTTCTGGGCGCCATGGGGCCTGCTGGGGTCCCTGGCGAGTCAGAGCCCCGACTTGTACCCGCAGGAACTGCATTGGGCAGACGTTCGCCATGACCGAGATGAAGGTGGTCCTGGCGCTGACGCTGCTGCGCTTCCGGGTCCTGCCGGGCGAGGAGGAGCCGCGCAGGAAGCCGGAGCTGATCCTGCGCGCGGAGGGCGGACTCTGGCTGCGCGTGGAGCCGCTGAGCGCGGCACCCCGGTGACCCAGACCCTACACGCCTCACTTAGCGGATTCCCGGGAATGAAACTGTGCCGTCTCCTCTGTCCGAGCCTCATCGAGAGCCAGCAGGGGGCGCCAGGACCTGTGGGCACGCAGGGGTGGGCGAGGTGGGGTGGAGGGGAGGCTGGTGTCTGAGCCCAAGACCCTGACAGCCTTTCCAGCTGACCACAGGCCCCATGCTGACTGCGGGTTCTCCCAGAATCAAACCTGTGGTTACTCCAGATTTCCAATCAATAGATAGAAAATAGAACAAAGAAAAGCATGCTAAAACTCTCGCCTCTCCAGGTGGTCTCTCTCAATTCAACACCTGGCAAGGGGGCTCCAGACCCCTGCCAGCCCTCCATCCATATGATGTGGTTTGAAGTTTGGGGTTCAGAGCCCACCGCCAAGAAAGAATTCTTGACATCTTTGGTGCAAAAAGGTGATTTAATTAAAGCACAGGGACATGAGCTGCTGCTCTGGGACTGTGAGGAGCAAGTGATTATATACTTTGTGACTTGGGGGAGGTAAAGATAAAGGGAAATTTCTAAGTTGAGTTTCCTAAGGTAAAGAGTCGCAGGATATTAGAGGCCCAGGTATTATCAAGCTAAGGTGGTTTTTTTTTTTCTCTAGCAGAGCATTACTATTAAGATAGTTGGGAGTTTCCTGGACGAATGTATACTCTGCCTGCTTGAAGTATTTGCCAGTGGGCTGCAGGTCGTAAAGAAATTTAATTTTATCTATATTTCCTTCTGCCTTAGTTCACCACATCAACCCCCCCCCCCCCCAGTTTTGGCCCTAAAATCTTTAAGGTTGCTGAGGATGGAAGGCTTCTCTTCTGTAACTTCTTCCTGCTGAATAGGGGCATAGAGATGTCCTTACCTTTGGGTCGACATTGGTCAGTTGGAAATAGGAGTTAACCTATTAATATAGGAGTTACTAAAGGCAGAGGCTGCCAATCCAAGGTAGACAACACATGTGAACCTCCTTGAGTAGAAAGGATTATCTGTCGACTGGAAGTTATGGCAGTGAAGGAGTCTTGGCACCAGGCAGGAAGACATGAGAAAGGACAACAAAATAAGGTTAATATTATAATAAGAAAGAGAAGCCTAAAAAAATCCAAAACATTGATAATTGACCAAAATCTTTCTCCAGTCCAGGAGTTTAACCAGTCACTGAAGGAAAGAGAGAGAGATCATTTAAAGTGCAATTTGAATATCTATATCTTTTAGCAATATCTTTTGGTGATATCTTTTTAGTGATATCTGGAATCTTTTGGCGATATCTGAAATTCATACCCAACATTTTGTTTCTATGGTCGCGCATGTTCCATCTTGTGCAGTTAAAATACCTAATACCATTTTGAGAGTCATTTAAGGCCTCATTGACATAGCAAGTGTTGTTAGCCATCATATACTCTGTTTTATTTAGCAAGCAATCAGGTAATTAATAAGAGGCACCTTTGTGGACACAAAAGAAAAAAATACAGTTTAATGGTCTGAGCAAATTATAAACCCAGAGTCAAGTGCTTAAAATCCAATAGCTACAAAGATGTATTGTTGAAATATTTTCTTTCTGTAATAACCCTCATTTTTAATCTGAGATAGCCAAATCAGGACCAATTCATTTGAAAAACATGTCCAGTTTTTATAAACGTGGCCTAATTATTTATACAAGCTTAGCAGGAATAATGTTTCGCCATATAGATCTTTCAAAATCTGCTTTGCTGGAACTTTCAAAAGGAATCTCGACTGAATTTTGTAGCTTCTCTAGGCCAGAAGCCAAGCCAAGTGCTTGTCATCAGACATGGCTGCAGTACCTGTAGATTTGGGTGAATTCCTCTCCATGAGGTCCCCAAAGTATTCTGAGTTTCCTGCACCTGCCAGGAAGTGATGTTCTCTACTTACCTGGTGAGGCTACTGGGAACTCTGTAAGCAGGTATCAGGCCAACAGTTCCAAGGGGCTTTATGGTTCTTCATTTCATAAAGTCAACGTTAGTTTCTTAGAGCTGTTTGGTCATACCTGAGCCTATGAATGCTTCTCTCAAATATGGCTTTCCAGTCAAAGCCTTGGTAAAATAACCAGTGTTTCCAATGGGGTCCTGTTACAAGGAGAGCAGATTCTTCTTTTTTTTTTTTTTAAAGATTTTATTTATTTATTTGACAGACAGAGATCGCAGGTAGGCAGAGAGGCAGCCAGAGAGAGGAAGGGAAGCAGGCTCCCCGCTGAGCAGAGAGCCCGACATGGGGCTCGATCCCAGGACCCTGGGATCACGACCCGAGCCGAAGGCAGAGGCCTTAACCCACTGAGCCACCCAGGCGCCCCAGGAGAGCAGATTCTTATTGAACTTATGCAAATAGCTGTAATTGCCCTTAAAAGAAAGAACATTCGCTGAGACCTTCTGAATTTCAGAGGGTTCAGGTAGAGAGAAAAGTTAAAGTCTTCAATTTGTTCACAGATGAATATTTTTTTCCTATTTCTGTAAGTCATAGATACTTTAAGAAAAGGTTTCCTTAGTCTGGAAAAGCAAACATTAAGAGAACCAGGAATGTTTCAAACAAGGGTCACAAAAGCTGTCATCTTCCTCAGTTTAGTTAGTTCCATGTTACTAATTCTTGTTCAGTTTGAATGCAGCTTTTAGTTAGTTCTCAAAATTTAAAAAAATTTTAAAGATATCAAACCCTATATTTATCAAAAACCCCTTTTTATGAATCTCCTTGAAGATGAAACATGTTTCACAAGAAAATACAAACAATAACTATGTATGACAAAAGACTAAAAAATGGATATAGTTAAAGATCTGATGAGAGGTTACAACTAAGTGGCAAGGAAATCCAGTTATTTCTGACAACTAACACTTCAATAATTAGGACATCAGGTGATGGCCTTATATGAGAATATATTAAAACTTTAGGAATTTCATCTATCTCTAGAATAGCTATAGCATTTACCCAAGCAATACAACCCAAGGCTTATCACTGACAGAACTTTCCAAGTAACTTAACACACCAAATAAAAAAGCCAAGGAGTCAAAGACTTACAATTAAAACCCCAGGGAATTTTGTTTAAAAACCTCAAAAAGTTATAAAGCATATGCTCAAATAAGATTACAGATCATTACAGAATTTAAACCTTAATTATTTGTTTAACCAAGGTGGCAAAAAAGGTATTCCAAAGGTAAATATGTAAGCTTATATTGTTGTTAACAAAACTCAGATCCCATAATATTGAGAAGCTTTAACTAAGTGATCAAAGACCTGATAAAGATGAAACATAGAAAGTGGTTTTCTGGGCAGACAAAAGAGGAAAAAAAACCTTTGTTTCCATTTTCTTTTTGGGAACAGGCCAACAATCCAAGAAAACTTTGTTTCTTGAACAGAGAGAAAAGCAGCATTTCTATCTTATATCAGTGTACTTTAAAAATTATTATTATTACTATTATTATTATTAAAGGTTTTATTTATTTATTTGAGACAGAGTGAGAACACAAGCAAGGAAGAGGATCAGGGGGAGAGGGAGAAGTGGACACCTGCTGAGCAGGGAGGCTGATGTGGGGCTCAATCTCAGGACACTGAGATTGTGACCCAAACTGAAGGCAGATGCCCAACCACCTGAGCCACCCAGGTGCCCCTATTATTATTATTTTTTATTAACATATAATGTACTATTTGCTCCAGAGGTACAGGTTTCTGAATCATCAGTCTTAGACAATTCACAGCACTCACCATACTACATACCTTCCCCGATGTCCGTCACCCAGCCACCCTATCCTTCCCCCCTATCCCCCAGCAACCCTGTTTTTTTTTTTTTTTTCTGAGACCAAGAGTCTCTTAAGGTTTGTCTCCCTCGCTGGTCTCATCTTGTTTCATTTTCCCCTCCCTTCCCCTATGATGCTCTGTCTTTTTTCTCAAATTCCTCAAATCAGTGAGATCATGTGATAATTGTCTCTCTCTGATTGACTTATTTTGCTTAGCATAATAGCTTCTAGTTCCATCCACGTTGTTGCAAATGGCAGGATTTCATTGAATCCAATTCTTAACCACAAAATTTAAATGCAAGTAAATAAAAGTGTTGGGAAGTAAACTTCCCACTAGCACTAAAGGAGAGGAATCTCAAGAATGACTGCTTAAATGGAAATGACCACATTTGGGAGGAAGCTGTGGGAGTTTGGAGGCTAAACTGACCAGAAGACATGAGGCACATCGGCTGAGATTAGTCTTGGGAGTGTCCATGGCCTTGAACAGAAAATCACCTTTGGAGAGGCTGCTCGTTGCTCATCCCATTCTGCACCTAGATGCCTGGCTTCTTTCTCCCACCATTTTATTTGATGATACATTATCTGCAGATTTCAGTCTCTGTGCTGATCTAGGAAGGAACAGAAATGTGGGAGGTCTGAAGGGCAGCACTTTCCTTTCAAGGACAGGAAGAGATTAACTGAGCACAGTGGGGACAGCTCAGGGCGGAGTGGACTGCAGCTGGTCTGAGGGCATGTGTGTGTCTGTGGGCTGCATTAAAGCTCACAACCCTGGGATCTGAGCCAGGCTGCAGGAAACAGGTGAGATAAGAGCTGGGCGATGTACACCTTTACTCCACTCTGACAGGCTGGACTATGGGTTTATGGTTCTTCTCCTTTGACCCATTTAGCTTCCACTCCCAATATTCCTCTGTACAGATGGCTCAGCTGTGTGTGAAGAATTTTAAGCCAGTACCACAAGCCACGATTTATCCTAGGATCCAGAGTCTAGACAGAAGGAGCAGAGGTGAAGGTTTAATCTCTTCTCCCTTATCAGGAAGGAAATCAGCATCAGAAAATTCACTATCAGTGGGGTCAGAGGGTGAACCTGGAAATCCATGGGTGAAAGTGTGTCCACGGGGGACCGGGAGTGCTCCACTTTCCCTTGAATGAATTTCTCCCCAGGATGATGGGAACAAAAATTTAATCCCTGGAAGTTCCTTGCCTGACAGACACTCTGATTCCATTTCTGGTGGTTGCTTTCCTCAGTGTTACTCTGACAAAAGGGAAGAGGCTGACCTGCTGAATCCAGGGTGACTGAAGTGACCCAGGCCCCCCAGTGTCCATCCCACAAATGAAGGAGTCCACCAACCTGGGGAAGAGATTGGAGAAGAAAGAGTGGTCATAGAGTTTGGTGGACTGACTGCTGTGGGAATGGGATGGAGGCAGGGGGGAGCTATGCCCCCATCTCGATCTCCAGCTTGGGAAGCACCTCATGTGACCCATCAGCTGAAGCTGGAGTTGGAACCGGCAGGATTGAGAGCCTCCCTAACAAAGAGCAGGGAGTGAACGGGGTCAGAAGACCGGGGTAACTGAGGCAGGCAGCATGGCTGTGAGACTTAAGTCCTGGAGCTGGATTAAATCCCAGCTACCCCTTACACCATGCATGGCCATGGGTGAGGGACTAAACTATGAACCTCAGTCTCATTGTGCGGTGGGGCTTTAGAAGAATGCACCTCAGAAGATGACCCAAGGACAGCATTTAGTTCAAGGGATGGCACAGGGAAAGTTGTTCATGAATAGAACTGGCATTCTTTTTTTTTTTTTTTTAAAAGATTTTATTTATTTATTTGACAGAGAGAGAGAGAGAGAGAGATCACAAGTAGGCAGAGAGGCAGCCAGGGAGAGGGGGGGAAGCAGGCTCTCCACTGAGCAGAGACCCTGATGCAGGGCTCGATCCCAGGACCCTGAGATCATGACCTGAGCCAAAGGCAGAGGCTTTAACCCAATAAGCCACACAGGCACCCCTAGAACTGGCATTCTTATTCATAGAGAATGGTCACCTGTAGGAGGAAGGGGATCATGGTGTGTGTGGGGGGGGGGTGGAAATAGGGGACAGGCTTGGGGAAGTGGCTGGAAGGAGTGATGAGAGGATGCAGGGAGGAGAGGAGAACTTGTAGAAACAGAGGAAGCAAATACTGTTATCCACAGGTGCACAGACTTGGATCTGGCCCCAGGCACTGGCAGCAGCCCCTCCTCCCTCTGAGGCAGGCCTTACCACCTGAGCTTTCCAGTGTCAGCTACTGGCAACTCAGCTGAGCTCACTGGGGTTGTTTCTGGCTTCCTGAATGTGGAACAGGGGCCTGATGAGAAGATGAAGAGATCTGGTCCAGTGCGTGTTCAGCAAATTCTCCATCCTTGGATGTCAGATACCTGGGTTGGAAGAAAGAGGCAGACTGTGGATCTGGCCAGGTTCCAGGGTTCAGAGAATTCTGGAGCCAGGCTTGGGGCTGAGGGCTGAGGACCATGCATTTGCCCTCTCCCCATACCTCCCAGACTTCTACAAGCAGAAATAGTACATATTTTTTTTATTGTGTTATGTTAGTCACCATACAGTACATCATTAGTTTTTGATGTAGTGTTCAACGATTCATTGTTTGCATATAACACCCAGTGCTCATTACAACATGTACTCTCCTTAATAAAACAAAGCATGCGGGTGGCGGGAGAGAGAAGCCCTCTTTCCCCTTTGTGGGCTCTGCCATTTAGGGTAATTGAAATGAGACTTGTCTACATAAACAGAGAAGGAAATAAAAACACATGTGAAAATTGGAAATTTCAAAGCAAGAGAGCTGTGATGCTATTATCTGAGTCCTAGGGTTGCCTCCCCCAATCCCTGCATGTCCCAGTACAGGAGTCACTGGATTCCTGGTTTTGGTTTGGGGTGTTTTTGCCCTCAAATTTACATTTCTGTCCCTGACAACTGAAACAGTCTCTGTTCAATCAGAAAGGGATTTAGGAGTCTGTCACTCCTTCCACATCCAATGGGGGAGTCATCTCCCCACTCACACGGGAGTGTGCAAGGCGTCTGAAGCTGGCTTCCCCCTTGGGTGGGTGAGGGATGCTTTTAACCATCCTCTGTGGATGCTTTTAACCATGAGAAAACTCTTCCGTTCATGGGGACTCCAGGTCTCAGACATTCATCAGGTGTGTAGTGCAACAATCTCATAAACATGGGAGGCATTCAGTTCAATGCCTAGAACACACTGCTTTAAAATCACGACATGCTGAGGCACCTGGGTGGTGCAGTTGGTTGAGTGTCCAACTCTTGATTTCGGCTCAGGTTGTGATCTCAGGGTCCTGGGACTGAGCCCTGCATCAGGCTCTGCACTCAGCACAGAATCTGCTTGGATTCTCTCTCTCCCTCTGCCCCACCTGCTCATCTTTCTCTCAAATAAATAAAATTTTAAAATCACAGCATGTTTTTAATTCCCTTGAAGACACAAATATAAATGTGTAACGCTTTGATTACTTGCTCCTATTCTCCTAATCTTGAGTATTATTTCCTTCCCACTTCAAGATGAATGCCAGGAGGGCAGGGACCTCATCTGCCCTGTTCTGTGCCTGAGTTCCCAAGCTTGGAGCCAAGGAAGCACTCAGCAAATGCTGGTTCTCAGGACATGGGGTGGTTGGCTGGTTCACACACCTACAGGACTCTACTGAGTGATAAATTGATATGCGTGGTGATACAAAAATTCTCCAAAGGTCTGACATGCAACAGAACCCATTTTACATTTTTTTTCTAAGTCACAATGACTGTACAAGAACTTTGGTCAAACCAAAAGTCTGATTTATGACCTGCTGGTCATGCATTGTGTATCTGTTTTGTGAATGATTGGCTTAAAGGAAAACCATCTCGTCCTTGAGAGAGGGATCAATGCTCCTGCTTCCCGAATTCTTTTATGATAAAACTCATGAGTCCTGCCTATGTACTATGCACCCCATATAGGGCTTGCTAATCTAGAATCTGTAATCTTTTGAGCTTTACAAGATATAAAAAAGTATACAACCTTGATACAACTGTTCATTCTCAGGAGCACTTTCCTCCCTGTGAAGAGTGTGTTTCCCAGGCAGCTGTCCTAACTTGTGCTGAAAGAAAACTCTTTCTTATTTTGGAGATTCTAAAAGGTTCGTTCCTTTTGCATGGACACTACCTAGCACTTACTGAAGTCTCTCATTACAAGCACCACACAGCACTATGAGGCAAGTGCTATTACTATTAGGTTTCCCATTTGCAGATGGAGGCTCGGAGAGGCCAATTTATGTCACCAAGTTCACACAGCCAGAAAGTGGCAGGATCAGGATTTGAACCCACATCTGCTTGATGTGAGTCGGTGCCCTAAAGCAGGTAGCTATCGATGCTATCACACAAATCTCTGCTTGCCTATCGATCTGTGTTTAAGAATCTGAGGAGAAATGAGCAGTTCACACTGCTGGCCAGCTGGTCTCTCTTTAAGAAATGAAAACAATAAATTAAAGAAAAAAAAAAAGAAAGAGAAAACAACAAGTCACCAGAGAATTCAGCTAAAGTGACATCATGGGGTCTCCTTAGCAGCAATTAGAATTCATCTAAACCTGCCACCTCCAGCCCCACCCCAATGCTCTCTGTGCCATCAGTCAAGCCTCCTGGGTGTGCTTGCTGGAGAACACGGGTAGATTAAAAATATTATACACATGACAGGTATTAAAGAGCCCAGTGGGACATGCTCCCAGCACAATCTGCCAAACTCTGCTGGCATAGCAATCCCTAGAAACCAATTTCAAGTTTTGTTAGCGAACAAGCCATGGGATTCTCAGTGGCACTTAAGGGCTCATTAAAAGTTGGTTCACAATTCCCCAGCTCCATTTCATTTGTGGATATTAAAGAGTCCCTGAGGATCAGCCACAGAGCTGCAGGCAGATGAGATCTGATGCACAGCTCAGGGCTAAGGTGGAGACAGAGCCACAGATTCACTCCACTCTGGAGATTCGTCCTTAGTTGGTTTTCTAACTTAGGCTCAAGCCCAAACTTGGGCATTTGATTAGCGCCAAGAGACATAAGTGGGAATTGGAGATGACATTCTCTTCCCCCAGGCCACATGATTGCCAGAGCTCCAAACAGCTAAATGTTACAACATGCACATGGGTCCTGGGCAGCAGAACCCAAAGTTTACAAAGCTCCAAGGGCTGAATGTGGCCACTGTGAGCCCTCCATGCTGCAGAGTAAGATCTCCAGGGCTCTGAAGGCAGCTAAGAATTCTACTTCCACAGTAATGCTGACTGTACTGCATTATAGATATTACTTGATCAACACCTCCCCACTAGACTGGCAGCCCTGAGAGGGTAAAACCATTCGGAATTTGCTTAGTATTGTGTTCCCACAGCTGGGCACCTAACAAGTTCACCTAACAGTTCAATAAAACTGACTGAGAAAAGAAATGAAGTCTCTCATTACAACCCTATGGAAAGCCTGTGTGATGCAAAATTCCACTGAAATGTGAATGGCTATTCCCTAATTTATCTGAAATTCACTGACATCATAGCCAGTATCCCTCTTGTAAAATGTATGTCTGTTGGGAATATGAGGGTAATGTACTCTGTAATCTGAGCACCATCTGCCATTCTAGGCCATTTTGAGTCACTCATACCTCCTTGCTGCTCAAGATCCAGTCATGTTGGCCTTTTTTTGTTCCTGGGATGGACATTCATCTTCCCACCTCAGGTTTTTTGCACATGCTGTTTCCTCCACCTGATGTACCTTTTCCTCTCACTCTGTTCCCTGGAGCAGAGTGTCTTAGCTGAAATGTCACTTTATCCATGAAACCACCGCCTCCCACCCCCAAAGCCTACTCCCAGCCTCCCAGCTGTCTGTGGATTAGGTTGTTGGCCTCTTGTAGCCAATTGCCTTCCTTTCCTCAAACTCATCACCATCTTGTCTAAATTCAGTTATTCATCACCTGTCTTCTCCCCTCTACTGTCATATCCATAGGATCAGGCATGTTAGTCCTGGTCACTGTGGGCTTCCCAGAGAAGGGCTCAGGTGTTGCATACATAACTATTTGATACATGCTAGCTGGGGCTGGATGTCCTCTGAGCTGGAGATAAGAGTTATCTGGGGCACAGTGTTTGGGTACCGAGGCTGGTCATGCTTATCAAACTAATCAGCTAGTGTGGCCTGTTCTGACTTTACCCAGGTATCAAGGAGCAGATCAAGCATGAGGCTTCCTCCCTCCGTGTACCAACACACTGCCACCTAGCAAAATGAACGGGGACTTCTTAAGCAAGACGATGACCAAGGATTTGTTTTTCAATTTAACTGTCCAATTCTTAGTGGGTATTTTGTCCTATACACGTTTGAAGTGTTCCTAGTACGTGCTGAGATGGAAAGTGACTGGACCTAAGTGTCACCTCTACGACAAGGGGGGACAATGGGGGACAGAAAAGTGAGTCCTGGAGTCATTCAGATCCTGGGAGATAAACATCATGAAGGGGCAGCAGACTCCCAGGACGCTACAGCCCTGATGACTTCCCTGAAACTCATGGAGGTAAAAAGATCCACTGACAGTTAATGAGTCCTGGAAATTCACTGACAGTTAATGAGTCCTGCCAAGTCCATGTGTCTGGGATCAGTTGGAAGACTCATGGGTAACTACTCCCCCACTTGCCCGGGAAGTAGGGAAGTAGGGAAGTAGGTGCAGGACATTACTCTTGGGGATGGACTGGGTCTGACCCATCTCTCTGTCTGCAGCTGTGAGTACAGATTCCGGCACCCAGTGGGGGCTGATGAATGTCTAGGGTAGGAAATGACTAGGACAATATTTCTTGGTCACCCCTGCATCAGACCCAGTGCAGAGACCCAGAAATGCACAAATCCTGCCTGGCAGAACAGCTGAGCAAAGCTATAAGGCTGTGCTTTAAAGGGACTTTGGTTTTGGTCATTTTATCTTCAGTGACCACAGACTGCTTGGCACACAGTAAGCGCACAAGAAATACCTGTGAGAAAAATGAAAGCACGGTGCCCACGGTTCAAGAAAAATGTTGAAATGGGTGCTGAGGTGGGTAGAGTTCACCGTGACTGCGCACCGACTGTGTGCTAGGCTCTTTATACACAAGTGTCTCTTCTCCTTATCATTCATCCCCATTTCATAAAAGAGAAAGTGAGTCCCAGAGAGGCCAAACCACTTGTCCAGGGTCACAGCGCCCCCTTCCAGGCAGAGCTGGAAGATGCAGCTGAACTGAGACCTTGGGCTCCACTCCATCTCCTGGTTTCCTATTGACCCCCTTCTGTGACCTTAGCCTTATATCCTGACCTCTCTGGGCATCCAGAAGCAACACAAAGATCTTTCTTCTTAGTCCTGAATTCACTTCTTGGTTGAACATCTGTTTCTGTGATATCCTTTCCCGACTTGAGTTGTGGCAGGAAATGCCCCAGATTGCCCTCACATTCTGGGTCTTCTGCTGTGCCAGTGGGCTAGAGCTTAGAGGAGAGCGTTGATGGGACCCTCAGTCCAGGCTGGCACCTCCTTCCAGCCCACTCCTCCCTGGACCCTACATAGGGTCCTTACTGCTTTAGGATCCAAGATGCCTAAAGTTCCTTCATATTTTGACCCTGTCTGACTTCCCAGCCTCCCCCAACCCCATTTTGGGCACTTCTCCCTGCCTTTGCTCATGTTGGTTCCTCTGCCTGCTGTTCCCTCCTTGATGCTGTGTGCTGGGGACTGTTCATCCTTCAGAGTTCTGCTCAGATGCCACCTCCCTCCTTTCCCACTGTGCATGTCCTTCCTTCACTGTACTCTTTAATATATTTTTATTGAGAATGTGTTATTTCATTTAGTTTTTACCATTTTGGGTGCTGGAAACACGGCAAGTCCATGGGCTTTAAAGTTCTCAAGATTCTGAGCCCCAGATCCCCTCCTCATTGACTGTAAGTAGGATCCCTTTCAGGCTTATCTCCCCCAAGCTCTCCCACATGTGGATATGATCCAACCATGTACTTCCCCACTCTCTGCTTTCACTGGTCTCTGTTTCTGCAGCAGGAATTCCGTTTCCCTGCTATCAGCCCAGAGAAGGCCTACTCATCCTTTCAGTCCCAGGGAGAACGTGCCTTCCTTCACATTCCCGGTGGTGACCAGCAGATGTCTCCCTCACATTGCAAGGTGGCTCCTCCATCCAGGGTCTGAGACTGGATAAGATGTATCTCTGTGTCCCAGCACCTGTAACAGTTGCTAGGCATGCGGTAGAGACTCAATGGATGTTGTGGAGTTCAGTGGCAAGCCATTTCTACTGCGCAAAATGTAACTCTTGAGCCTGGCATTGAACGTTCTGTAGTAAAACTCATATATGCAGTGTTTTGAAGAGGTGTTTGAGGTTTAAGGTTTGAGGTTTAAGAGTGCCCCCAAGAAAGAGAAATGGGGACCAGGGTTGTCTCTGGCAGGTGACAGGCACAAGAGGGAGTGATAATTTTGAGATAATTCTTACCTATGGTGGGATCCACTTAAACTCACTGTGGTCCTGGGGGCCTGGAGTGTTCTTCCTAGAAGACACTGACAGTCCTGGGGGACCCCAGGGAGCAGAGTAGGACTCCCCTGGAGGAAGGCACTTGAAACTGAGGGCCTGCAGATGTTCAGGACCCAGGAAGACATCCCACTTGGCCAAGTCTAAGAGTATTACTATGCCTTTCAAAAGACCTGTATGTCTTGTATGTATGGAGGCTTGTGAATCACCAGATACCATAGTCTCAATGCAGAGAATATCCCTGATAGGCAGGGGTACTTATTTCCATTTTAAAAATCAGGAAACTGAGGTGGATAGGTTAGGTGGCAAATGGCAGGTCATTACAATAAATGAATAGGAGATCTGGGGCTTAGAATTCTGAGAACTTTTAAAAATCATGAAAGATTTCACTACAAAGGGCTGATATCCAAGATCTGTAAAGAACTCCTCAAACTCAACACCCAAAAAACAGATAAGTCAAAAACTGGGCAGAAGACATGAACAGACACTTTTCCAAAGAAGACATACAGATGGCTAACAGACACATGAAAAAATGTTCATCATCATTAGTCATCAGGGAGATTCAAATCAAAACCACATTGAGATTCCACCTTACACCAGTTAGAACGGCCAAAATTAACAAGACAAGAAACAACAAGTGTTGGAGAGGATGTGGAGAAAGGGGAACCCTCTTACACTGTTGATAGGAATGCAAAATGGTGCAGCCATTTTGGAAAACAGTGTGGCGATACCTCAAGAAATTAAAAAAATAGAGCTACCCTATGACCCTGCAATTGCACTACTGGGGATTTACCCCAAATATACAGATGTAGTGAAAAGAAGGGCCATCTGTACCCCAATGTTTATAGCAGCAATGGCCACAGTCGCCGAACTATGGAAAGAACCAAGATACCCTTCAACAGATGAATGGATAAGAAGATGTGGCCCATATATACTACGGAGTATTATGCCTCCATCAGAAAGGATGAACACCCAACTTTTGTATCAACATGAATGGGACTGGAGGAGGTTATGCTGAGTGAAATAAGTCAAGCAGAGAAAATCAGTTATCATATGGTTTTGCTTACTTGTGAAGCCTAAGGAATAACATGGAGGATAATAGGATAAGGAAAGGAAAAGTGAATTGGGGGAAATCAGAGGGGGAGATAAACCATGAGAGACTGTGGACTCTGATAAACGAACTGAGGATTTTGCAAGGGAGGGGGATGGGGGGATGGGTGAACCTGGTGGTGGGTATTAAGGTATTACTCCATGTATTACATGGAGTACTGGGTCTGGTGTATAAACAATGAATCTTGGAACACTGAAAAAATAAAATAAAATTTTAAAAAATCATAAAAGATCATTAAAACACAGATTGCGGGAACTCAGAAAATCCCTAGCTGGGTAAATTCCAAATAGCATATGGAGGCACACATAGTTACACACACACACACACACACACACCCTAATTAACTTGGTGAAAACCAAAGAAAAAGAAAAATTGTAACAGCGTTCAAAGAGAAAAAGACCCATGAAATGACGTGATATATGGACATTTCCTTAGAAGACTCTCAATTACATTAGCTTACTTGTCCTCCTTACTGTACCATATTCTCCATTTAAGACATAAAGCAATGTGTGGTGGAGGAGTGGCCACATGTTCTTTTTTTTTTTTTTTTGTGGCCACATGTTCTGAGTGAGCATTAACATAACTCCAATGTTGAAACCACTACAACTTTATCTCTGAGAAAATGCGAGATCTTTTGAAAGGACTGCAACCAGAAGCCTAAAGGTGCAAATGCACTGGAAACTTTGAGGAAGACTTCTGGGGCTGCTACTGAGCCCCAAACTGAGAAAAAACCAGAGTTTTACAGCATACTTGGAACAGAATACCTTTTCCAAGATGCTAATGCCACCTCCCTGTGACATGAACTGATGATAAGCCATCTAGAGATCTTGGGGGCCTTACGGAGCCAGGAAGGAAACATCTGATGGTTTACATAGGGGGTGGTATTTCCTAGTATAGGATGGGTGTGTCTTAATAATAACCAGAAGGGCTGTGGGTAGCTAGACAGAAGGAGCTGCAGCCATAGGTGAGGGCAGCCACAGAGAACATCAGGCTATAGGACCTCACGTCCATGGAGGGAAAATCTCTGCCCATGCCAGGGGAACCAGGTGAGTCAAGAAGTCGAGGGCAGGAGTAGATGCCCTCCTCAATACTAGGGGTGCTCACTGCCTCCCATTCCAGGGCCTGGTTCAGGCTCATCCCTCCACATTCCTAGCACGTTACCAGCACTTTCAGAGACCGTGTGCACTGCCTCATGCTTGTTGCATTTCCTGCAGCACACTGGGACCAAAAGCTGCCCCAGGATGGCCCCTGGAAGTTTTTCTGCCTGATGATGACCGTGATGTTGCTTCTGCTAGTCCTCATCCTTGGTGTGGTTCTGGCTGAGGGTAAGGTGTTGAGCCATGGGAATGGGTGATCACATGGACCCAGGCCCCCAAATCTGCAGTCCTGAGAAGAGGACCCTAGAGGGCTGGGGCAGAGATGGCTCAGTAGGGGGTGACTGGACTGTGTTGCTGGACTCAATGATTCTAGAGAGAAACTGCCCTCTTTGTCTCAGCCTGCCATTTGGGGAGTGGGAAAAGAAATGTGTATGGAAAAGTCTAGTGCATATCAGCCATGTGTTTCCTCTAGTACTGCAGTTCTTCAACCAGATGCAGGAAGAACTCAAGCAACTGGACATCAAATGTGAGTGCTGAATGTCATGGAGGGCTTATTCCTCTCCAGCCCTCCACCAGGTCTTGATCTGCCTTTCTCTGTGGGCCCCTTAGTTGTGCAGGGTCTGGCAGATGCTGGACACAAACGGGACACGATGCGGGGAGAGGTGTTCCGGCAAATGGAGGCTCTGCGGGCAGGCAACGGTAAGGAGATGGGGCAAGTTGGGTGGTGGGAAGTGGGAGTTGGGAGAAGAAGGTTGTTCTCTTGGACACTGTTGATGCTAGTGATTCTTGCAACACATGCATGTATGTAGGGTTGTTTTAATCGACCCTCTATCAGGGTTGGTGTTCATATAAAGTTTGAGGTCCCCTGAATGGCATTACTCTGCCATCTCATAATGGCTCTCTCTCTCCTAAAGATTTTATTTATTTATTTGAGAGAGAGAGAGAGAACACAAGCAGGGGGAGCAGCAGAGAGAGAGAGAGAGAGAGAGAGAAGCAAACTCCCCACTGAGCAGAGAGCCTGACTCAGGGCTCGATCCCAGTACCTGGGGATCATGATCTGAGCCGAAGGCAGCTGCTTAGCTGACCGAGCCACCCAGGCACCCCTGCCCATCTCCTGAATGAACAAATGGGAAGCTACTGTGCTCACTTTTGCAAAGTGGCAAAGATGCACAGGTGTGAATCATTTCACTGGAGATCTTGTTCAGTGGCCAGTGCAGCCCTTAACCCCAACAGAGCTAACCTCTTTCCCCTTCTCCAGAATCATCCTGTGAGCCCTGCCTGGAAAACTGGATGGCATTTCAGGGCTCCTGCTATCTATTTTCCACACAGAAACAGGACTGGTTTAAAGCCAAGGATCACTGTGCTAAGAAGGGTGCTCACTTGGTCATCATCAATAGCCAAGCAGAGCAGGTGCGAAGGTGGGGAGGGGTGCTCTGGGGACTCTTTGGGTCATTGCAAGTTCATGTCCTTGTCCCATGCAAAATCTAGTGCCAATCCTTCCTTCTGCCCTTCATAATACCCTTCCACTGCCTTAGCACACAGTATTGGCCAAGATTCTTTCTTGGCCAAGTCTTTTTTCTGAGCGATTCTTCATGTTGGCCCTTCTGTCCAGAATGCTTTCTTCTATCTACATAGACAACTTCTACTCCTTCTTCTTCAGATCCAACTTTGTCCTTCAACATCCTTCCCACCCCCTCTTCCTCAACACTGGACTATGCTGCCAGATCCCTGGTTAATCTCCTCTCACAGGAAGAACTCCCAGGCTAGGTGTGGTTCTGACTCATTTTTGAGTTGATAATGCCAGGGACCAGATTAGACATACTCAGTATGGTTCAGTGGACTCAGTGTTTGTCAGTGGAATCCAAATGATTCCTATTTTCCAGAACTCTTCCTAAGGGGGTAGTGTCTATATTTCTCACCTTGTAAACCATGCTTTTGAATAATCCTAACTACCTCTTAACCAGTGCTCAGCTAGGAGCCACACTGAGCTCTTGAGACTCTGGACTCTGGGAAACAAACCGAGGGTTACAGAAGGGAGGGGGTGGGGGGATGGGATAGCTGGGTGATGGGCATTAAGGAGGGCACATGTGGTGATGAGCACTGGGTATTACATGCAACTAATGAATTGTTGAACACTACATCAAAAACTAATGATGTACTAAATGTTGGCTAACTGAACATAATAAAAAAAAAGAAATTTCAGAAAATTCTGGAAGGCACCTGCCATTGTTATCCCCATTTTACAAATGAAAAGCCCGAGGGCCCCAAGTATCCATAATTTGATGACCACATAGGCCATAATAATGGTGGAAATGGAGATCTACCCAGAGCTTTTATCTAACTTCAGCCAAGGATGTTGCTTTGGACAACATCCCTGCCTATGTGGTCCTGTAAGTCTTATTCCCTTTCAGGGACTGCTTCCACCACCATTCTGACCTCTGCCCATAATATTTCTTGACTTAATCTGCCTTCTTCTCATGCAGAAATTCCTAAGGCCAGAGGAAAATACTGGCTACTGGATTGGCCTTAAGAAACAATATCCAAAGGGCATTTACAAGTGGCAAGATGGCTCAGCACCCACCTTTATGTGAGTGTCCCTGTTGAGCTTGTCTGTCTCACTGGACCTTGAAGACATCTTCCTACAGATTCCCACACTGTCTCAAGTGTTTGATTTTGGTTAAAACCAAACTGCCTGTCACATTTCCTATTGTCATGCTTAATGTTATTTTGTTAGCTGCAGAGGGGTGTGTGTGTGTGTGTGTGTGTGTGTGTGTGTGTGTAGACCATAATTAAACAACACTTAATAGGAAGTTCTCTATTGTGGGAAGTCTCAGTGCTGCTAATACATCGAAGAGAATCATACACTTCGAGGAGGGAGTAGGCAGTGTATGATGTGCCAAGCTTATTGAGATGCACATCTCATTTGCATGTATCTGGAGCCTTTAGTGTCCTACAGAACACACTCAAGGAATAACTGCCTAGGGGATCCAGACTTAACCCCTCTACATATGACTCAATGACCTCACATTCTGGTCATCTGTTCTTGAACTTTTTTTTTTTTCATGTCCACACACTTTCCTAGAACTTCACGCTTAACCTCCTGGACCATCTTGAGTATTTCTGCTTTCCTCAATTTCCACATCTTCTGCCTCAGCTCAGGTCAGGATGATTGCTATATATCCTATACTTAGTCTTACCCTCATGAACCCATGCTCTAGTCAAGTTCAAGGGGTCATTTTCCTAAAACATGCCTTTGATATAGTTTTAGGAAACACCTAATTCCTCAATGTTACATGCATAACCCAGAATCTTTAATTTTATTTAAAAACATTTTTGTTAAAGATTGTGTTTTTTATTTATCGGAGAGAGAAAGAGTGAGCACAAGCAGGAGGAGTGGCTGACAGAGGGAGAAGCAGGCTCCCCACTGGGCAAGGAGCCCGATGCAGGACTTGATTCCAGGCCCCTGGGATCATGACCTGAGCTGAAGGCAGACACTTAACCGTCCGAACCAGCCAGGTGTCCCGAATAACCCAGAATCTTTAGATGGCACCTTACAATGCCCACATAGTGGGTGCTATTCATCTTTACATCCTTATCTCTTACACACCCAAAGGCTCTCCATCTCCTTTCACAACTATGTGACAAATAACTCATCTTTTTGAACACTGTCTTGCATCTGATCTTTCCGTTTTTTCTCCTGCTGTGTTATCTGCCTAGAACACATTTTATTGGTTTGGTGAGCTACAATATGTGTGTCAGATCTCATAGAGGAATCCATCCTTTGCCCAGAATGAATTATTCCAACTCCCTTAACACTATGTAGAGTTTTGTGGCTGTGTCAATTTCAGTTATGATCTTTCTTTGCCTGCACATGTCTTACCTATCAGACAGGCTGCTGCTTCAGGGCAGAGCAGTCATCCAACTCATTGATGTGTCTCCAGTACCCACTTCTGGGCTTGGTACTCAGCAGGTGCATAATCACCTGTATTGGAGTGAATGAATGAATAAATGTTGTGAACATTTCAAGAAATGTTTAGGAAAGAGGGGATGGGATCCTTTGATAGACTTGGCACCTATCATATACTGGACATTCAAATGTGTCATGTCCTGAAACTTAACCTCAGAGACCCAGGGATATTAAGTTATTTGTCCATTTTGGCCTCATTTATTTCATTTATAATGCAAGAAATTGCACCAGATGATTATTATAAAACAGTGGTGCTCAGAAGGTAGTGATTTCCCCCTACAGCGATTTGGCATGGTCTGCAATATTGTTGGTTGTCACAATAGAGTGGAAGCTTCTGGCGTCAAATGGGTAGACAGCAGTGATGCTGCCCACTGTCCTACAATGCACAGGACATCCCCCACAACAAATAATGATAAGGCTCTCAATGTCAGTAGTTCCTTCATGTAAAAACCCTTGCTCTAAGAGACGGCTGGGATATTTTACTTCTAGAGATTTCTCACATATCCCCAAGGCTAGACCTTCCCCTGGTAGCCTTATCCTCTTCTGGGATTTTAATGGTGAGAAGCCCAGCTGGGCATGGCTGAGTGTGGCTTGCCCCAGTACTGTGGCTAAGGGACTTGGTTGATGCTCGTGTGTGTTTTCGCAGCAACTGGCCTGCTACCACATCTTCTGACTATGACTGTGTCTTCATGGAGAAGTCTGGCTCCTGGTTCTCGGGTATATGCCATGCGTACTGGTATTATTGGATCTGTGAGAAGCCACAGGTCTGCTGAGCCTGATCCCTCTACTCCGCCTGCAATCTTGGGAAAGGTTGTCTTGATATTTGACCTCATAACGATCCCCCAACTTCTCTGCAGAAAAGGGGGTTTCCTGAAAGCTCTGGTCCTCTTGGGAGCATCGTTCCCCTTTCTTGCCCTGACTTCTAAATGCTGTCGAGGAATATGAAAAATGACGCCAGGATGGAACAATAAGCAGAATATATTGTGTAGGACTTTCTGCAAGACAAATAATCTAGTTTTTAAAAAATTACATAAATAAAGGCAAATGTAGTATTCTTAGAAAATAAAAGAACCTTAAAGACATCACTAAATTAATATGTGTACCATGTTTGGATTTTGATTTGAAAAAGGTTTTGAAGAAATCACAATATTTGTGTATGGATTATATACCGGGCAACACGAAGGCAATTTTATTTATTTGTGAGTCATGCTAATAGCATGGTATAGATAGATGATGGATAGATAGAGAGATAAGAGATAAATCACTATGTGTTAGCAATACATACTAACATGAGTATGGGTAATATATATGGATAGATTTGTGTACTGTGTAGGATTTTCTTAAAAATAAATTAAATAAGCAGGAAGGTTGTATATAAGAAACTCAATTGGCCAAGTGTTTATAATTATTAAAGCTGAGACATAGAAGTCTATCATATATTTCCTCTAATTTGTGTCAAGAGGAGCATTCTACATAAAATTTTAAATTAATCAATGCAACTTTTAATAATTCATATAAGGTAAACCTGACCAAAAAGGAACTTATCAAACTTGTAATAGAACAGAAGTGTCTGAACCTAAAAGTGGTATCTACATAAAGTCTTACCATAACTATCATACGTCACAGTATATTGTTGAAAACATTCCATTTTACCTCAGGAACAATGAATGGGTTTCCATAGTTTTGGATTTCTCTTCAACATTATTCTGGGGTCTGTAGACAAGGCCGTGAGACATCCCCCCAAAGAAGTATCCCATAAAACACTAAGAAACAAAAGTATTAAAATTTGGAAAAGAAAATACAAACACATCATTTTTCATACATGATGTCATTGTTTTCACAGGGATACTAAAGCATCTGCGCATGCTTTTAAAATTTAGAAGTGTGTACCAAGTTTTCTGCATTCAAAGTCAGCATTAGAGATTGTGTTTTATAAATGAAGAGCAAATTGATAAACAAAGATTTAGAAAATATCACACTTAGGGAGAAAAACCATGAGAGACTCTTAGCTATAGGAAACAAACTGAGGGTTGCTGGAGGGGAGGTGGGTGGAAGGATGGAGTAACAGGGTGATGGGTGTTGGGGAGGGCATGCGATGTGATGAACACTGAGTGTTATATGCAACTGATAAATTTTGGAACACTGCATCCGAAACTAAGGATGTACTATATGTTAGCTAATTGAATTTAAATAAAAAATTTAAAAAAGAAAATATCACATTTGCCATTGCACAAAAACATTAAGTGACTTTATTAAAAAAAGGATTTTATTTATTTATTTCACAGAGAGAGAGCGAGATCGAGAGCACGCGAGAGAGCAAGAACAAATAGGCAGAGCAGCAGGCAGAGGCAGAGGGAGAAGCAGGCTCTCTGCTGAGTAGGGAGCCTGATGTGGGGCTCGATCCCAGGACCCTGAGAGCATGACTTGAGCCAAAGGCAGACGCTTAACAAACTGAGCCACCCAGGCACCCCATTAAGTGACTTTAAGAGTTACAGATATTCTGATGTCTTTTAGTGAAAAACTAAAAACTATGCATGAAGATACATAAGTGCAGATTAGGTAGTCTTGCAGCACTCACTATGGTGAGAATTTTAGGACACTGCATGCTTGGCATAGCTCTATCTGCATAACAAATACTTAATACATTATAACTTATTGGTAATAATATATTTAAAAGCTTCATCATGGAAAACGTTGAGTACCATGCTATCCCTCTGGCAACCAAGAGAGATGAATCTGAAGAAAGTCAATGTCCTCATGACAAACTTCTTTCCTGCAAGATGCCAGACTCAGAAGCACACTAGGGAAGATGAGCTAATTGTATTCCCTTCAACAAGGTTCTCTGGGGATTACGTCTCGGGGGTCAGAGAATCTGGTATAAACTGTGGTGGTGGTTCTGCTTCGTGCTCTCAGAGAAAACATGCTCCTCCTTCATGGCCATAAGACAAAGTTGAGGCAGCTGCAGCCTCTAACCTCTGGAAACACTACACCCAGCAGCTGAGAGGTCTGGGATCTGCCAGGGGTACAGTAGCCACTGGTCAAGTAAGTGTGTCAGGAAGACAAGCTACAAGGGAGTGGTCTCAGGGAAGAGCCCTCCCCAGAACATTCCTCAGACAGTGGGGAGCTGCCTGCTCAGTGTTCCCCACCAGAGCTTAGAGAGCCTGCTGTCCTAGCCTCATGAGTGGATAGGGAATTGTGAGTTGGTTAAGAGAGTGGGCGCCAGACCCAGAGCCAGAGCTTAGGCTGAATTCTAGCTCCACGTAGGAGTGAGGTGTGGAGTCTCAGCTGCCTGCCCCATGCGTTGGTCAGGGTTTAGTGGGCTGGTATGTGTCAAGTGATCAGCTAAAATGTGAATTTCAATCAAATAAACAGTACTGTCCCACTCAAAATTAGTTGATCTGGGCAGGTGCTGTGGGAGGAGAGAGCAGGGAGTTCAACCTACATCAGCGGTCCTTAATGGGGGGGCAATTTCAATCCCTTCCCAAGAGGTCTTGTTGCAGCTGGGATGAGGGGATGCTCCTGGCCAGGGGTGCTGCTCCGTATCCTGCAAGAATACCTGGACAGTCCCCACCACAAAAAACTGCTCTGGCCCCAAATGTCAATAGAGCCCAGGTTGAGAATCGCTGGGCTCGGCCAATAGAGGGATGAGTGGGAAAGGGATCCTTGCAGACATAAGGGTAATGCCTAAGTGAGGCAAAGTTGGGGCTAGAGGTTTCTAGGCAGGAGGAACAGCAGGTGCAAAGGCTCTAAGGCAGGGATAAAACCAGGAAGATGGAAACTGAGGTCCGGGAGTGAGAGGAACAGTGGTGAACCGTGGAAAGGTGAAGTTGAATTTGATCCCCATCTACACTTTTATAGAGTCACTGGCTGTAGGCCTGTGGAGGTGGGGTGGGTGAGAGTGGCCTTGGGGAGACCAAGGAACAGTAGATCATCCACATGAGAATCCATGGTGACCTGGATTGGAATACTTCCTCTGGGAATGAATTTTCTGCTTCTGTCCAAGAGATGAACATGATGTTTAAAAACCCACAAATCTGGAACCGTTGGGAAATGAAAGGCAAGCAGCAGTGGAGGGCAGTTCTCAGTCCTCCATGCCCAGTTGTTCAGGTTGTGCACCCTGTGGAATGCTACAGTGCGTGACTCCCAGGGCCAACCTCAGCATCTCTGGCAGGGAGATTCCATTTTGGACCTTGTGAGGCTCGAGTGCGTGGGAGTGTCTGGGAGTGATGTCCAGGAAGCAAAAGGATAATCAAGTAGGAATTTGAAAAGAGGTGGGTGCTGAGCCAGAAATTCAGAATGAATTTAATCCATTGAATGAAAAATGTAAGTCTGGAAGACAATGGAGACCCCCCACCCTGCACCAAGATACCTGCCACTAGTATTATAAATATTTTCATACCACATATGTACTCTGAGCATCCCATGTCATATGTACAGTATATGGATTGCAGGGGAGGGGTCCAGAGATACAAAACACCAAGTATTCACTCCCTTCCTCAGCCTTCAGTAGAAGAAGGTGAAAGGAAGGCTTTGAAGAGTCTATTGTAGTTCACAAATATGTACTGTTGCTCTCTACCCCTTGACACCAGACTTGGCCATTAAAATGTGTGTGGAGGTGAGAGAAGGCTGTTTCCTGGTAGATGTTCTTAGGAGCCAGCTTACAATTCACTTTTTCCATTGCTGTGATAACTGGCAGCATCCCAGACACAAACGTTTACCACCCGCCTGAGCCCCGAAGTGAATTCTTCATGGAACACAGCCATAGCAACATGTCATGGGCATGTAGCCTGAGAGAGAAATAAGCCTTCATTGCTGTCAGCCATGAAGATTTGGGCATGGATGTTACTGCAATATAATTTAGCCCAAATGGACTTCGACAGCGTCAGTGGGTGCCCAGTGGAAGCCAGTCAGGGTAATAAAAGCACCGCCTGGGACATAGGGCCAGAATTTGTGGACAAATTAAGATAATCTATCTCTAACATGGATGTGAAGAAGCATCAAATGAATGAAATTAACTCCCTTTGGAAATAACCTATACCAAGATATCTTTAATCCATGCCATGCTTATACAGCTTGACAGGGAGACTGATATAAAAGATACAGGTCATCGTAACATTTTAGAGTGGTACCTTTAAAAGAAGACTTTATAGAGCACCACACTAATTGTCTCATTTAATCCTCCCAAGAACCTGAGGCTTTGGGCGTATCTGTCATTGGCTCACACAGCTGATGAGTGTCTGGGGTGGTATTTAAATAGGGTCTGTCAGAACCCAGAGCCTTTGCTCTCAACCACTAAGAGACCTTAACTCTCAGGAAAAAAATCATAAGGTTCGGCATTTTACATATTAACCCACTGCATCTTTTCAATTGCTCTGTGGAGCAGCTACTACTATTAACCATCTTTACAGATGAGAACACGAAGGCACGAAGAGGTTAAGTAACTTGCCTAACTCACACACCTCGTAAGTGGCAGAGCTGGGATTTATCCCCAGGCTGTCTGGCTTCAGAGTGGATGCCCTTAATCACTAGTATTTATTTTTATTTTTAAAGCGAACCCCAGAAATAGTAAGCCTATTTATTTAGATTGTTTATTTTTTTCTCTCCTCCCATCATTTCTGAGGTACAATTGGCAGATAAAAATGTATATGATTAAGGTGTACAACTTGATGCTTTGATATATGTATGCACTCTGAAGTAATCACCACAATCAAGCTAATTAACATAGATCACTCTTTATTTTGATAGTGTCGCTAGAAGTTTCCACTGATAAAAACAACTGTCCAGTAACATATCAGGTGTGGATTTAAGGCCCTTATACATATTTTCTCACTTAATCCTTGTAATGATCCTAAGAGGTTAGATGACCAGTCCCATGGAGGAGATGAGGAACCTGAGGCTCAGGGAGGTTAGTGGGAGGCAACATGAGGGGTGGGTGGGAAGGACAATAATGCAACAATCCATTTCTTCTCCAGGAGTCCCCTCAAGCCGATGCCCTTATTTTGGCTTTTGTACTACCTGGGCATGGACAATCAGACCCGAGTCTTTGAATTCATCCTCCTTGGCCTCTCTGAGCAGCCCGTGCAACAGCAGGTGCTCTTTGGTCTGTCCTCCAGTCTGTATCTGATTGGGTGCCTGGGGAATCTTCTCACCATCCTGGCCATCCTCTTGGACCCTCACCTCCACAGCCCCATGTACTTCTTCCTCAGCAACTTGTCTCTACTTGACATCTGCTTTACCTCCACCACCATCCCCAAGATGCTGGTGAACCACCTATGCGGGCACAGTACCATCTCCCCTGAGGCTTGCCTGATGCAGATGTATTTCTTCGTTGCCTTTGGGGCAGCTGACAGCATCCTTCTCTCGGCCATGGCTTATGACCGCTACCTGGCCATCTGCTGCCCGCTGCGCTACTTGACAGTCATGAGTGTCCTTCGGTGTGCCTTGCTGGTGGTGGTACCCTGGATCTCAGCAAACCTCATCTCCATGGTCCATACTATCCTGATGACCCGCTTGTCCTTTTGCACCAATAGGATCCCACACTTTTTCTGTGACCTCAATGCCTTGATCAAGCTCTCTTGCTCTAACACCCAAGTCAATGAGATGTTGGTGTTGGTCCTTGGGGGCTTGGTGGTTCTGATTCCTTTTGTGTGTATCATGGCCTCTTATACACCTATTGCTGTGACTGTGTGGAAGGTGCCCTCAACTCAGGGGAAGTGGAAGGCGTTCTCCACCTGTAGTTCTCACCTTTGTGTCGTCTCTCTCTTCTATGGGACTATTATTGGGGTCTATTTCAACCCTGGATCCACGCATACCACCCAGAGGGACTTGGCAGCCACAGTGATGTACACTATGGTCACCCCCATGCTGAACCCCTTCATCTACAGCCTTCGGAACCGAGATCTGAAGGAAGCCCTCATGAAACTTCTCAAAGGAAACCACTTGGCTGAACCTCTTTGAAGATTCTTTTGAGACCCAGTTTTTTTTAATTTTAAGAATTTTTTAATTGCTATATTTGATGCGCTCATATTTTTTATTAGGTTATGTTAGTCACCTTACAGTACAACGGTAGTTTTTGATGCAGCGTTCCATGATTCATTATTTGTGTGTAACACCCAGTTCTAATTATAACACATGTCCTCCTTAATACCCATCACCGGACTACCCCATCCCTCCATCTGCCTTCCCTCCAGCAACCCTCAGTCTGTTTCCTGAAGTCCATAGTCTTTCATGGTTCATCTCTTCCTCTGATTTCCCCTGCTTCACTTTTCCCTCTCTTCCCCTATGTGCCTCTGCTCTATTCCTTATGCTCCACATATGAGTGAAGCCATATGATAATTGTCTTTCTCTGTTTGACTTATTTCACTTAGCATAACCCCATCCAGTTCCATCCATGTCCATGAAAATGGTGGGTATTCATCCTTTCAGATAAAAACTTCTGCACAGCAAAGGAAACAGTTAACAAAACTAAGAGACAGCCCGCAGAATGGGAGAGGGTATTTGCAGATAAAGGGCTGGTATTCAAGATCTATAAGTAACTTCTCAAACTCAACACCCAAAAAACAAATAATCCAGCCAAAAAATGGGCAGAAGACATGAACAGACACTTCTCCAAAGAAGACATGCAGAAGACATGAAAAAATGTTCAACATCATTAGCCATCAGGGAAATTCAAATCAAAAACACACTGAGATACCACCTTACACCAGTGAGGATGTTTTTTAAAATTATTTATTTATTTATTTATTTGGGGGTGGGAGAAGAGAGAGAGCATGAGCGGGGGAGGGGCAGAGGAAGAGAGAATCTCAAGCAAACTCCCTGCTGAGCGCAGAGCAGGACATGGGGCTCAATTTCAAGACCTGAGATCATAACCTGAGCCAAAATCAATAGTCGAGCATTCAACCAACTGAGCCACTCAGGCACTTCAGACCAAATTGTTTTTGAAAAAAACTAACTTTTCCCAGTGTCAAAAATCTGGGTGTTTTTTTTCTTTTTGTTTTTTAAAGGTAGAAACAAAATTTTATTATTTAAGTACTTTATTTTTTGTTGAATATATTTGACATATAACATTATGTAAATTTGTTGTATATGTTAATTTGATATATGTTTATATTATATTGTGATTGCCATGATAGCAATACTTAGCACTTCTATCATTACATAATTGCCTTTCTTTTTAACGGTTGAGATAATTAAGTTTTAGACTTTTAGCAAGTTGGATGATTGTAGTACAATATTGTCTATGTTCATTACATTGTGCATTATATCTCTGTCTTATTTACTACTTACTGCAGGTTTGTAGTCTTTTTTTAAATCTTTATTTTTATTTTATTATTTTATTTAAATTCAATTAGGCCACATATAGTACACCATTAATTTCAGATGTAGAGTTTAGTAGTTCATCAGTTGCATATAACACTCAGTTGCACATAACTAATTCATCAGTCGCATAAAACACTCAGTGCTCATCACATCACATGCCTTCCTTAATGCCCATTACCCAGTTACCCCATCCCCCCACCAATCTCCCCTCCAGCAACCCTCAGTTTGTTTCCTAGAGTTAAGAGTCTTACATGGTCTGTCTCCCTCTCTGATTTCTTCCCATGTAGTTTTACTTCCCTTCCCCTATGATCCTCTGTGCTATTTCTTGTATTCCACATGTGAGTGAAACCATATGATAAATGTCTTTCTCTGATTGACTCATTTTGCTCAGCATAATCCCCTCCAGTTCCATCTACATCAATGTAATGGTAAGATTTCAACCTTTTTGATGGCTGCTTAGTATTCCATGTATATAGACCACATCTTCTTTATCCATTGATCTGTCGATGGACATCTGGGTTCTTTTCATAGTTTGGCTATTGTGGATCTTGTTGTTATAAACATTGGGGTGCAGGTGTCCCTTCAGGATCACCACATTTTTATCTTTGGGGTTAATACCAGTAGCAGGGTAATTCTATTTTTAACTTCTGGTGGAAACCCCATACTGTTATCCAGAGTGGCTGTACCGGCTTGCACTCCCACCAACAGTGTAAGAAGTTTCCTCTTTCTCTGCATCCTTGCCAACATTTGTTGTTTCCTGACTTGATCATTTTAGTCATTCTCACAGGTGTGAGGTGGTATCTCATTGTGGTTTTGATTTGTATTTCCCTGATGCCAAGTGTTGTTGAACATGTGTCTTTATGTGTCTGTTGGCCATTTGTGTGTCTTCTTTGGAGAAATGTCTGTTCATGTCTTCTGCCCATTTCTTGACTGGATTATTTATTTTTTGGGTGTTGAGTTTGATATGTTCTTTATAGATCTTGGAAAACAGTGTCTTCAACAAATTGTGTTGGGAAAATTGGACAGCAACATGTAGAAGAATGAAAGTGGACCATTTTCTTACACCATACACAAAGGTAAACTAACAATGGATGAAAGACCTAAAAGTGAGTCAGGAATCCATCAGAATAGTACAGGAGAACACAGGCAGCAACCTCTTCAACCTTGGCCTCAGCAACTTCTTGCTAGACAAGTCTCCAAAAGCCAGGCAACAAAAGCAAAAAGAGCAAAAAACTGTTGGTACTTCGGTGAGTTTGTACTCTTGTTCCTCCACCTTCCCTTCCCTGGCAACCATCACTGTTTTTTTTTTTTCCACCTAGATTCCAGGTGTAAGTAATATCACACAGTGCATGTCATTCTCTGTCTGACTTATCTCACTTAGCATAATATACTCAAGTCCACCCATGTTGTCACAAATGATAGGATAGCCTCCTTTCTCATAGTGGAATAATATTCTATTGTATATATCACATTTTTTTTAACCCACTCATCTACTGATGAATATTTAAGTTGTTTCTATATCCTGGCTATTGTGAATAATGATGCATTAAACAGAGGAGTGCATATAACTCTTTGAAATTCTGTTTTTATTTCCTTTAAGGGTATATACCCAGAAGTGGAATTGCTGAATCATAAGGTAGATCTATTTCTGATTGTTGAGGAAACTTCATATTGTTTGCCATAAAGGTTGGACCACTTATATCCCCACCAACTGTGCACAAGGATTCTCTCATCATACCTCCTCACCAACACCTCTTGTCTTTTGTCTTCTGAGGAATGGGAGAGACTGGATCAGACAGATTGCCCATGTTGAGTCAAGAGAAAAACACTGGGATTTCATGATGGTATGGGGCATTGGCTTAAAAATCTGACACATTTGGGTTCAAATTCTCCATTTGCTCCTGAATAAACCACATGTCTCTTATCTGTTCACTTTCCCTTTGAGTGTGAGTTTTCTTTTTCATAAAGTGGGGGCTGTTCAATCATCCTTCTAGCCTGTTGCTCCAAGTTAGTTAACTTCACATCCCAGCACTACTGTTTTCTCATCTGTAAAGTGAATTTTGTTATGGTTCCCCCTCTCTCTACGTGGTCATCAGAATTCTATCAAATAAAATGTAGATCACCTGTCAAAGGACTCTGTGCATAGTAAGCACTGGACAAAAATTTCTGCAGCTCGAAAAAGATAGATATCACAAGTTTAAATCTTTTTTTTTTAATTTTTTTTTTAATTTTTTATTTTAATAAACATATAATGTATTTTTATCCCCAGGGGTACAGGTCTGTGAATCATCTGGTTTACACATTTCACAGCACTCATCATAGCCCATACCCTCCCCAATGTCCATTTCCCCACCACCCTCTCCCGTCCCCCTTCCCCCCCGCAACCCTCAGTCTGTTTCTTGAGATTGAGTCTTTTATGGTTTGTCTCCCTCCCAATCCCATCTTTTCATTTTTTCTTTTCCTACCTCCCCCCAAACCCCCCCACCTTGCATCTCCCCTTCCTCATATCAAAGAGATCATATGATAGTTATATTTCTCCGATTGACTTATTTCGCTAAGCATGATACCCTCTAGTTCCATCCACGTTGTCGCAAATGGCAAGATTTCATGTCTTTTGATGGCTGCATAGTATTCCATTGTGTATATATACCACATCTTCTTTATCCATAAAAGCCCTTTCTGGAGAAATAAAAGAACTAAAATCTAACCAACAAGTTTAAATCTTTTTTAATGGAGTCACAAGGCACTGAAAAAAAAACCTTCCAGAATTTGAGGTTTTGTCAATTCATGAGATGTAACAGGATTTTGGATGGAAGGAAACACCAACATTGTAAAAACAAAGATTGTGTGGTGCTTCTGAGAATGAATGCCCACCTTTGTGCCAGACAGGGATATAAAGTGCTTATTTTTAAAGACAGGGTTTCTTGGGACGCCTGGGTGGCTCAGTAGGTTAAGCCTCTGCCTTCGGCTCGGGTCATGATCTCAGGGTCCTGGGATCGAGTCCCGCATCAGGCTCTCTGCTTAGCCGGCAGCCTACTTCCCCCTTCTCTCTCTCTGCCTGCCTCTCTGCCTACTTGTGATCTCTCTCTGTCAAATGAATAAATAAAAATCTTTAAAAAAATAAAGACAGGGTTTCTAGAAAGAAACAATGAAGACTCACTGAATGTAACTTTTGCTACTTTATTTTTATTTTTGAGATAGTCCTTTCAACAAGTTCTACTGTATCTACTGATGTTTGTTTTCATCACCTTACTGGACTTTGGAAAATAAAGGTTTTGCTGAACTGAGTATTGGTGAACCAATCTTGTCCCACTTACCCTTCTTGATTTCTCAAAGATAATGATCTCCCTTCCCCAACAGATTGTGTACTCCACAGAGGAAGGAATCTGGCTTCATTCATCTTTGTACCTTGATTCCATGCACATGGTAAGTGTTCAATAAATATTTGCATATTTCTGAACTTAGTGTCTGTCCTCAAACCCGGACTAGTTCTTTTATGTGCTGCTGCAACAGGTAAGATGCAGATTGTTCAGGTCAAAGGTCTTCCTTCCACCCTTATCATTCTTTTTTAAAAAACATTTTATTCATTTATTAGACAGAGAGAGACACACAGAGAGAGGGAACACAAGCAGAGGGAGTCGGAGAGGGAGAAGCAGGCTTCCCACTGAGCAGAGAGCCCGATGGGGGGGGGGCTCGATCCCAGGGCTCCGGGATCATGACCTGAGCTGAAGGCAGATGCCTAATGACTGAGCCACCCAGGCACCCTACCCTTATCATTCTTAATCTTTAAAATCCTTCCAAAAATTTTGAGGCCTTAATTTGTTCATATGCTCTCCTGTCTTCTGTAGATCCTTCCAGTGTGTCTAAATACTCCAGGATTCACTTTTATTTTTGAGTTAACATATTAATTTCCCCTGATAAATACAAGTGCCAGCCCATTATGCCAAAGACAACCATTCACACTTTGGTATAAATTAGTATGGTGAAAATCATGGCCTTGAGGGACACCAGAAAAGAAGTCCTGGTGAAGAGAGAAGACTGGGAAGTGTAAGTATTAGATGCTGCCACATGGAGATAGCACAGATCTGCCTAAACTCACCCCAGTCATAAGACAAAGGCCAGGACTGGCTGAGTCCACCGAGCTTTCATGAAGGTAGGAGCCATGTCAAGGAGCAGAAGTTCCATAAGGGGGAAGGCAAGACCAAGGAGAAGCAGGAAAGGAACAAAACACTTCCTAGAATCTTTTTTATTTTCTTACCTCTCTGCCAGGGGTGTGGGTCAAGGATGTGCCAGGCAGACTTCAAGGTGTAACAGAAAGATAACAGAAAGGAATGCAGCATTTATTCCTAAACAGTTTTGCTAAGGTCCATCCCTGAATGCAAACCCTGCCTTTGGCAGTGGTGTGTATTCAGTGAATATTCACTACGTGAGGCACCGTGGTACAGGCTGGGGACTCATGGTGAACAAAACAGATCCAATCTTGTGTGTAGGAGAGATGACAAGTTGATAGACATTTGTGAATAGCAGTGATCAGTGAAGGACAAATTATGGGGGCATTCTGGAAGACCAAGGGGCCAACTGACTCAGATCAGGGAGTGTGGAAGGCTTCCAGGCAGTGGTAACATTTAACCTTAAAAATGAGTAGAAATGAGCCAGGCAAGGGAATGAAGGGAAATACAAGTGTCGTGGTTACCCCCTTGGTTTATTCTCTTCCTGCCATTGAGATGCCCTTCTCATCTTTTTCTTATTTCCAGGGTCACCCATTAGTTTTCCTGAGTCACTCACCTCTGCTCTTCTGATGATGATAGAGACCTTCTTTGTTGAGCACCCATTATGGGTTGCATATTATGCTTAGGGCTTTACAGGCAGAGCTCACTGAATGCTCTACTAGGTAGGTAGGGTGCAATCTTGATTGCACAGAGGGGAAACTGAGGCATAGAGAACTAGCTGAGACAATACTCCAAGTCTGCATCCAGTTTGTGCTAGTTGGTTAGTGTTTCCATAAGAAAGTAGTACAGACTGTGTGTCTTAAATAACAGAAGTTTGTTTTATTACAGATCTGGAGGCTGGAAGTCAAAGGCCAAGTTGTCAGAAATGTTTCTCCTGAGGGCTCTCTCCATGGCTTGTAAATGGCCATCTTTTCTCTGTATGTTCACATGGTCTTTCCCCTGTATCTGTCTGTGTTCAAATTTCCTTTCCTTTTTTAAAATTATGTCATGTTAGTCACCATACAGTACATCACTAGTTTTTGGTGTAGTGTTCCATGATTCATTGTTAAAATTTCCTCTTCTCATGAGGATGCCAGTCATACTGAATTGGGGTCTACCCATATGAACTTATATTACCTTAACTATCTCTTTAAAGATCCTGTCTCCAAAAACAGTCACATTCTGATGTGCTAGGGGTTAGGACTTCAACATATGAGTTTTAGAAGGACACAGCTCGTACGATAGCCTTCAACCGGAACAAGCTCAAGATGAAATCTCTAAGTTGACAGATCTGAACACTCCCCTCTCTTCCAAGGGAATGAGGTTTCTTGGGTATTAACCAGTCTCATGAGTAGGATCACATGTGGCTGAATTCTTGCCTTCTTCATTCACACAGGGATCTGTGGCTGTGCCCAGATGTTCTCAACTTGCCAGGAAAAGCCTGGCAATTGCTCCACATCTCAGTCCTGCAAAGCACAGCTTTCAGCAGAGAGTGTGTGCCTTTTTTTTTTTTTTAAAGATTTTATTCATTTATTTGACAGACAGAGATCACAAGTAGGCAGAGAGGCAGGCAGAGAGAGAGGAGGAAGCAGGCCCCCCGCTGAGCAGAGAGCCCGATGCGGGACTCGATCCCAGGACCCTGAGATCATGACCAGAGCCGAAGGCAGAGGCTTTAACCCACTGAGCCACCCAGGTGCCCCAGTGTGTGCCTTTTGTAATAAAAGCTCTACTCTCCAAGACAATGATGATCAATGAAAGCTGCAACCATTCCATGAAAGAAAAGTAGAATGAATAGGGAAGACACACATTAGAACCCAGCAATCAGTTCTAGTACCACTTAAAGCGTGTCTGTCAGATATTACAGTCCTCCTGATATGAAGTAATAGAAAACACAGGACACCCCTTATGAAGTAATGTTGCTTAAAAATTAGAACCTGAATCCAATCAAGCTTCATTTAATCACTAACAGTTTAACACAGGAAATACAGCAGATAGAGTTTGAGTCTGACAAGAAGGGACAGAGGATTAAAAGATGAGGCCTACTGTACCCAGGTGTAGAGAACTGAAAAAATAAAGCAATTTACCTAGTGGTAAGATACAGAAAGAGTCCCATTAACATGAGGAATGATAAGAATGTCTACTTTCAATATATGCCTATATTGAATCCTTATGTTGTACACCTGAAACTAACATAATGTTATATGTCAATTATATCTCAATTAAAAGAAAAGAATACCCACTATCATTACTTCTCTTCTGCATTGTACTGGAGGACCTAAACAATGCACTAGAACAAGAAAACAATAAAGAGGTACAAGGATTGGATGAGGAGAATCAGTGTTGTCAATATTTTCCAATAGTAATTATCTAGGGAAGCTTTGAGAATTAACTAACAATATAGCTTTCCTGTATAATCAACCTCATGAACACAATATAATAGGAAAAAAAACTCACTCACAGAAGCAACAAAATTTATGAGGCATCTAACAATAACACTAGCAAGAAAGGAGCAAGACATTTAGGGGGAAACTATAACATTTTGCTAATGGAGATAAAAGAATTTCTAGATAAACAGAGAGAGCTACCAAAGACATAATAATGTAAAAATGAATGAATCTGTAAAATGATGAAAACCTGATAAAAATTTTAATGCAACTCATGAATCACTGAACCCCACATCAAAAACTAATGATGAACTGTATAGTGGCTAACTTAACATAAAATTTTTTTAACATGAAATTTGAAATACTAGTTCACAATTCACATGAACATGTACATGTGTAAGAATATCTGATGCAAATATGAAAAAAACACGGAATGGATGATAGAATTAGAGAAGAGAACAATATGGGGGGTTCAAATATCCATTTCCTCATGTCTAAAGACCTTGGCCAAGTTATTTAAACTCCTTATACCTCTGTTTCTTAAATTTGGAACCTGGAGATGCCAGGAGTACCTAGCTCATAGAGTTGTGAGAATTGATGACTCACATATATACCTGTTTTGTGTAATTATAATCTTAGGAGAGTACCAGGAACAGTTAGTACTGACCAAATCTTAGTCATTATAAACTGCTACAACTACTGTTGCTATCAAAGATAAATACCATGCTATACATATATTGCTAAAATAATTTTTTAAGACAGCCTTATATTATATGGGAATAGACATACAAAACAGTGGAACAGAATAAGAGTCATGGAACAGATTCACATATAAATAAACTTACATTAAATAGTGGACTATTTATTAACTTGTGTTAGAACACTAGTTAGACATTAAAAAATAAGTATTACAACCACACACCTATTAGAACGGCTACATCCAGAACATTGGGCACATCAAATGCTGATGAGGATGGGAAGCAACAGGAACTCTGATCCACTGCTAGTGGGGATACAAAATGGTACCCCACTTTGGAAGACAGTTTGGCAGTGTCTTACAAAACTATATATATTCTGGCAATATAATTCAGCAACAATACTTCTTGGTATTGATCCCAAGGTGTTGAAAACTTAGGCCCATAAAAATATGAACACGGGTGTTTATAGCAGATTTATTCATAATTGCCCAAACTTGAAACAACCAAGATGCCCTTCAGTAGGTGAATAGATAAGCTATGGTCCATCTAGACCATCTAGAATGGAATATTATTCAGCACTGAAAAGGAGTGAGCTATCAAGCCATACAAAGACATGGAGGAACTTTATTTTTTTTTAATTTTAATTTTTAAAATTTCTTTTCAGTGTACCAGAATTCATTGTTTATGCACCACACCCAGTGCTCCATGCAATACGTGCCCTCCATAATACCCGACATGGAGGAACTTCAAATACATATCAATATGTGAAAGAAGCCAATCTGAAGAGGCTACAGACTGTACAACTCCAACTACATTATATTCAGGAAAAGGCAAAACTATGGAGACAGTAAGAAGATCAGTGGTTGCCAGGGGTCAGAGGGGGGAAGGAAGGATGGAAAGGTGAACACAGGAGATTTTAGGGGAGTGGAAATACTTTTATGATACCATAATGATGAATACATCTCATTATACATTTGTTAAAACCCTTAGAATGTACAATGAGAGCAGACCATAATGTAAACTACAGACTTTGGGTGATGATGTGTCAATATAGGTTCATTGGTTATAACAAAAGAACCACTCTGGTGGGGGATATTTATAATGGGAGTCTATGAATATGCAGGACAAGAGATATATGGGAAATCTCATATGAGATATGTGCCTCCCTCTTAAAAATGCTAAGGACCAAAACCACTTTAAAAAAAGTCTTTTTTTTATTGGAGGGGGAGATGAACCATGAGAGACTATGGACTCTGAAAGACAACCTGAGGGTTTTGAAGGGGCACGGGGTGGGAGGTTGGGGAGTCAGGTGGTGGGTATTACGGAGGGCATGGATTGCATGGAGCACTGAGTGTGGTGCAAAAACAATGAATTCTGTTACGCTGAAAAGAAATAAATAAAAAAAAAGTCTTTTTTTTTTTTTAGATTGCTTATTTATTTATTTGGCAGAGGGAGACACAGCAAGAGAGGGAGCACAAACAGGAGGAGTGGGAGAGGGAGAAGCAGGCCCCCCGCTGAGCAGGGAGCCCAATGCAGGGCTTCATTCCAGGACCCTGGGATCATGACCTGAGCCAAAGGCAGAGGCTTTAATCCACTGAGTCACCCAGGCACCCCATACAGCTGATAAATTATTGAACACTAGGTTGGAAACTAAGTATGTCCTGTATGTTGGCTAATTGAATTTAAATAAAAAAAAGGAAGAAACTGTCTCTGACAGGAAAAGTAGTGAGGCATAAGAAACAAAAGGCAAAGGAAAAAAATGGTACAAAAACTAGTATTTAGAATCTCTTCAAAAATGCCTGCAAATCAATAAGAACAAGACAATCCAATAGGAAAATGAGGAAAGATTTTGGATAGACATATCACAAAGAGGGAACTCATATAGTTAAAAACCAGTGGAGATTTCAGCCCCACCAGTAATTAGGGAAATGTAAATTAAAGCCACAACAGGAGACCACTTGGCAACCATATTGGTAAAATTAAGTTTCACATGATCAGGCATTAGTGAGGGTGGGAGAAATAAATCCTCTGACACGCAGGTGCTGGGAGTGTGAATTAGCACAGCCATTTGGGAGTTTAATTTGGCAATTCTTCTTAAATTTAAGAATCGTATTTCCTATGACCTGATTATCTCACTAGTAGTAATTTGTATTTTTTAAAACAAGATTATTTATTTATTTATTTATTTATTTGACAGACAGAGATCACAAGTAGGCAGAAAGGCAGGCAGAGAGAGAGAGGAGGAAGCAGGCTCCCTGGTGAGCAGAGAGCCCGATGTGGGGCTCGATCCCAGGACCCTGAGATCATGACCTGAGCCGAAGGCAGAGACTTAACCTACTGAGCCACCCAGGCGCCCCCTTAATTTGTATTTGATAGTGCCTGTGGGTAGTAAATGATATACAAAGATATGTATTGCATTATTCCTAAAAACAGTGAAAAATTAGAAGCAACTTAAGTGTCTATCAGATAACTATATATTGTGCATATTCATAAAATTGAATATTAAACTGATTTTATAAAAATGGGGCAGTTCTATAACAATGGTTCTCAGTGGCAGCAACAACTTTGCCACAGTGACAATTTTGGCAATATCTGGAGACATTTTTGTTATGACTGGGGTGGAGAGGCTACTGGCATCTGGCAGGTAGAGAACATTCTGCAATACACCAGACAACCCCCACCACAAAGAATGATCTGGCCCCAAATGTCAGTACTGCCAAGGTCCAGAAACCTTGGTCTCTGTAAACTAACATGGATTTCACTTTGTGATGTTGAGTTAAAAAAAAAAAGCCAAGTTACAGAAAGATACCTACCTTAAACCACAACAAAAACTCATAATAATAATCTTATTTTATGTTTGTTTACATGCCACGTGTGTACAAAGGTGTGGAAGGATGCCCATCAAATTCACCCTCATAATTGCATGGCTGGCCATTGCATGATTTTAGCCTTAGTTGTGGTATTTCAAGTATCTAATAAGAAGAAACAAACAGTTGTGGGTTTTTTTATGTTTTAAATCTTTAAAAAAGACATTTAATTGTTTAAATGACCTGGGTGGGGAAGGATGAAGGTCAAGAAGGTGTATTTGGCAGACTCCTTGACCCCAGTGGCCCATGGCAGGGCTGCTCACCTCTCAATATCAGAAGTCAGGGCCTCAAATCCCAAATTTGCAGAGCATTAGACTCTGCTCAAGTCCCTGAGAAGCTCAGGTAATTGACTCACCCCTGGCAAGCAGGGAGGGAAGGAAAGTGAGGACATAGTCTCTCTGAGGTTGCCCCCTCCCTTGCAGGATCCCAAGGGGTCCTGGTATCCCTGTAGCAGAAGCAGAAGCAGTGGACCACAGTGAGAGAAGGCAGCAGGTAAGGAACAGAGGCAGCATAAATAATGGAGGTCAGGCTTATGTCCCTCCCCCTCCCCCACTCCTGTCCAGCTAGCACGCTCAGGGCAGCAACTCCTTGTTTTGCAGTCCAGTCCTCACCTGTCCAGCCCTCACCTGCAGAGCAACACTAACCCAGGACCTCCTGCTGGAGTGAGGCAGAGGCAGATGCAGAGCCTTGACCCCAGGTGAGTCACCTTCCTCACATTCCACCTAAGAGAGACGTGGGGAACCAGCATCTGTCCTGGACTCAGTGAAGCCATCCTGTTTATACAACCCCTTGTGCAACTTGAATCTATGGCATGGGGGCAGCAGGTGGGGGCCCACTTCCTAGTTTTGAGGCAGTGTGATGATTGCTTTGCAGGCATTACTTTTTTGGAGCTCACATTACTTTATGATGGAGGTTCATTGGGTAGCTGAGAAACTGAGGTACAAAGACTGAGGTACAAAGCTGCCACTCAAAGTTACCCAGAATACCTACCTGACTTTGCACCTCTCTCTCCTCTCTGTCCTGCCCGGAAACCCATGGTAAAGGATCAGGGAAAGGCAAAGAAAAGAGAGAGATAAGAGGATTCAGGATTGAGAGACTCTAGCCACCTTCAGGGGTGTAAACTGTCAGAGAGGCCTGAGGGACAGACGGGGTGATGGTGAGAACTTAAGGATGAAGAGAGGGAGAGACAAGGCATGTAGGAGATGTCTAAAGTGTGAAGGAGGATGCAAAGAAGGGAAAACAAACAGTTTGACTAAGAAGAGACAGCCAGGATGGGGGCAGACAGGTAAGACAAGATGGGGACTGAGAGGCAAGACAGATCTAGCCTGTGGTTCTGCCCCCCAAGGATACATATGACAATATGCAAAGATACTTTTGATTATCCCAGCTGAGAGGTGTTACTGGTATCTATGGGTACCAGAAATGCAGCTCAATCCTGCAATGCACACATTGTCCCTTCCACAAAGAACCCAGCCTTAGGGGTATATATGGTAAGCAGCTGGCCCCACCATGATTTCCTCTAAGTTCTAGGTAGCCAGATATCTCTCCCACTCTCCCCACACCCTTCAGTAAAAAGACTGGTCTGCAGGGAGAGAGAGGATCTATAAGAAATCTCTGCATTAGAGAGAGTCAATTATCATATGGTTTCACTTATTTGTGGAGCATAACAAATAACATGGAGGACATCGGGAGATGGAGAGGAGAAGGGAGTTGAGGGAAATTGGAAGGGGAGGTGAACCATGAGAGACTATGGACTCTGAAAAACAACCTGAGGGTTTTGAAGGGGCGGGGGGTGGGAGGTTTGGGGAGCCTGGTGGTGGGTATTAGGGAGGGCACGTATTGCATGGAGCACTGGGTGTGGTGCAAAAACAATGAATATGGTTACACTGAAAAGAAATAAAAATAAATCTCTGCATTATCTGCTCAATTTTTAAAATTTCTTTATTTGAAAGAGAGTGGCTCATGTATCTGTTCACACTGCCTTATGCGTCTGTCTTCTGCTTAGGTCATGATCTCGGGGTCCTGATATTGCCCCACATCTGGGCTCCCTGCCAGGTGAGGAGTCTGTTGCTCCTTCTCCCTCCTGCCCCTCCACTCTCTCTCAAATAAAGAAATTTTTAAAATGTTCTGAAAAATTGAGAGGAATTTGTCAGTTGCATATAACACCCAGTGCTCATTACATCTTGTGCCTTCCTTAATGCATCTGAAACTAATGATACACCATATGTTAACTAATTGAATTTAAATAAAATAAGTAAAAAAAAAAAGTAACAAAAAATTGAGCAGATAATGCAGAGATTACTTAGAGATCCTCTCTCTCCCTGCACACAGTTTCCCCCCTTATTATCCTGCATTAGTGAGGTACATCTGTTACAGTAGCTGAGGTAATATTATTGTTATATATTATGATTGACAAAAGCCTACAGTTTACATTAGGGTTCACTGTTCGTGTTGTTCATGCTGTGGGTTTTGACAAATGCACGATGTCATTATCCACCATTATGGTATCATACAGAAGAGTTCACCAGCTTACCCCACGCCCCCAGAGTTTTACCTATTCATCCCTTCCTCTCTCACCACCGAGCCTCTGGCAACCACCAGTCTTTTTACTGTCTCCCTAGTTTTGCCTTTTCCAGAATGAACAGGCACCCCTCTTAGGTGCATTCTTCATCCCCATCATTCCAGAGGGTGCTTTATGCAGCTCTGGGTAGGTAGCTCTGGGCTACCTTCTCAGGACATGGTAACTTCTCGTCTTCTCATACGTCCTCTCCCTTTCTTTCTTCATGGCTGTGGATTTTTGTCATCTTAACTGACACAGGGAGGGAGTGGTCCAGCATAGTGAAGCTGTCATCTCCCAGGTCCTGGGAGTGGCCTCTGACATTCATTAACAGCCACCAGTAAGTGCTGAGTATGACAGAGAGGTTAGGAAGAGATAAATTTTGGCAGCATTCAAATACAGGTTCTGATCCTGGCCTCCTTATTCTGCATCTGCAGTCCCTTGAGCAAGTGATGTGTCTTCTGAGGGGTTCGGTGGCCACATCTATAAGATGGGGATCACAGGGGATGCCTTATAATGTTGGAGTAAAGATTTAATACAAAATACATAAGCATAGGTGCTGGGTTTATAGGATACATCCAATAAAATGTAGCTATTCTCACCAAGAACTCAAAATCCAGTGCCAGAAACAGTTACGTCTCCAGCATGACCAATTATGATGAGGGTCATGGTAAGTTAGGAGTAAGGAATTTTTTTTTTAATTTTTTATTTCTTTTCAGCGTAACAGTATTCGTTGTTTTTTCACCACACCCAGTGCTCCATGCAATCCATGCCCTCCCTAATACCCACCACCTGGCAGAGCAAGGAATTTTAAACTCACTCAGGAGCCATTGTTTTGGAAGCATGCAGGAATGAGTGATTAAATCTGCTTTGGGAAGGGAATGTCCAGGATGACATTTAAGCTGAACCTTTATTTATTTACTTATTTGTTTTTTTGTTTATTATTTTATTTTTTCAGTGTTCCAAGATTCATTGTTTATGGACCACACCCAGTGCTCCATGCAATACCTGCCCTCCTTAGTACCCACCACCAGGCTCACCCATCCCCCCACCCCCTCCCCTCTAAAACCCTCAGTTTGTTTCTCAGAGTCCACAGTCTCTCATGGTTCATCTCCCCCTCTGATTTCCACCTCTTTAATTTTCCTTTCCTTCTTCTAAGGTCCTCCGTGTTATTCCTTATGCTCCACAAGTAAGTGAAACGAATAATTGACTCTCTCTGTTTCACTTATTTACTCAGCATAATGTCCTCCAGTCCTGTCCATGTTGATTCAAAAGTTGGGTATTCATCCTTTCTGATGGCTGAGTAATATTCCATTGTATATATGGACCACGTCTTCTTGATCCGTTCGTCTGTTGAAGGACATCTTGGCTCTTTCCACATTTAAGCTGAAGCTTAAAGATAAATAGGCATTTGATGGGCAGAGAAGGGAAGGAACCAAGATTGGGGCAGAGGGAACATGCCAAGGAATGGCTACTGCACTATCTAGATCATTGCTTTCAACCAGGGTTGACTTTGCCCCCATGGGAACATTAGTGACTGCCTGGAGACATTTTTGGTTGTCACAACTAAGCAGGGGTTGGTAGGAGCCAAGGATGCTGCCAAACACCTTACAAGGCACAGAATGCCTGCCGCCACCAAAGAATGATCTGGCCTTAAAAATCAAGAGTCCCACAGTTGAGAAACCTTACATTAGATGTTGGAGAGCCACTGGAGGCTTGTGAGCACAACTCATGACCCTGGTCTCACCCATTCAGCCTCCTTTCGGAGGTTCTTGTTTCCAAATTATTGACTTTGACTCACCCGTCAGAGTGCCAGGACTGAATGGGGGGGTTGTTGGGGCCACAGTCCTGGGACCTATGGCCAGGTGCTCACCCAAATGTGGAGGAAGGATGCAAGGGACTCCAGGGAAGGGAAGCCAAGAAACTCTGAAAACTGGTGGTATTTGGAGAATGCAGCCTCTAGTCACCAACAGTTGCTCCCCCCTTCATTTCTCATTATCAACCTGTCAGGGCTTGATCAGGGATCTGTGGCCACTTAAGAAAGCATTGACCACTTTTTCCCGATTTTTTTTTCATTGTGGTAAAATACTATAACATAAAACTTACCATTTTAGCCATTTTATAGCATACAGTTCAGTGGCATTAACTACATTCACAGTGTTGTGAAGCCACCACCCCTATCTAGTTCTAGAACTTTCTCATCATCCAAAGGAAACACTGTGTCCATTAGCAGTCATTCACTATTCTCCCTCCCTAGTCCCTGGCAACCACTGATATGCTTTGAGCCCCTGCAAGAATGAGCATTCATAGTAGCACTATTCACAATAGTGAAAAAGTGGAAACAACCCAAATAGTGAGTAAATAGACAAAAAAATAGACAAAAGTAAACAAAATAAATAGACAAAAAAATTAGACAGAATGGTTTATCCATACAGTGGAATATTGGTCAACCATGAAAAGCAACAAAGTTTTCAGAATGTTACATGCTACAGTGTAGACAAACCTCAAAACCAGTAGGCTGAATGAAAGAAGCCAGACCCCAAAAGTCACATAGAGTATAATTTCATTTAGATGAATGTCCAGAACAGGCAAATAGAGACAGAAAGATGATTAGTGGTTTACACCCTTTAAACTTTATATTGCCTAATTAAAAGATCATTGAAAAATGGTTAAGTACTCATAAAGAAACATGGAAATGTCATTAAATTGAAGTTATTTCCTGATCACAGACTATGTACATTTGCTCACTTAGTGTATTGATTTACCATAGGTAGTACTTGCTGTGTGTCAGGTGACCTTCCAAGAAACTCATTTATTTCTCATAACAACACTTTGAAGTAGGCAGGGGGACGTGGAGGTACAGAGAGGTGAAGAAACTTGCTCAAGTTTACGCAGTAGACAGAAGAAGAATTCAAACTCAGGTTGGCTGGCTCCCATGTCCCTTTGTCTGATGGCCATGTTGTGTTGCTTTAGAACATATAGACTTCCCTCATGGGAGCTGGAAAATAACCATAATGTTATTTCTAATCAGCCTCCTGCTTCTGACTTCCTGCATGGGTAACTCCAGGGGAAGAATCTGTTCAAGTTAGAGGGGCAAGCTGATCCAAGGAGTTGTAGCCATGGGGAAGGGGTATCTTGTGGTCTCTGAGGATATGGGGAGAACAGGGCTTATCAGAAGGGAGTAGGAGAACACAGGGACGACGGGTGGAAGCTTTTCATTTTGGTAGGCAATCCAGAAGGATAGTGAAAGGCATAGTCTTTGGAGACAGCCAGGCATGGGTTCAAGTCTTAGCTCTGCCATTTTGACAGCACCGCCTTGAGCCAGTAGCCCAACCTGTATGCACACCAATATTCTCAATGAGTATGCTCAAGATACTCAAAATGCTGGTGATAAAAACAGCACCTTCTTTATTAAAATAATGAGAAAGTTAAATCGTAAGAGGCCCAGAGTGGGAACTCAATCAATGTGTTAACCTTAAAAATAAAAACAATCAGTTATTTTACCAGCAAAAGATGTGTTTATTTGGGAATAAAAGAGAATCACAATCCAGTGCAAACAAAAACCGAAGTGCCAAGAAATCGAAGGCAGGTTGAGGGGAACAAACAAACGGTAGACTTTTTAAGGAGAACAGGGGTAAGATAGGAAGGCTGTTATAAAAAGTCCATTAGAATAAATGGAGCATTCAAAGTATAGTGGCTTCTCACCGGGACAACTGTTAGGGGCAGGGAGTAGTATCCACACCCAAGGTCAAGTCCACCTCTTTCTGTCTGGTTGTCCAGTTTGCAGTCCACCAGGAGGGGCAAGGTATGAGAGCTCTTCCTGCTGAAACCTTCCGGTGCATTTTAGTGAGGTTTCCCTCTACTAATTTTCACAAATGCCAGCTGTCACAGATCAGGGGCAGCTTCCTGAGCCGTTCCAGGTATGGTGAAATCCTTTCCCCATCCAGTAGCTGACCTCTCTCTGTCACACTTCATCCCAGACACAGCCTCCATGCAGAGAAGCAACTTCTCAGTGGTGACTGAGTTCATACTGGTGGGTTTCTCCACCTTCCCCCACCTTCAGCTGATGTTCTTCTTGCTGTTCCTGCTCATGTACCTGTTCACGCTGCTGGGAAACCTGCTCATCATGGCCACTGTCTGGAGCGAGCGCAACCTGCACACGCCCATGTACCTCTTCCTGTGTGCCCTGTCCATCTCCGAGATCCTTTACACCTTGGCCATCACCCCACGCCTGCTGGCTGACCTGCTCTCCACCCGCCATGCCATTGTCTTTGCAGCCTGTGCCAGCCAGATGTTCTTCTCCTTCATGTTTGGCTTCACCCACTCCTTCCTTCTCACCATCATGGGCTATGACCGCTATGTGGCCATCTGCCACCCCTTGCGCTACAATGTGCTCATGAGCCCCCAAGGTTGCTCCTGCCTGGTGGCCTGGTCCTGGGTTGGTGGCTCTGTCATGGGGCTGGTGGTGACCATGGCCGTTTTCCGCCTAACCTTCTGTGGACCCAATGAGATCCACCATTTTGCTTGCCATGTGCCACCACTGTTGAAGTTGGCCTGTGGAACTGATATACCAATAGTGGCCTTGGGTGTGGGCCTGGTGTGCATCACTGCCCTGCTGGGTTGCTTTCTCCTCATCCTTCTCTCTTATGCCTTCATCGTGGCTGCCATCTTGAAGATCCCCTCTGCAGAGGGCCGGCACAAGGCTTTCTCCACCTGTGCGTCCCACCTCACGGTGGTGGTTGTGCACTATGGATTTGCTTCTGTCATCTACCTCAAGCCCAAGGCTCCCCAGTCTCTGGAAGGGGACACTTTGATGGGCATCACCTACACAATCCTCACACCCTTCCTCAGCCCTATCATCTTTAGTCTCAGGAACAAGGAGCTGAAGACTGCCATGAAGAAGACCTTCCTCAGCAGACTCTACCCAGAAAAAATATGACAATCTGGGAGGAATTACTTGGAAACAGCTAAATTGTGTTACCAGATGCTACCATTAGAAATGCAATAACCTATATTTATCTGATGTTTTAAGGTTTCCAAGGATCTTTGAAGACAACATTCAACTGTACACACAATGGTTAATCAACGTTAAGAGTATATTAAGATGTATGAGATGGTGATACACAGAGAAAATCAGATTTCATGATTCTTACCTGCTGCAGGACACTTGACTAGGCAACATCAAACCTAGGATCTGTTCTTCTCCTGCCAGAAGGTCTAATTACTTCCGCAACTAGTAATCCATATTATGAAGAGAAATGGAGGATGTCAGTTCCCCACCTTCTACTAGGCAGCAATGGGTACCTACAACATGGATTTTGCAAGGTTACAAAAGACTAAGCCAGATTATAATAGAGGAGAGCAAAGCACCCAAAATTTCAGCATTGCACAGATCTGCGCAACAGCAGTTAGAAATAGTAATAAAGCAGACTCAGAGAAAAAAAATCATGGAAAACTCTGCATTTCAAGTGTGTATCTCCACAGTCAGTTCAAGGAAAAAGTCCCACTGTGAGAAATCACCTGTTGTGTTAGAAAGTGATATGGAGATGAATGGATAAAGAAGATGTGGTATATATATACAGTGGAATACTATGCAGCCATCAAAAGAAATGAAATCTTGCCATTTGTGATGACATGGATGGAACTAGAGGGTATTATGTTGAGCAAAATAAGTCAATCAGAGAAAGACAATTATCATATGATCTCCCTTGGTATGAGGAAGTTGAGAGGCAAAGTGGGGAGTTTGAGGAGTAGGAAAAGAATAAATGAAACAAGATGGGATCGGGAGGGAGACAAACCATAAGAGACTCTTAATCTCACAAAACAAACTGGGGTTGCCAGGGGGAGGGGGATAGGGAGAGGGTGGTTGGGTTATGGACATTGCGGAAGGGATGTGCTATGTTGAGTGCTGTGAAGTGTGTAAACCTGGTGATTCACAGACCTGTACCCCTGGGGCTAATAATACATTATATGTTTATAAAAAAATTAAAAAATGTTAAAATTGTATGTTTTCTATATATTTTTTATGAATATTTGGAATATACCAAAAAAACCACAAAACCAGCCAGAGAACAACAACAAAAAAAATTAAAAAAAAAAAAAGAAAGTGATGTGGAACACTGGCCAGTGGGGAACTCTTTGTTGAGCCACAATAAATGCAGAGTCCAGGATAGAGGGGTATCTCATGATCAGATCAGCTTAATGCTTCCTAGTAGGCATGAGGAGGGATTTAAAGTTAACCATATTACATAGTATTTATAATTTGTTGAAAATATGTATATTTAAGAGAATAACAAATACTACATAATATCACTATATGCAAAACCTAAAAAAGCTGAACTTGTATAAAGCAGAGTAAAATTGTTTGTTACCAGGGACTGAGGTGAAACTGGGAAGATGTTGTTTAAAGGTACAAATCTGCAACCAGTAGATAAATAAGTCCTGGAGGTCTTACCCAGAGTATAGTGATTATGGACAACAATACTATATTGTAACTTAAAAGTTGCTAAGAGACTAGATCTTAGTTGTTCCCACCACAAAAATGAAATGATAATTATGTGACATGATAGAGGTATTAGCTAATGATACAGTAGTCATCATATTGCAATATATAAATGTATCAAATCAACACATACTATACCTTAAACTTACACAATGTTATGTGTCAATTATATCTCAATAAAAAAAGGTTTCCTTGAGGTACCTGGCTGGCTCAGTTGGTAAAGCAGGTGACTCTTGATTTGATTGACTCTTGGTTTGATTTTGAGGTTGTGAGTTCCTGCCCTATGTTGGGTATAGAGATTACTTATAAATAAAATGTTTAAAGAAAGATTCCCTTAAATTGTTTCTGCATATGAATTCATGAAATTTTAAAAAAAGATTTTGTTTATTTATTTATTTGACAGAGAGAGGGATCACAAGTAGGCAGAGAGTCAGGCAGAGAGAGAGGGGGAAGCAGGCTCCCTGCTGAGCAGAGAGCATGACAGGGTCTCCATCCCAGGACCCTGAGATCATGACCTGAGCTGAAGTCAGCAGCTTAACCCACTGAGCCACCCAGGCACCACTGAATTTATGAATTATTTTAAAATAGTGATTTATCATAATACTTAATGGACACTAGCTTATGGTGCTACTGTTGTACACAACAATACATGTAATTAAAATGCACAAAAATTATGTGCTATGATGAGTGCTGTGAAATGTGTAAACCTGGCGATTCACAGACCTGTACCCCTGGGGATAAAAATACATTATATGTTTATTAAAATAAAAAAAATTAATAAAAAATAAAAAATTTAAAAAATGCACAAAAATGCACAAGCAATACATTTCAAATTGGCCAAAGCTAATAAAAATATGTTTATTCATATTTAAGTCGAATAGTAAACTATTCGTCATTTGTCCTAAAGTTGAATGCAGTTTTTCTTTACAACTTGAGCAATAAAAATATCCCATGTTATCATGAAGTGGGAGGATGTAGGAAGCAACTTCAGTCAAAAGTGGGAAACCCAGACTGTCCTCCTTTGCAGAATGTACACTGCACTGCATATTTCCTGTTACCCCTCATGTACATTATCTCATTATAGCCTCACAACGAGGGATCACGGCACATAAATTCACATCCACTCCATTTGACAGAGGGGAAACTCAGGGTTAAAATGTTTGGATGACTCATACGACATCATGCAACTTAGTAGGGCCAAGCTTCTGTTGTAGGTCTTTTGTGAATCCCAGTCCTGGCCACCAAGCACTTCACACAGCATCTTCCTACAGTGGGTCTTGTGGGTTGCCTGTCCACGGAGGACTAGTCTATCCTCAAACCAAAAACTCCAGAACTCTGAGAGTCTTTTATTCATTTTTCTATTTTTTAGTTTTTTAAAGATAGAAATAGAGTGCAAATGAGGGGGCGGGGAGGAAGAGAGAGGATCACATGCGGGCTCCAGGCTCAGCACGGAGTCCAATGTGGGGTTTGATCCCATGACCTGAGATCATGACTTGAGTGGAAACCAGGTCAGATGTTCAGCCAGCTGAGCCACCCAGGCGCCCATCCTGAGAGCCTTTCAAACCACACAGGTAGGCAATTACAACCCACCATGCACTGGAGGAAGAATCTTTGGGAGACTAATGGGCTGTTTCTACAGATTCAGGACTACCTCATCATTTTATAGTACGTTTGGTCTTGCAGTGAATTCTTTTCACACTGAGTTAAGAGGTTCCACTTTCCCAGTAGCATGGCCAATCTGGACAAAAATACAAAGTAGCCTCTTTCATTGTCTTCATTAAAGGCCAGTTGGCCTCTGATCCTACTAGTATCTAAACGGAAAGAGAACCTGGAAGGTGGCTGGGTACCCACCGTGAGTCAGACCCCCAGTGTCTTTTGTTAACCCATTGGGATCTCTTAAGCTATTAGCTTTCTGAGGTCAGAAAGTCTGTCCATCTTGCTCACCATCACCTAACACCAACATGATACTTGGAAGATATAATTGGTTAATTAATAAATATTTCTTGGGTAGACCAATGTATTCCCTATAATACTGAACAAACCAGAAGTCTGGCTTATAATATCTACTGTGAGAAACCTCATTGTCCTCCAAAGCAGTGGGAGACAGTGTGGTGGGGAGCTGTGTTTGAGGTCAGACTGACCTGGATTTGAACTGGCTTCTCATCTTCCTACCAAATTAGATTGGCCTCTTACAGATATATCCCATATCTGTGGAAAAAAAAGTATATTCAGAACAGTGACATTATTGATTATAAAACATATTAGATATACTCATTAGTGAAACATTGTTAAACAAATATTGGTTTATTCATACTTGGAACACAAAGCAGCCATTAAAACCACCTGATCCTTGAACTTCATCAGTGTTCTTCCTTCCTGGGAGTCCTATCAGTATCAGGGCTTTATGTATACTCTGCACACAGGTGACCCCCAAATTCTTATCTTCATCCCTATCCAACCGCCTATGCAGTATCTCCACATGGATATCTAGTAGACATCTCAAACAATGTGTCCAAACCCTAACTCTTGGAAGTTCTCATTGCTGTTATCATTCTCTCTTTCTCTGTCTCTGTCTCTGTCTGTCTCTCTCTCTCTCACATACACAATTCTTCCACAGTCTTTCTTATCTCAAAAAACAGCAACTCAATCTCAAATCCCCCAAAACATGCCTGTTCAAAAATCATAGAGCCCTTCTCTAACCCTACCACAGAAATTAGAAACACCTCAGCCATATCCTATGTCTCTTGATCTGGTTATTTCCTGACTCATGCTTATTACCACCTCGTGTATATCTGCTTATTGGATGTTGTCTGTCTCTACCCACCAGAATGTTTTTTGAGGTAGTCAGGGACTCTTGGCCCATTTTGCTATGCCTACATAATATATGATAAGTTCTCAAATATTTGTTGAATAAATCAGTTTAGAAGAATGATGGCAAATGAAGGTAACTGTGAGGTACAATTTTTGTCTATCCGAGAAGAAGGACAAAAAAAATTTCAAGTTTATTAACACTGTTTCAGTAGGGTGGGGAAACTGGCTCTCATACTTTGCTGTTTGTGCTTGGGCAGCTCACCTCCCCTCTCAGCCTACCCTGGAGGAATGCATAACACCTACATTCTAAGACAGTTATAAGACTGAGGTAAGACAATGCTTGTGAAGGGCTTAGAATAGTGCCTGGCAGAAGGATATCCACAGTAGTTAAGATGACTTTATAATTTCAAGTTTTGTTTGATGAGCTTGTGATCAGAGAGAGGTGTGAGTTGAGGCAATGACCAATTGGAGTCTTCAACTTTGATATATCCATCTTGGTTATCAGTGCTGCAGAAGGAGCTGACCTTCAGTGGAGAGGATTGGGGTCCAGGAGGGGGCACCATTGGGAGAAGTGCGGCTCCAACTAAGCTTCCTGACCTAACCCTCTTCTCCCAGAACCCTCTTCTCCTGGAATATCCTCCTCTCTATGGCTCCTAGCCTCCATGAGTGATCCCCATGACTCATCACCATGGCAACAGCGAATGGCACTAGACATAGGTGAAACCTAGCTCTCTTGAGAGATAAAAAGATGCTCTGAATTGCAGACAGGATTGTGCAGTGGGTAAGGGACGAAGCAAAGTGGCATTGGTTAAATTGCATCCTATCTCTTGGCCTCAGTTTCCTGTCATTAAAATGGATTTATTAATAATGTAGTCATCCCTTAGGATAGTTCTGAGAATTAAATAACATCATCTGTGTAGGGTGATTGACAATGACTGGCATGCAACTGCACTCAATTAATGCCAGCTTTTAAGGATCTGTTCTATAATTATTTGCAGCCTTCTGTGTCTCAAATCCTGTGCTAGTTTGGGGAGTACAGAGGTGGGTCCATTGCTCTTCCCCGTCTTTGAAGAGTTTCTAAGTGCTTGATGGAATGACACACAGAGAAATATAGACCAAGGTATAGACCAAGCACTAAAGGCCACCAAAAGGGGCATGACTTTCACCACTGCTCCTCAGAGGACACTTGCAAGTTTCTGGAGAATTTTTGGTTATTACAGTTGAAGGAGGGTGAGATGTTCTACAATATCTAGTGGGTGAAGGCAAAAGATGCTGTTCAAAATCCTACAAGTGCAAAACCTGCCACAAAGAATGAGCCATCCCCAAATGTCAATAGTGCCAATGATGACAAACCTTGTTGTATTTATTCAACAGCTATTGAACACCTACTGTGTGCCAGGCACTTTTCAGATGTCACTAGGGATACAATGTTACACTGATCAGACATGACCCCTGATTTCAGTGCTTGTACTTGATAAAGACATAGATATTAAACAAATAATCAACCCAGTGAATATATATGATAAACTGTGATAAATGCTATGAGGAAAAAGAAAGAAGTTGCTGTCATAGGAGTTGCTTATAATAGGGGTGGTAACCTGGTATGGGGAAATCAGGAAAGGGTTTCCTGAGAAAGTGGCATTTAAGGTCAGACTTAAGGATGTGTAAGAGTAGGGGGAGGGTGTTCCAGGAAGAAGCAATGACTTGTGCAAAGTTCCTGAGATCCAAGCATGCTTGCTTTCTTACAGAACAGCTGAAGGTGTAGTGGGGCTGGAGAGCAGGGGAGGTCTGAGGAATAGAATTGGAGATGAAGCAGTGATCCAACCACACTAGAGTTTGTACTGTATCTAAAGAGTATAAAAACAGACCAATGATTTTTCGGTTTTTCCCTTTAGAAAGTTCCCTCTGGCCTCTGGACAGAGATAGTCTGGTGGGGGTTGAGGAGAAGGAGGAGGAAAACACCCTTGAGGAAGGAGCTGGCAAGGGCAAGGGGATCAAGGTCAACATTGGAGGAGAACAGAACAGGTGAGGTAAAGGCAATAAATTGCATCTCTCAAGCTGGCCTTTGCCTCCAGCAATTAGCACTGAAACACTCCAATTAGTGCAGGGAGGGATGGTCCTCTAAAGTCTGGAGATCTCCCCAACAACAGCCCTTCTCTGTGCTCCAGGACTTTTAATCACCTCTCTGGGCTCTGGCTGTGCCTTGGGGATATGGAAGAATGTGGCACAAAGGGGACCATTAGCAAGGAACGGTAAAGAGCTAGGGATGGAGGGGGTGAGGGAACTTCAGAAAGTGGGAGCTGAGTAATGGAGGGGGGGGGACAGGACCCCTGGGTGTGGGGATGGGGTCCTAGTCAACCCTAGTGAGCAGAGGGGTGGGGGCTGTCTCCACCTCTGTGATATCAAGGATCATCCCCTAAGATCTTGTGTTTATATTGATTTTCTGGCATATGTTCCGATTCCCATTTTCTGCCACCAGATAAGTTAATGATGGCTTCTATTTTTTGTCCTTTTTAGGAAAAATAAATGCAAAATTACTGGGGGGCAAGGAAGGGGAAGTCTAGCAGGGCAGGGACTAGGGTCAGACAAGTGAGGCATTCACCTTGACCACCAAATTTAAGGGGCAACCAAAAAACTCAGTGATCAAGATAAATCATATTTAATGCAGTATATTAAAAGTCAAAATTAATGCAAAAAATTTATGATGAATAGCACATCAACATTTTCAATAAAGATGGGATGAAAACTGTGATTTCGTAGCCGCATCTCAAACATCGTCCTGATCCAGGCCTTGGAGTTTAGAATATGTCACTTACAGAAACAATATACATTCACTAAGTTCAGTTTCTTTGGTTGTTTTAAATTTTCAAAGCGACGAATACTAAAAAAGCAAAGGACTAAACACATGGTTTATTTAAATTTCAGAATGTATTGACATTGGTCATTCAAACTAGAGTAAGTTGATTTTCTGATGACCACGGGAGCCACACTGACTCTTCTTGGGTATAATCCAGAAGACATTTTTGCCATCAGCTCTTTCAAATTCACAGTCTCTTACCCATTTCCCAGGTCAACCAGTATACTCCAAGTTGTCTCTGGATCTGTGACCAGACAAGCTCTGGCTATCCCCCAAGACTTATGCAGGTCACTTAAACATACCTCGTACAGGACAGCTCTAAGAGGAGCAGCTCTTACCACCTGGGACTCTTTCTCATTTTGTAAGGGAGGCAAAGGATGTTGCCAAATATTGCTAATCAACTACCTCAAATCTTCTCAATATAACCCAGGAACCTGGTTCCAAAAGGTCAGAGTTTTTTCTCCTTGTAGAAAATTTATTTATTTGTGGAATTTAATTGATTGATTAATTAATTATCATGTTCAATTTACCAGCATATATAGCACATCATTAGTTTTTGATGTAGTGCTCAACGATTCATTAGTTGTGTATAACACCCAGTGGTCATCACCTCCTTAATACCTATCACCCAGTTACCCCATCCTCCCCCCCTTTCTGTAACCCTTAGTTTGGTTTCCAGAGTTTTTTTCAGAGCAAATAATTTGGTGTTTGAACATGACAATATTTTCTGTATTAATACATCTATTAATGAAAACTAAAACCAGAAATGCTACAGCCAGTTTTGTCAAGCTTACAATGTGTCTCTCCCATCTCATCACCCTGGATGCTTCTTCCTAACCTCCCCACCCCCCAAGAATAGCATATCTTCAGTTCTGCCTCATTTCATCAGTGCTTCCTAAAATTGGTCCCTTCTTTCCAATCCAGGTCTTCGTCCCTTCTTGGAACACACTGGCTTCCTCTCCTTGTAACCCCTGAGAAATCTATGCTTCTGATCCCCAGTAACAACTCAAAGAATTCTAGTTTTTCCATTTCAGGGGCAAGACCCTTAATGAATAGATTTGATCTCTTTATATCTCTGTTTCCTCATCTTCAAAACGGAGCTAATAATGTGATCTTCCTTGTGAAGTAAAAGAACTATTATGTGTTAAATCATTTAAGATTGTACCTATCATTAGTCATCAAGGAAAATAAAATCAAATCACAATGAGACACATTAGAATGGTTATGATCAAGAAGTTAGATATGTTAGTGTTGGCAAGGATGTGGAGAAACTGGGACACTCACACACTGCTGGTGAGGATGTAAAATGATGCAGCTACTTTGGAAAACAGTCTACAAGTTCCTCAAATGATTTAACATAGACTTACCACACAATCCCTCAATTCCTCTCCTAGTTCATATGCCCCCGCAAATGAAAATGTATGTCCACACAGAAGCTTGAACATGAATGTTTATTGCAGCATTGCTCATAGCCAAAAGTCAGAAATAGCTCAAATATCTATCAACAAATGAATGCATAAATGAAGTGATATCCTAAACAATGGGATATCATTCAGCCATAAAAAAGAATGAGACTTTCATGGTTTTGGAGGGGGTGGGAGGTTGGGTGAGCCTGGTGGTGGGTATTATGGAGGGCACATATTGCATGGAGCACTGGGTGTGGTGCATAAACAATGAATTCCGGAACACTGAAAAGAAATAAAAAAAAATTTTAAAAAAAGGAAAAGGAATGAGACACTGATTCATACTACCATGTGAGTAAACCTTGAAAACATGCTAAATGAAAGAAGCCAAACACAAAAAGATCAATATTGCATGACTCCATTTATTAAAAAGTGTCCAGAACAGGTAAATCTATAAAGACAGTGGATTAGTAGCTGCTTAAGCCTGAAGGGAGGAGAGAAAAGAGGGATGACAGCTAAATGGTATAAGGTTATATTTGGAGATAATGGAAATGTCTAAATTGACTGTGATGATTACACATATTTTATTTTACATTTTATTTTATTTTTTCAGTGTTCCAAGATTCATTGTTTATGTACCACACCTATATATCTTTAAGTGGGTGAATTATATGGTAATGTGAAGTACATCCCCATACAGCTGTTTTTTTAAAAGACCACACCTAGCTGACGATAAATGGCCCCTAAAATGGGAAAAAAATGGAAGCTGTTATCAGCATAACTATTAATAAGGAAAGAAGGAAGATAAGATGGAAGGAAGGAAGGAAAGGGAAGAAGAAAGGAAGAAAGAAAAGAAGAAAGGAAGGAAGGGAGGAAGGAAGGAAGGAAGCAAGCTCCTTTCGTTTCCAACTCAAATATCTGGCTTTATCTTTGAGCTAGAGGTTCTGTAGACCAGGGGTTTCCAAACTGTCATCATCAGACCAGCAGTCTCAGCACCTAAGAGCCTGTTAGAAATATAATTTCTAGAGCCCTTTTCCAGACCTGTTGAATCAGACCCTTTGGAGTGAGACCCAGCAGCCTTTGACCTAACCAGCCCTCCAGGTGACTGTGACAGGTCCCCAGTTTGGAGACCCATTGCTCCTGAGGACTCACTGGGCTGACCCCATACTGCATCCCTGCACCTTGCTGGCTTTTCAACACTGAGCGATCCTGAGCCTCACTGTGCCCATTTCCTCATTTCAAAACTAAGTGCAACCCCAAGGGGCTGCCTGGCTTGGCCTGAGCACCTCCTTTGAACAAGACCCAGCTTGTGGATGCTTCCCCCAATATATCTGACTCCACAACACATGAAAGAGAAATGGATATTTATTGAGGATTTCAAGGGAGTCAGGGAAGGGGAATTTACATCAGGCACTTGATGGCAACTGTAAAACCTTATAAAGTGCCCATTTACATGCCTGTTCTTTCCTCAGACTTCTTCACCAGTCACTGGGCCCATCACTCCCTTTATATCCTGGTCAACTACCAGCAACTGGTTTTTTCTCCTGTCCCAGTCCTTTCCCTCGGCCCAGTCCTCACTTCCTTAGTCCTCTCCCACATCTTTGCCCCATCTGTCCACACATCTCTTCTCTACCAAGGAGAAATTCAGATCACCCATTTTCTTTCTGTAATTTACATCCCCAGACTGGTCATTTGGCTCAGCCAACAAGACAACACATAGGAGGAGATGTCTTTCCACCAAAAATTTGAAGAACTAAAAATGAACAATCATTTTCTTCATCAAAAATAATTTCTTTCCTTCAACATGATATTCAGAATGAGAGCAATGATGTGTCTGAAGCAGAGGACACAATGCTTGGTACACAGCAGGTGCCCAATCACAGTTTGTGTGTTTTGGGCAGAGCAAGCACCCCTTATTCACACTTTTGTGATAGACCATGCACATAGGCTTCCCAACCCAGCAATGTGGGCATGACCCCACACCCACCGACCCCCAGCCACCCTCAGGCACAGGAACCAGGAGGAAGTTGATATACACAATCAATATTGGGGAGGTTGGGACCCCAGTGAATCCAGAAGGAATGAGGTCACTGAGACTGGGGGAAAGGAGAGAAAATAAACATCTAGAATTTAGAGTACTTGCCAAGAAGGCAGGTGGGAGAATTCACATTCAAGAATCATCACCAGGGACACCTGGGTGGCTCAGTTGGTTAAGCATCTGCCTTAGGCTCAGGTCATGATCTCAAGGTCCTGGGACTGAGTCCCATGTCGGGCTCCATGCTCAGTGTGGAGTCTGCTTCTCCTTCTGCCTCTGCCCCTTCCCCTGCTCATGCGTTTTCTCTCTCAAATAAGTAAGATCTTTTTTTAAATTTAATTTTATTTTTTTCAGTGTTCCAAGATTCATTGTTTATGCACCACACACAGTGCTCCATGCAATACGTGGCCTCCTTAATACCCACCACCAGGCTCACCCATCCCCCACCCCTCCCTTCCAAAACCTTCAGTTTGTTTCTCATAGTCCACAGTCTCTCATGGTTTGTCTCCTGAAATAAGTAAGATCTTAAAAAAAAAAAAAAGAATCATCACCAGTGAAGCATAATCATTCCCATTTTATAGATGGAAGGCTGAGGTGCTTCTACCCAAAACATCTGCTGTCACAAAAGAAACAACTTCAGGAGCTCTGGGGATAGAGTCTGCTGAGGAAGGTCTTCTTCATGGCAGTCTTCAGCTCCTTGTTCCTGAGACTAAAGATGATAGGGCTGAGGAAGGGTGTGAGGACCGTGTAGGTGATGGCCATCAGGGTGTCCCCTTCCAGAGACTGGGGAGCCTTGGGCTTGAGGTAGATGACAGAAGCAAATCCATAGTGCACGACCACCACCGTGAGGTGGGACGCACAGGTGGAGAAGGCCTTGTGCCGGCCCTCTGCAGAGGGGATCTTCAAGATGGCAGCCACGATGAAGGCATAAGAGAGGAGGATGAGGAGAAAGCAACCCAGCAGGGCAGTGATGCACACCAGGCCCACACCCTGGGCCACTATTGGTACATCAGGTCCACAGGCCAGCTTCACCAGAGGTGGCACGTGGCAGAAGAAATGGTGAATCTCGTTGGGTCCACAGAAGGTGAGGTGGAAAATGGCTGTGGTCACCACCAGCCCCATGATGGAGCCACCAACCCAGGACCAGGCCACCAGGCAGGCGCAGCCATGGGGGCTCATGAGCACATTGTAGCGCAAGGGATGGCAGATGGCCACGTAGCGGTCGTAGCCCATGACAGTGAGCAGGAAGGAGTGGGTGAAGCCGAATGTGAAGGAGAAGAACATCTGGCTGGCACAGGCTGCAAAGGCAATGGTGCAGTGGGAGGAGAGCAGGTCGGCCAGCAGGCGCGGGGTGATGGTCAAGGTGTAGAGGATCTCAGAAATGGACAGGGTGCACAGGAAGAGGTACATGGGCGTATGCAGGCCGCGCTCACTCCAGACTGTGGTCATGATAAGCAGGTTCCCCAGCAGTGTGAACAGGTACATGAGCAGGAACAGCAGGAAGAAGACGGGCAGGACGTGAGGTGGGAAGGTGGAGAAGCCCACGAGGATGAATTCAGACACGGAGCTGTGGTTTAGGCCCAGAGTGACAGCCATCCCTGGGTGGGGAGAGAGCAAAGGCGACCTGGTGGGCAGGAGCTCCGGGTCCAAGTTGAACCCAGCCTTGGAGGACTTCCCGGGGGGAGAGGGGGCCCTCACCCTGCAGACCACGGCCAGTCCCTCCGCCACTCGATGCTCATGATGACTGTCAGCACTTCTTGGAGCTGCTTGGGCTTCATGGAAGATTGTGTGCCTCAAGTGCATAGTGCAGGGCCTGGCACATAGTAAAAATTCAGGAAATGATGACAGTAGTAATAGTAATAATAATAATAGCTACTATTTTTAAATCTCAGTGGCAGGAGCTCAGGGTCTCTATTCAGCCACACCTGGGTTGAGTCTCTCTTCAGAGCTTGTCAGTGCCTCCAACCATATTTCTAAGTACGAATGGAAAATTAAAGAAAAAAGCAACAATTCAGTCTTCTTTTTTAACAAAAGTTATTGTGTGGGAGTCTCCAATAAAAATGTTCAAATTGGAACATTCTGGTGCTGGTTGGAATTCCATCTTTGAAAGGTTAATGCAGATCTCACCATCACTATCCCCAGTTTGCTGCATCAACTCTGAGCTGTTTGCAAAGCTTAGCAAGTGTTACATGGTGGCTTTTTTTCTTTTTTAGACAAAACTCTACCATGTTATCCACATGAGTTAAATAAATTTGAGAAGCTGTTTTGAAACAGTGCTTCCAACAACTATACCAACAGCAACAACGTTGGGTTGGTTCCTTAATTTTTTTGAGCTTTAGTTTCCTCACCCTTAAAAGGAAGTTGATTGTAATAATATCTAGCTGACAAAGTTGTTATAAGGATTAAATAAGTTTATACATATAACGTTCTTATTGTGGGGCATGGAATAGATAGTAAACATTGGAGAAGTTAAGAGTAAGGACAAGCACGCATGACCGGAATCAGATTCTCTTAAAATGTAGCAACCTATGATTGTGTCTCTCTTTTAATTGGGTATTTAATACATTTTCCTCTTTTGTAATTACTGGTGTCTTAGGACTTAATTCTGTCACATTATTTAATATTTGAGCTTTTATATATATTAATGTACATAGCTAATATATACTTGTATATGTATATTTAATCTGTACAAATACACAAAGACACATGTATATTCCTGTTTACTATACCAAAAACAAACAAAGAAACAAAAAGAAAACAAGATTGGGTTATGGACATTGGGGAAGGTATGTGCTATGGTGAGTGCTGTGAAGTGTGTAAACCTGGCGATTCACAGACCTGTACCCCTGGGGCTAATAATACATTATATGTTAATAAAAAAATAAAAAAAAAGAAAACAAGACCCCAAACACCAAGAGCATGTAATTATCACACACACACACACACAAAACCCTTGAGTGAGGCCATAAAGGAAGTGCAAGTACATTCCCAAGTACCAGTATTACAAAGACGCAGGTATCTGACCATTTGACAATGAAACTAGAACTTAATAAGAGGATACCTCAAAATTCCCAAATACTTACAATGTAAATATTAGGTTGAACCATTTGACATTGCCACCATTACATACTACTCATTAATCTTCAGGCTAAAAGGAAAATGAAGAAACACTAAGAAGTGCATGAAAAGTTGAAATAACTAAATGAAATGGATTGTGTCCTGGGATAGAAAAAGGATATGAATGGAGAGCCAGAAAAATTCTAGTAAGATCTGTTGCTTGCTATATGGTTATATACACCAACAGTCATTTCCTGGGTCTGCTCATTGTCGTGGGTTCTGTAAGATCCTGCTGTTAGAGGGAGTTGGTGAGGGGAGGATAAGAATTTTCTGTATTATTTTTGTGACTTTTTCATAAGTTTAAAATTTGTTAATAATTAAACATTGAAAAATAAGATATCATTCACTGTTGCACAAAACCTGTCACAATCTAGGAATTACTTTAAACAAGAACACACAAGACTTGCATGGAGAAAAATTAAACCTCTATTAGATAAAAAAACATGACAGATCATATACATAAATGGATGAAAAGAAAAGACAATATAAGAAAGATGTTTGGGGTGCCTGGGTGGCTCAGTGGGTTAAAGCCTCTGCCTTCAGCTCAGGTCATGATCCCAGGGTCCCGGGATCAAGCCCCGCATTGGGCTCTCTGCTCAGAAGGGAGCCTGCTTCCTCCTCTCTCTCTCTCTCTCTGCCTGCCTCTCTGCCTACTTGTAATCTCTGTCTGTCAAATAAATAAATAAATAAATCTTTAAAAAAAAAAAAGATGTTCATTTTCCCCCCATCTTAATCTATACATGCAATGTAATCTTCGCAGAACTATCCAGCTGAATTTCTTGAGAAAGAGGATAATAAACTTATTTCAAAATGTTTATGAAAAAATAAAGACCCATGAATCGCGGAGGAAGTCCTGAAATGAAGAGTGAAAGGTGGTGGAGGGGTGGGGTAATTGCCTTCTGAGATACAGAGACATTCTACAGAGTCTTGGAAACAAAGCAGGGTATGATTAGTGCAAGGACAGACAGATGACCAGTGGTTCCGAATGCAACCTCCAAAACAGAGTCGGCCATTTGTATATGGTTAAGGTCACACCACAGATCTTTTAGAAAGAAATGAATTGTTTAAGGGATGCTGTTGAGGAAAGTATCTCTCTGTACAAACAAAAACCAAAACTATACTCTCACTATCCCAGTGAAAAGAGAATCAAGATAGATTAGTAACGTAATTGTGACAGATAAAAACAGAGCTAATGAGAGCAAGTGTAACAGGATCTTTGTGCTCTAAGAACAGAAAAGAAGTTCCTTAAACAGAAAAAAAAGCACAAACCTTAAATAAAAAATTTTACATCAGATTTATGAATCATATGAACATAGAGCATCATGGATAAAGTTAACAGATGACAGAGAACAGGAAGTTATTTGCAATATAAGTTCTAGAGCTCTGCTGTACAACCCAGAACCTATACTTAACAATATGATAGTGTGCAATTAAAAACTTCTTAAGAATATAGACAACAGTATTGTATTATAATCATCAAACTTGCTAAGAGATTAGATCCTCATTATTCCTAACACTAAAAAGAAATAATTATTATGTGACCTGATAGAGGTGCTAACTATCACTCCAAGGGCAGTCATATTACAATATATAAGCGTATCAACTCAGCATGTTGTACACCTTAAATTGATACAAATTACCTGTCAATATATTTCAATTTTTATTAATTTAGCCACATAAGGTGCATCATTTGTTTTTTTTGTGTGTGGATTCCCAGGCACACCTGAGTGTGTGGGTGTGGGAGGTATTTATTTATTTATTTATTTATTTATTTTAATGTTTTATTTCTTTTCAGCATAACAGTATTCATTGTTTTTTCACCACACCCAGTGCTCCATGCAATCTGTGCCCTCCCTAATACCCACCACCTGGTTCCCCCAACCTCCCACCCCCTGCCCCTTCGAAACCCTCAGGTTGTTTTTCAGAGTCCGTAGTCTCTCATGGTTCACTCATGGTTCGCATCGTTAGTTTTTGATGTAGTGTTCAATGATTCGTTAGTTGCATATATTTCAATAAAAAGAACTTGCTAAGATGATAGATTTCGTTAATGTTATTAACACACACACCAACAGAGGAAGGGGACACAAGGTATCGTTTGGAGCTGATGGATACATTTATTACCTTGATTGTGGCGATGGTATCACAATTATGGGCACATATGTCCAAACTCATAAAAATGTATACATTAAATGTATGCAGATTTTTGTATATTATGTATACTTCAGTCAGACTGAAAAAAAAGTCCACTGATAGAGCAGTGTCTATAATCTACAATGACAAAAAAGAGAAATGAGAAAACCAAGGAGAAAAAAGAAAGGATCATGATAGAAAGAGGGCAACAGAGGGGCACAGGAGATTTGCAGCTGAGGAACTGCAATAGGCAAGCAGCAAAGACATGAGCAACTAATTAGCAACTAGAGGAATTCAATTTAAAACTGCAACACTCTCATGGTTCATCTCCCCATTCAATACAAACTGAGGGTTTTGGAGGGTAGGGGTGTGGGGGGGTTAGGTGAATCTGGTGGTGGGTATTAAGGAGGGCACGTATTGCTTGGAGCACCGGGTATGGTGCATAAACAATGACCCTTGGAAACACCGAAAAAACAAAATTAAAAAAAAAGTGTCACACCATAAAAATAAATAAATAAATGAAACAGCAACACTCTGTGAGTGCAATGAATACAGGCATCCCCTCCCACCTGTTGGAGCAGCAAGACTTAGAAAGTTTGATCTGCTCTGTGTTGTCCCAGATGTGAGATAAGTGGACTACAGTGACTCTCGTGGTACTTGGTGGTTCATGGCCAAATTAAGGGGACACTTACCTGAAGTCCCCAAAACACTGCTCCTAGGTCTCCATCTGAAACTCCCACAGAGCTCAGTGAAGGGACGTGGTCAAGACCATTCATTGCAGCATTGTCTGTGATGGCGGAGAGTTGGGGGACAGTCTGAGAGACCCCCACAACCTGGGGCGTGAAGAAGTAACATGTGGTGAGCCTGAACCCTGAAGCTCTAAACAACATGTAAGAAAGAAACAAATCTGACATCCACACAGCAATGTGGATGGCTCTTAAACCATAGCTTTGGGTGAAAAATTAGAAAGAAGTATATCTACATATATACATATATATATTCATATTTATACCTGTATCATTGATACATATATATCTCAATGATACATGCATATATATCTATGATTCACACATCTATCATATACATATATTGGGCACATTTGATGACAAGCTTTGAAGTATTTACCCAGGAGCAGAGCTCACCCCCATATTACAACCCTGCTTCCATCCTCCCCACTCCCTCCCCTGGAAGATTGTTATTAAGTGTCATCTCAGAGCCACGGTGAGTCAGTGCTTGGAGGACCCAGAATCCAGTGGAAAATGGACAATTGGGCTGAGTGTCAGAATGGGGTCCCTCATACAGGAAAGCAACATTGGGCTACAGGGGCAGGGGGCAGCCCAACAATTCCAGGGGTACCTGTCTCAACTCCCTTCTCTACCTCATCCCTTGGCCAGCTCTCTGGCCCCTACTCCCAGCCTCTCTGTGCCATGGCTAGCCCTGGCTCTGGTCTCATTCCCTGTCTCCTGGTGAACTGTGCCTGCCCACCTCCCCTTTTGACTCCAAATCTACACTGGCTTCCAGAGTCCATCCTCTGAGACACATGCACCTTGGGAAGTCATTCCAACCCACTTCAAATCCTGGATCCTCACCATGTGTTGGGATAACCAGAGGACTTCCCTCATGGGTTCTCTGTGGGGATTAGATGCCAAGTGATTAGCACAGAGAAAGTTCTCAAGGAATGCTAGCTGGCATTGTGGTCAATTTTATCATCGTCTTGGGGCTGGCTTTCACTCACTCTTCTCTTCCAGGTGATGCATATCGGTGCCAACCCCTATTTTGGGGCACCCTATGTCTATACTGTGAATACCCCCACCCTAGCACGTACTCGTACTTCCCTGGGCAACCCACCTCTTCCCCTTTCTTGGCTACAAACAGGCCAACGTATGTGGTTCAAAATGTATAAATGGTACCCAAAAAAGGGGTCTCTCTTGGCTCTGTGTCTCTGTCTGGCACTTGCTCTGTGTCATCCTTCCCAGAACAGCCCCTGTGCAATGCTCTCCATGGGAGGGGGTCTCCAAGTGACCTGCCCAGGTATGATTTAAGGAAGGAGAAAGGCCAGGCCCTCATCCTAGCTATGGGCTCTCAGCCAGAACCCCAAGCCAGGGCACACTCAGGCTGGCCTCACATCCTGCCCCTGTGCCCTTCCTTCCTCCTCGAGGGGCACTATTCTACTCATTCAGCTCTCTCTGCTTATGCACCGGTGTCAGAGACTCAAGACTGGGCTCCCAGGAGTATAAGCAGACAGAGCTGAGCACTGCCACATAGATACACAGGTTCTGAAATACACACCGGCAGTGAAACCCAGGAGACACTCAGCCAGGAACAGAGACACTGTTGCTCATTCTGCACCCCTCTACTGAGCATGAACCAGGTGGCTGGAGCTTGTACAGGATTGAGATAAGCCAGAGACACACAAACAAGGGTACCATGGTGGGTTGAATAGCATCCCCCTCCAATTCACGTCCACTGGAATGTCAGAATGTGACCTTATTTGGAAATAGGGTGTTTGCAGATGTAATCAAGGGAAGGATCAAGGTGAGATCATCCTGGATAAAGGTGGGCCCTAAATCCAATGACTGGTGTCCTCACAGGGATAGGAGGGGACACACAGACAGAAGCAGGCTTTGTAAAGACAGAGGCATGCCTTAGGCTGCCAGAAGCTGGAAGAGATTAGGAAAGATTCTCCCCTAGAGCCTTTGGAGGGAGCATGACCTGACCCTGCCAATACCTTGGTTTTAGATTCTAGCCTCCAGAACTGTGAGAGAATAAATTTCTGTTGTTTAAAGCCACCTGGTTGTGGGACTTGTCACAGCAGCCACAGGAAACGAATATGGACAAACACAAGTGCGCATAAACAAACAGTACCCACAGAAGCACACACAACATTGTATAAATGAACACATGTACACGGTGACAAACCCAGTGCCACACTTCTGGCTCAACACCATTCTCTGCACGCCTGGTACAGAGAACAATTCCTGCCTTGGAATGGACCCTGGCATGCCTGACTGCTGTGGGTCCAGGCTTTGGGGCGGGAAGGAGGCAGTGTGGGCGGTAGATGGACTCAGTGTGGGACCAGGTTGCTGGGACTATAACCCCACTCCACCCCATCGCTCTCCCTGCCCCCTTCCTCCAGCCAGAGCCTCCCTCTGCTTTGGCTTTCCATGGTCTGCAAAATTTCTCCCTTCTACCTCCCCTGGCTCTTGCCACCTGTTCCTGGAAAACATTGCTGGAAAGAGCGTTCCTCTTGCCTTGCTTGCAGACTGCTGCCTGGGATGCCCTGTTTGCAGCTGGGACTGGGGCTGTGCGTCCTGCTGCGTGCGGGGCCAGTGGTGAGCCGGGGCCAGCTGTAAGCCAGGCGGGAGCTTTATCTCCCCGGTACCCTCCCCTGTGATGGATTCCCAGAGGTCTTTCCCCAGAGTCTGGGATGCAGGATGCCAGCTTCTCCAAGTTCAAGGAGGGTGACAGGGGCCCTGGAAATGCCCCTTCCTCTCTTGATCTTTCTCTCTTTTTCCTTCCTCTCTCTCTTCCTCAGGTCCTCCCTCACTTCTTTTTTTTTCTGTTTTTTTTTTAAAATTTTTTATTTATTTTCAGTGTAACAGTATTCATTGTTTTTGCACCACACCCAGTGCTCAATGCAATACGTGCCCTCCCTAATACCCACCACCTGGTTCCCCCAACCTCCCACCCCCTGCCCCTTCAAAACCCTCAGGTTGTTTTTCAGAGTCTATAGTCTCTCATGGTTCACCTCCCCTTCCAATTTCCCTCAACTCCCTTCTCCTCTCCATCTCCCCATGTCCTCCATGGTATTTGTTATGCTCCACAAATAAGTGAAACCAAATGATACTTGACTCTCTCTGCTTGACTTATTTCACTCAGCATAATCTCTTCCAGTCCTGTCCATGTTGCTACAAAAGTTGGGTATTCGTCCTTTCTGATGGAGGCATAATACTCCATAGTGTATATGGACCACATCTTCTTTATCCATTCATCCGTTGAAGGGCATCTTGGTTCCTCCATCACCTCTTTTCTTCCAGTCATCCCTCCCTTCTTGTCTCTCATGCTCTCTCCCTACTTCCTCCATCCATCACATCTTCACTGAGCCCTAGCTAAGGAACTTGGTCTGAATCCTGGAACCCAAAAGGAGCACTGCTGTAACCCTAAAAGAGCTCTCAGTCTAGCTCGCAGCTGGATGCAGACATATTACATTATATAAAATGCAACAGTATAACATAATGTATTATAATCTATAGTAGATTGTAACTGCATAGGGACATTATTTACTTTCTACCTTGAGTTTTTTTACTCAATTAACATATATTTAATAAACTCCTACTATATGTCAAGCAAGCTTTTCCTTTTTGATACTCTTTCAAAGTTTTTTCTTTGTTTTTAAAATTAGTGCCAAAAGAGAAAGGCATTATAATTTGTAAATGAAATTACATATCTTGTATCTCTTTAGCTTAGTAGTTGGAGCTACTTAGTCTTTAGCTGCAAGACTATTGTTCTAGTACCAAGGAAAAAATGTTACATGTGCCAGGAGATTGTGCATTTTTAAAAATAAAAGCAAGCAGCAAAAAGATGAATTTAAACATACTATAACATTATTACATATGTTATATGATATATATATATATATATATATTCGTATGTATATAACACACAGATATGAATACACATTCATCCTGGTAGTTCTCTGGGGAATTCTGACATCCACAAATCCAAAAGAAAAAGAAGCCTTATAAATGTCATCTTTCCATCTAAAGAGATGAGTTCCAGATCTCTGGATCCCTGGTGGTTTTTCCTTTGTGTAACTATTTCCACCAGGTCAGGCCCCCTGCAACTCAGTGTTCTCTCTGATGATGTACATGTTCATGTACCCTTATTGTAATGCAGAGGTCCCATCTCACAGGAGTTTTAGTATCTCTTACAAGCTCACACGGCCCACACCAATATGGAGAATGTTCCTGGTGTCCTCCAGTTCCTACTCTGCTGAGTAGGTTTGTTGGGTGTAGACCATAGTCCCTGGGCTGCATACCCTACAGCTTCATAGCATGTGTGTCCTCACGACACTCCCCAAGGGCCTTGCTGCTAATGAGCAAATCCTGCAGCCGGGCTATCAGGATCCTTCATCTTTGCTGATGGACTTCCAAGGATACTCAGCCCTTCTCATGAGTGATTGCAATGCCCTAAGTCTTCTCCATAGAGAATAGCCCAAGGATCTGGCTTGAAACAAATTCTGTCATGAAACAAATCACATAGAATGACAGGATGTCATTTCACAAATTCGTTTTCTAGGGCTACTGTAACAAAGCACATAAACCTAGTGACTTAAAACCACACACATCTATCCTCCTCTATGCTGGAGGCCAGAAGCCAAAATCAGGGTCACCAGGTGTGAGTCAAGGTGTGAGCAGGGCTGAGTCCTTCTGGGGATCCAGGGGATGTTCTGTCTCCTGCTTTCCCAGCTGCCAGAGGCAGCAGGCATTCCTTGGCTCAAGGTTCCTGACCCAGCTACTCCAATCCCTTCTTCCAGTGTCACATCGCCTACTTCTCTCTGTGTCTGACCCCTCCTGCCCCCTTTTAGAAGGACACTTGCAGTTATTGCAAGCCCATCTGGATGATCCAGGGCAATCCCTTTGTCTCAGAGGATTAACTGCATCTCATCAGCATGCAGTCCCTTTTGCTGGGGAAGGGAACACAGTCACAGGCTCTGGAAAAGGATCTTTAGGTGTGATGGGTTGGCATTAGTCATTAACATCAATAATTATAAAATAATGAAATGGAACCCCAGGGTCTCATTGTCAGTGCCAATGTGACAAGTGTCACAAAGTGTCTCCATAACTCCTCTGGAGTCAGTGTTTCTCTCTAGCTGTGTGAAGGCGTGTGTGTCTAGGGCTGTACCTGCCCTCCCACCCTGAGGGGTGTCTATTCCTTCTAATGACAGCCTTCCTCTCCCAGTCAGGACCACACTTCACTCTACAGGCACCTGAGAAAGATGCATTCCTGATCACCAACTGCACACACATGCAGATTGTAATGAATTCCTGCTTCCCCACTTCAGGGCAGTGTGGCTGGGCACAAATCATCTCTCAGATTTGCATTTTCAGAATTTCTTTTTTTTTTTTTAAACATACAGTGTCTTATTAGTTTAGATGTAGAATTCAGTGGTACATGGTACATCACTCTTATAAAATATCCAGTGCTCATTACATCACATGCCCTGCTTACTGCCCATCACCCCATTATCCCATCCCCTCACCCCCTCCCCTCCAGCAACCCTCAGTTTGTTTCCCATGATTAAGAGTCTCTTATGGTTTGTCTCCCTGTCTGATTTTGTCTTGTTTTATTTTTCCCTCCCTTCCCCTATGCTCCTCTTTTTTTTCCTTGAATTCCACATCATATGATAACTGTCTTCCTCTGCTTGGCTATTGTGGACAATGCTGCTATAAACATTGGGGTGCAGGTGACCCTTCAAATCACTATGTTTGTATCCATTGGATAAATACCTAGTAGTGCAATAGGTGGGTTGTGGGGTAGCTCTATTTTTAACTTATTGAGGAAACTCCATACTGTTTTCCAAAGTGGCTGCACCATTTTGCATTCCCACCAAAAGTGCAAGGGGGTTCCCCTTTCTCCACATCCTCACCAATGTCTGTCATTTCCTGATATGTTAACTTTAGCCATTCTGACCAACGTGACATTCTATCTATCTCACTGTGGTTTTGATTTACATTTCCCTGAGGCTGAGTGATGTTGAGCATTTTTTCATATGTCTGTTGGCCATTTGGATGTCTTCTTTGGAGAAACTTCTGTTCATGTCTTCTGCCCATTTCTCGATTAGATTGTTTGTTCTTTGGGTGTTGAGTTTGGTAAGTTCTTTATAGATTTTGGATACCAGCCCTTTATCTGATAAGACATTTGCAAATATCTTCTCCCATTCTGTTGTTTATCTTTTTGGTTTTGTTGGCTGTTTCCTTTCCTGTGAAAAGTTTTTTTATCTTGATGAAGTTCTAATAGTTCATTTTTGTTTTTGTTTCCCCTGTCTCTGGAGATGTGTCTAGCAAGAAGTTGCTGTGGCCCAGGTCACAGAGGTTGCTGTCTCTGTTCTCCACCAGGATTTTGATGGATTCCTATCTCATATGTAGGTCTATCATCCATTTTGAGTCTATTTTGGTGTATAGTGTAATAAAATGGTACAGTTTCATTCTTCTGCATGGGGCTGTCCAATTTTACTAACACCATTTGTTGAAGAGACTCTCTTTTTTTCAATGGATAGTCTTATTTTTCAGTATTGAAGGCTTTTATTTTTGCAGTATACATGAGGGAAAAGAAAAAGGTGATGATGGTCTTCCTCTGACTTAACAGAGCAATTTTTAATGTATATATATTGTTTAGAAACAGCAATCTTTCAATTTTAATATTATTTCTGTTTTAATTTTTTTATTATTTTATTTTATTTTTTCAGTGTTCGAAGATTCATTGTTTATGCACCACATCCAGTGCTCCATGCAATACATGTCCTCCTTAATACCCACCACCAGGCTTGCCCATCCCCCATCCCCCTCCCCTCCAAAACCCTCAGTTTGTTTCTCAGAGTCCACAGGCTCTCATGCCTCATCTCTCCCTCTGATTTCCCCCAATTCACTTTTCCTTTCCTTCTCCCAATGTCCTCCATGTTATACCTTATGCTCCATAAGTAAGTGAAACCATATGATAATTGACTATCTCTGCCTGACTTATTTCACTCTGCATAATTTCCTCCAATTCCATCCACATTGATCTAAAAGTTGGGTATTCATTCTTTCTGATGGAGGCATAATACTCCATTGTATATATGGACTATATCTTCTTAACCATTCATCTGTTGAAGGGCATCTTGGCTCTTTCCACAATTTGGCAATTGTGGCCATTGCTGCTATGAACATTGGAGTACAGATGGCACTTCTTTTCACTACATCTGTATCTTTAGGGTAAATACCCAATAGTGCAATTTCAGGGTCAGAGGGTAGCTCTATTTTTAATTTCTTGAGGAATCTCCACACTGTTTTCCAGAGTAGCTACACCATTTTACATTCCAACCAACAGTGTAAGAGCATTCCCCTTTCTCTACTCCAACTCATCCTCTCCAACACTTGTTTACTATCCTGTTAATTTTGGCCATTATAACTGGTATAAGGTGGTATCTCAATGTGGTTTTGATTTGAATCTCCCTGATGGCTAATGATGATGAACATATTTTCATGTGCCTGTTAGCCATCTGTATGTCTTCTTTGGAGAAGTGTCTGTTCATGCCTTCTGCCCATTTTTTGACTTGATTATCTGTTTTTTGGGTGTTGAGTTTGAGGAGTTCTTCATAGATCTTGGATATCAGCCCTTTGTCTGTAGTGTCATTTGTGAAGATAAACTTGAAATGGATGAAAGATCTCAATGTGAGGCAGGAATCTATCAAAATCCTAGAGGAGAACATAGGCAGTAACCTCTTTGACATTGGCCACAACAGCTTCTTTCAAGACACATCTCCAAAGGCAAAGGAAACAAAAAAGAAAATGAACTTTTGGGACTTCATCAAGATCAAAAGCTTCTGCACAGCAAAGGAAACAGTCAACAAAACAAAGAGGCAACCCACGGAATGGGAGAAGATATTTGTACAAACAAACAAACAAAAAAACCCCCAAACAAACAAACAAACAAATCAGGCAACAAAACAAAGGGACAACCCACGGAATGGGAGACATTCAATTTTAATATTATTTCTAAGGCAGGAAATTATTGAGACAACCAATGAGTTATAGGTTTCTCTTTGAAGTTTACTTTTTCAGAATATGACAACAATTTCTAAAGTTTTTGGAATTTCTTTTTTTAAAATTTTTTATTTATTTTCAGCATAACAGTATTCATTGTTTTTTCACCACACCCAGTGCTCCATGCAATCTGTGCCCTCCCTAATACCCACCACCTGGCTCCCCCAACCTCCCACCCCCGCCCCTTCAAAACCCTCAGGTTGTTTTTCAGAGTCCATAGTCTCTCATGGAATTTCTTTTTTTTAAATTATGTTCAGTTAGCCACTGTATAGTACATCATTAGTTTTTGATGTAGCGTTCAACGACTCATTAGTTGCATAAACACCCAGTTCTCATCACAACATGTGCCTTCCTCTATACCCATCACCCTAGTATCCTATCCCCACACCCCCTCCCCTCTGAAACCCGCAGTTTTTTTTCCTGAGGTCCACAGTCTCTCATGGTTCATTTACCTCTCTAATTTCTCCTGCATTTAAAAAATGTGAATAGTAATAGATGTGGGTCATATCTAAATGTGCAAAAATAACAATTTATTTTGAGACTTAGAAAAGTGAATGCACAGGAAATCCTTCCCACAACATTTGGCAAGCAGCAGGCACTCCTATGTGATAACCATTCATATGTTTAATATTATAAAAAATAACTGTGGAAAGAACCAAGATGCCCTTCAACGGATGAATGGATAAGGAAGATGTGGTCCATATACACTATGGAGTATTATGCCTCCATCAGAAAGGACGAATACCCAACTTTTGTAGCAACATGGACAGGACTGGAAGAGATTATGCTGAGTGAAATAAGTCAAGCAGAGAGAGTCAAGTATCATATGGTTTCACTTATTTGTGGAGCATAACAAATAATACAGAGGACAAGGGTAGATGGAGAAGAGAAGGGAGTTGAGGGAAATTGGAAGGGGAGGTGAACCATGAGAGACTATGGACTCTGAAAAACAACCTGAGGGTTTTGAAGGGGCGGGGGGCAGGAGGTTGGGGGAACCAGGTGGGGGGTATTAGGGAGGGCACAGATTGCATGGAGCACTGGGTATGGTGAAAAAACAATGAATACTGTTATGCTGAAAATAAATAAAAAATTTAATAAAAAAAAACAAAAAGCTTCTGCCACCAACCCAAATACTGGACATAGCTTTCGTTAAGAATTTATACCAATGGAAGGACTGTTCCCTGGATCCTCAGATATATGCTTCTCAAACCCCAGCATGGGAGTCAGACAGACTTCTACATGACTCATTCGTTCAAGTGTTGTATGACCTCCACCAACATTTCTCATCTGCATATTAGGAGTACCTGTATCCTGGCCTCTCCTTGTGCCATCTTGGTATAACACTGTGCCTACAACACATCCCCCAGATAGACTCAAGGAAACACAGGAATGAGAACTTGCTGTTGTACTGAAGGTAATGTGGGTGAAAAGGACGACTTCCATAAGATGTCAGATAACATTGGGGGAAATCGGAGGGGGAGATGAACCACGAAAGACTATGGACTCTGAGAAACAAACTGAGGGTTTTACAGGGGAGGGGGTTGGGGGGATGGGTTAGCTTGGTGGTGGGTATTAAAGAGGGCATGTATTGTATGGAGCACTGTGTGCTGTACATAAACAATGAATCTTGGAACACTGCATCAAAAACAAATGATGTCTGTACTGTCATTTGCAAATATCTTCTCCCCATTCCGTGGGTTGCCTCTTTGTTTTGTTGACTGTTCCCTTTGCTGTGCGGAAGCTTTTGCTCTTGATGAAGTCCCAAAAGTTCATTTTCGCTTTTGTTTCCTTTGCCTTTGGAGACATATCTTGAAAGAAGTTGCTGTGGCTGATATCGAAGAGGTTACTGCCTATGTTCTCCTCGAGGATTCTGATGGATTCCTGTCTCATGTTGAGGTCTTTTATCCATTTCGAGTTTATCTTTGTGTACAGTGTAAGAGAATGGTCCAGTTTCATTCTTCTACATATAGCTGTCCAGTTTTCCCAGCACCATTTATTGAAGAGACTGTCTTTTTCCACTGGATATTTTTTCCTGCTTTGTCGAAGATTATTTGACCATAGAGTTGAGGGTCCATATCTGGGCTCTCTACTCTGTTCCACTGGTCTATATGTCTATTTTTATGCCAGTACCATGCTGTCTTGGTAATCACAGCTTTGTAGTAAAGCTTGAAATCAGGTAACGTGATGCCACCAGTTTTATTTTTGTTTTTCAACATTTCCTTAGTGATTTGGGGGTCTCTTCTGATTCCATACAAATTTTAGGATTATTTGCTACAGCTCTTTGAAAAATACCGGTGGAATTTTGATTGGAATGGCATTAAAAGTATAGATTGCTCTAGGCAGTATAGACATTTTAACAATGTTTATTCTTCTGATCCAAGAGCATGGAATGGTCTTCCATCTTATTGTGTCTTCTTCAATTTCTTTCATGAGTGTTCTGTAGTTCCTCAGGTACAGATCCTTTACCTCTTTGGTTAGGTTTATTCCAAGGTATCTTATGGTTCTTGGTGCTATAGTAAATGGAATCGATTCTCCACTTTCCCTTTCTGTATTTTCATTGTTAGTGTATACGAAAGCCACTGATTTCTGTACATTGACTTTGTATCCTGCCACGTTACTGAATTGCTGTATGATTTCTAGTAGTTTGGGGGTGGAGTCTTTTGGGTTTTCCATATAAAGAATCATGTCATCTGCGAAGACAGAGAGTTTGACTTCTTCGTTGGCAATTTGAATACCTTTTATTTCTCTTTGTTGTCTGATTGCTGTTGCTAGGACTTCTAATACTATGTTGAACAAGAGTGGTGAGAGCTCATCGTCACTAGCCATCAGGGAGATTCAAAAATAAAACCACATTGAGATACCACCTTATGCCAGTTAGAATGGCCAAAATTAGCAAGACAGGAAACAACGTGTGCTGGAGAGGATGTGGAGAAAGGGGAACCCTTTTCCACTGTTGGTGGGAATACAAGTTGGTGCAGCCACTTTGGAGAAAAGTGTGGAGATTCCTCAAGAAATTAAAAATAGAGCCTCCCTATGACCCTGCCATTGCGCTACTGGGTATTTACCCCAAAGATACAGATGTAGTGAAAAGAAGGGCCATCTGTACCCCAATGTTTATAGCAGCAATGGCCACGGTCGCCAAACTGTGGAAAGAACCAAGACGCCCTTCAATGGACAAATGGATAAGGAAGATGTGGTCCATATACACTATGGAGTATTATGCCTTCATCAGAAAGGATGAATACCCAACTTTTGTAGCAACGTGGACGGGACTGGAAGAGATTATGCTGAGTGAAGTAAGTCAAGCAGAGAGAGTCAAGTATCATATGGTTTCACTTATTTGTGGAGCATAACAAATAACATGGAGGACATGGGGAGATGGAGAGGAGAAGGGAGTTGAGGGAAATTGGAAGGGGAGGTGAACCATGAGAGACTATGGACTCTGAAAAACAACCTGAGGGTTTTGAAGAGGCGGGGGGTGGGAGGTTGGGGGAACCACGTGGTGAGTATTAGGGAGGGCATGTATTGTATGGAGCACTGGGTGTGGTGCAAAAACAATGAATACTCTTATGCTGAAAATAAAAACAAACAAACAAATACATCACTTGCTCCAAAACCTATGGATGCATCCAACAATACCTATTTAATATTTCCATACACTGAACTCCTACAACAGTCCTATGGAGAGTGGCATTATTATTCCCAACCCTGCTATCATATCTCTTTATGACCAAACTGACCATCAGGAGCTTAGGGGATTGAATTTTCTCTGGAATGTTTTCTTTATGGCATTCTTGAGTTCCTTATTTCTGAGGCTGAAAATGATTGGGCTGAGAAAGGGGGTGAAGACTGTATAGGTGGTGGCCATCAGAGTGTTACTGTCCATAGAATGGGGGCCCTTGGGCTTGAGGTAGATAACGGAGGCAAAACTATAGTGCACAATGACCACAGTGAGGTGGGACACACATGTGGAGAAGGTCTTGTGCCTGCCTTCAGCTGAGGGGATCCTCAATATGGCAGCCACAATGAAGACATAGGAGAGGATGATGAGGAATAAACATCCCATCAAAACTGTAACACACACCAGGATCACACCCAAGGTGACAGAAGATGTCTCCTTCCCACAGGCCAACTTTAGGAGGGAAAGGGCATGGCAGCCAAAATGATGGATCTCATTAGACCCACAGAAGGTGAGTTGAAAAACTATCAGGGTAACCATCATCCCCATTACTGAGCCACCAGCCCAGGACAAGGACACCAGATGGGCACAGGTGCGAGTGCTCATGAGCACGTTATACCACAGGGGGTGGCTGATGGCCACGTAACGGTCATAGCCCATGACGGTGAGCAGGAAGGAGTGGGTGAAGCCGAATGTGAAGGAGAAGAACATCTGGCTGGCACAGGCCACAAAGGCGATGGTGCGGCGGGTGGAGAGCAGGTCGGCCAGCAGGCGCGGGGTAATGGCCAAGGTGTAGAGGATCTCGGAGATGGAGAGTGCACACAGGAAGAGGTACATGGGTGTGTGCAGGCTGTGCTCACTCCTGACAGTGGCCATGATGAGAAGGTTCCCCAGCAATGTGAATAGGTACATGAGCAGGAACAGCAGGAAGAAGGCAGGCAGGAGATGTTGTGGGAAGTTGGAGAAGCCCACGATGATGAATTCATACACCATGCTATAGTTCTGACCCGCCTCAGATGCTGCATCTGTTGAGACCAGAAAGGGAATGAATGTACATGGTTCATTCCATGAAGGAGAAGTGTAGTTCAGCATCAGAAAACCTATCATGTGGTTAGCCACATGAATAAACTAAAAGGAAATGTCATAAAATTATATCAATCTAGGCAACAGCCCAGGATTACTAAAGTTCAATTCCTATTTATGACTTTAAAAATTGATATATAGTTGATACATACATTGTATTATTTTAGATAGACAACATAATGATATATACACAAATATTAAAGATTTTTAAAAAGCTTCTCAACATAATATCGACTAGGACTTTCTTAGTTAACTAAGAATATATACTGCAAAACTAGCAAATACTATATGAAATGGGAAGCTAGGGGCGTTTCGTTTTAGGATCAGGAACAAGTCAAAGTTACTCACTGTCTCTGCTGCTCATTAGTGGGGAACAGAAAAGCAGGAGAGGTGCTTCAGGAAAGATATCAAAAGGAGTATCAGGATTAGAAAGGAAGAGGTATGGTCATCTACCTAGAAAGGTAAAAGAATGAAGGTGGAATACATTTGAGCAAAGACAGAAAGAACACAAGTTGCAGAGGACTAGATCAACTTCCCAAACTCACAGTATTTCCCATAGAATTACACCCATAATAATCACATTAAAGATAGACTTTAAGGAAAACATAAGATAACATTACAAACTATAATGAGAGAGTGCTCATACATTTTGGCCTCATGATTTCTTTATCCTAGAAACCTATTAAGTCCCCTAGAGGGCTTTTGTTTAAGGGAGATATAACTCTCCTTTCTTACCATATTAGTAAATAAAACTGAGATTTTTTGAGAATATTTAGTTATTAACACATATAAAAGAATAATAATCAACCTTTGATTCAACATAAAGGAATGATCTACTCATGTTAATATAAGAAACACTTTAAGAAAGTAGCTGGATTTTAAAAAACTCATTTAGTGAGAAGTGTGGCTTTGTTCTGCATTTTAGCAAATTTGTCCAATGCTGGCTGGATGGAAGACAAGATAATGCTCCTATCTGTTTCTGCATTCAGCCTGTGGCACTATGTGGTTTTAGTTGAAACATATGACAAAAATACATACTCTCCTTTATTGGAAAATTGAGGACCTGATGACCCCCTGAAAGGGTCTCCAGGGCCCCAGGGATCCTCATATCACACTTTGAAAACCTCTGATGTAAAATATCTAGGAATTAACCAAGGAATGCCATATGTCCAAGGACAGAAATTTTAGCCACAGATAGATATGTAGAAGATGGTCTGGATATACGGAAATATGGAAACCACTGTGCTCTCTTGGATGGGATGAGCTAATATAGCAATGATGTCAGTTCTTCCCCAAATTATATTCAGTAAAACTGCATTTACAATTTAAGAAGTTAAATTTCAGAACCTATCTTAAATTTCTTTCTGAAAAATAAAGTCAGTGAAAAGTTACACTGGTCTCCTAAAAATGGAGTACACAAGAGAGATAGAGATACCCCTCCCCGCATTGAGACTCACTATAGACTTGGAATCACTTAAAAAAGTGTGACAGTAGAACAGATGTGTATGATATGTATGATACACGGATCATGTTGGTTGGATATCTAAAAAATATCTCTGCCTGATTCTAAACCCAATATGCAATAAAGGTGAGAGCACAAGTCAAATGGAAAAAAAAAATTGTTGACTGGTTTGTGATGGGAAACTGGAGATTTTATGAAGTGGTGCAAATGTGGATTTGGGATTTGGGATGTGTCTTGGGACTCCTGCCCAAGACAACACCCAAAGTAGATGGATTCTACAAGTAAAATGAAATATAACGTTAATAGGAAAGGGGGGGTAGGAGAATAACCTTGTGATTTCAGAGTAAAGAAGTACTTCTTAACCAAAACTCAAAAGCACAAATATTAAGGTGATGTGGAGAAAGGGAAACCTTTTTACACTGTTGGTAGGAAGGCAAACTGGTGCAGCCACTCTGGAAAACAGCATGGAGGTTCCTCAAGTTAAAAATGGAGAATTGTCTCTTCATGTCTTCTGCCCATTTTTTGACGTGATTATCTTTTTTAAAAAAATTTTTAAATTTCTTTTCAGCGTAACAGTATTCATTGTTTTTTCACCACACCCAGTGCTCCATGAAATCCGTGCCCTCCCTAATACCCACCACCTGGTTCCCCCAACCTCCCACCCCCTGCCCCTTCAAAACCCTCAGGTTGTTTTTCAGAGTCCATAGTCTCTCATGGTTCACCTCCCCTTCCAATTTCCCTCAACTCCCTTCTCCTCTCCATCTACCCTTGTCCTCCATGTTATTTGTTATGCTCCACAAATAAGTGAAACCATATGATACTTGACTCTCTCTGCTTGACTTATTTCACTCAGCATAATCTCTTCCAGTCCTGTCCATGTTGCTACAAAAGTTGGGTATTCGTCCTTTCTGATGGAGACATAATACTCCATAGTGTATATGGACCACATCTTCCTTATCCATTCGTCCGTTGAAGGGCATCTTGGTTCTTTCCACAGTTTGGCGACTGTGGCCATTGCTGCTATAAACATTGGGGTACAGATGGCCCTTCTTTTCACTACATCTGTATCTTTGGGGTAAATACCCAGTAGTGCAATTGCAGGGTCATAGGGAAGCTCTACTTTTAATTTCTTGAGGAATCTCCACACTGTTCTCCAAAGTGGCTGCACCAACTTGCATTCCCACCAACAGTGTAAGAGGGTTCCCCTTTCTCCACATCCTCTCCAACACACGGTGTTTCCTGTCTTGCTAATTTTGGCCATTCTAACTGGTGTAAGGTGGTATCTCAATGTGGTTTTAATTTGAATCTCCCTGATGGCTAGTGATGATGAACATTTTTTCATGTGTCTGATAGCCATTTGTATGTCTTCATTGGAGAATTGTCTGTTCATATCTTCTGCCCATTTTTTAATATGATTGTTTTGTGTGCGTTGAGTTTGAGGAGTTCTTTTTTTTTTTTTTTTTTAATTTGACAGACAGAGATCACAAGTAGGCAGAGAGGCAGGCAGAGAGGGAGAGGGGGAAGCAGGCTCCCCGCCGAGCAGAGAGCCCAACGTGGGGCTCGATCCCAGGACCCCGGGATCATGACCCGAGCTGAAGGCAGACGCTTTAACCCACGGAGCCACCCAGGCGCCCCGAGGAGTTCTTTATAGATCCTGGATATCAACCTTTTGTCTGTACTGTCATTTGCAAATATCGTCTCGAAATGGATAAAAGACCTCAACGTGAGACAGGAATCCATCAGAATCCTCGAGGAGAACATGGGCAGTAACCTCTTCGATATCAGCCACAGCAACTTCTTTCAAGATATGTCTCCAAAGGCAAAGGAAACAAAAGTGAAAATGAACTTTTGGGACTTCATCAAGATCAAAAGCTTCTGCACAGCAAAGGAAACAGTCAACAAAACAAAGAGGCAACCCACGGAATGATTATCTGTTTTTTGAGTGAAAAAATGTTCATCATCATTAGCCATCAGGGAGATTCAAATCAAAACCACATTGAGATTCCACCTTAAACCAGTTAGAATGCCCAAAATTAACAAGACAGTAAACAACAAGTGTTTGAGAAGATGTGGAGAAAGGGGAACCCTCTTACACTGTTGGTGGGAATGCAAGCTGGTGCAGCCACTTTGGAAAACAGTATGGATATTCCTCAAGAAATTAAAAATAGAGCTTCCCTATGACCCTGCAATTGCACTACTGGGTATTTACCCCAAAGGTACAGATGTAGTGAAAAGAAGGGCCATCTCTACCACAGTGTTCATAGCAGCAAAGGGTACAGTTGCCAAACTGAGGAAAGAGCCAAGATGCCCTTCAATAGATGAATGGATAAAGAAGATATGGGCATATATACTATGGAGTATTATGTCTCCATCAGAAAGGATGAATACGGGGTGCCTGGGTGACTCAGACTATTAAGCCTCTGCCTTCAGTGTGGGTCATGGTCTCAGGGTCCTGGAATAGAGCCCCACATCAGGCTCTCCACTCAGCAGGGAACTTGCTTCGCCCCACCTCTCTGCCTGCCTCTCTGCCTACTTGTGAGCTCTCTCTCTGTGTCAAATAAATAAAAACTAAAAATCTTAAAAAAAAAGAAAAGAAAGGATGAATACCCAACTTTTGTATCAGCAAGGATGGGAGTGGAGGAGATTATGCTGAGTGAAATAAGTCAAGCAGAGAAAGTCAATTATCATATGGTTTCACTTACTTGTAGAGCATAAGGAATAACATGGAGGACATTGGGAGAAGGAGAGATAAAGTGAATTAGGGGAAATTGGAGGAGGAGACAAAGCATGAGAGACTGTGGACTGTGAGAAACAAACAGGGTTTTGGAGGGGAGGTGGGTTTGGGGTTGGGTGAGCCTGGTAGTGGGTATTAAGGAGGGCACGTATGGCACGGATCACTGGGTGTGGTGCATAAACAATGAATCTTGGAACACTGAAAAAATAAAATTATATTTTAAAAAAGTTAAAAACGGGACTACCCTATATCCAGCAATTGCACCACTACATATTTACCTAAAGAACAAAAAAATACTGATTCAAAGGGATACATGCACCCTGATGTTTATAGCCCCATTATCTGCAATAGCTAAATTATAGAAACAGCTCAAGTGTTGGATACAGAAGATGTGGTTTCTTTTTTTTTTTTTAAGATTTTATTTATTTATTTGACAGAGATCACAAGTAGGCAGAGAGGCAGGCAGAGAAAGAGGAGGAAGCAGGCTCCCTGCTGAGCAGAGAGCCTGATGCCGGGCTCTATCCCAGGACCCCGGGACCATGACTTGAGCCGAAGATAGAGGCCTCAACCCACTGACCCACCCAGGCTCCCCAAAGATGTGGTTTTTATACACAATGGAATATTACTCAGCCATCAAAAGAATGAAATCTTGCTGTTTGCAACAACATGGATGGAACTAGAGAGTATTATGCTAAATGAAATAAGCCAGTTAGGGAAAGACACATACCATGTGATTTCACTCATATATGGAATTTAAGAAACAAACAAAGGAGTAAAGGGAAAAAAAGGGAGAGAGTGAGAGGCTAACCAAGAAAGAGACTCTTAACTATAGAGAAAAAAACTGTTGGTTACCAGAGGGGAGAGGGGTAGAGGGTGGGAGAAATAGGTGATGGAGATTGAGGAGTACACTTGTGATGAACACGGGGTATTGTATGGAAGTGTTGAATAAGTATATTGAACACCTGAAACTAATATTACACTATATGTTAACTAGTGGGGCTGAAATAACAATGTAAAAAATACACGAAATGTGTATATGCATGCATAAAGGAGCATTTGAATTTCATAAGCATATCTTCTGTAAGTGCTGATGCTGTCCTCTGGAGATAAATGTTAACTGCTCAGGAAAGGAAACAGAGATGAAAGTTTCCCTAAGAATTTTGTTCAACAACAACAACAACAACAACAACAATAACAACAACAAAGGATATCAAGGATCCATGAATAGGTAGGTGGTAATTGGGAAAAGAACCTTGCATTGCTGAAAATTGACCAGGGAATACTATCTAGAAGAAATAAGAAAGCAGTGACATTCAGAAGGAGAAACCTCAATGCAGAAATCAGTCAAGGACATAAGCAGAGAATTCACAGAAGGAGTTACACAGACACAGGAAAGAGTGGTTTTAAGACAAGAAAAGGACAGAGGAAAATGATCATGGACTTTCACTGTACACCTATTCGTTTCCCCAGACTAGAAAGTGCCGGGTACTAATCAAAACATGGTCAGAAAGCAATCCTCATGGCCTACTGGCGAGAACCAAGAATGCAGAAGAACAGACTTCACCTGCTCTGTGCAACAGCACATGTTCTCCTGAGCATCTGTCTTGATTGTTCACACCTGTCTGAAGGGAGAATGTCAGAGGATGTTTCAGTAGCATTGCCTGAAGTGAGGAAATGGACAAGCCTGCTTGGGAACTGTAATTGGGAAGAGGCCAGGGCCATGGGCTGGATGCAACCGTTGGAGCCCCGAGCAGAAGTTTGATGCACACACAGCGGGTAAAGGAACCTGTAAAATGATCTTGAGTGAATGAAGCAAAAGCAGATGAACACTCAAGCATAATTCCATTTGGGCACGTGAAAATTAGAGCACCTGAACCTATTCTAGACCATGCTGCAAGGGTGTATACATGTCACTACACATTTCTCTATACCCACAGAATGGGTAACACAGTCAACCCTAATATAACCTATGAGGTGAATTAGTAATTATGTATCTATCCATATTGGCTCTCCAACTGGAACAAATGCACCACAAGAATTACTAGATTGTACAGCCTTTAGCAACAAACCTGGCCTCAACCCAACAGATGTCAGTAGCATCCCCTCCCTCCCCATGAGCTCTGACAACCAAGAGGTCCTCCAGGCAGGTACAAATATTTCAGGTTAGGGATACAGAATCATTCCCAAATAAGATACAGACTTAGAAACTGCAAAGGGCACTAGGTTGGATGAAGAACCTAAGATCCAGAATGGGCAACCTGAGAAGACCCCCAGCAGCTGCCCAAGACTAAGAGCCTGTCTAATGACCCATCTCCCAGACCCTGCCCTCAGTCTGGGTCTTGCTCCCCATAACTATCCAAGTATTGCCACCTACCCTGTCCCTCCTGTCCCTCTCAGCCTGGGCTGCCTCTTCTGGGAAGCACCCAGCAAGAGAAGGCAGAAGAAGCTCCCCTGCCTGAGGCTGTCAGTGGCACACAGGGACAGGTGTGGGGCCAGACCTTGGAGCTCCTGGAACTGATGCTGTGTGCTTTACCCCTGATGCAGCTTCCCAGGAGGCTGCTACCCAGGGTCTTCCCAGGACACCAACCTGCAAGGTCTGCCCTCTGGTTCTTAAGAGCCAGGAGGATCATCAGGGGGCCTCCAGGGACCCGAAGCCTCTATTCCTTCCTCCAACACTCCAACACAACCAAGGCTCCCTGGTATCTCTCTCTGCCCAGAGCCCCAGTCCCTGCTCAAGCCTAGGAACTCCCAGTCTTGGGGGAGACAGGACAGGATTAGATGCCCTCAACAAGTTGGGATCAGGGCAGGGTCATAGGGAAGGCAGGAGCTGGAGCAGCCCCGAGTGGGAATCCAGGACTCTGCCCTGGAGTCAAGGCAGCTGGAAGGCTTCCCAGAATAAGAGTAATTTAGAGCTGGGTCTTGGAGGATTGTTTCTCTAGGTTAATGGAAGTATTCAGTGTCTTCTGACCAAACTGGATATCCCTACTTCTCCCCGCTTGGTTGAGTTACCCTATCTCTGTTTTCATGGTGATCCAAGCCAGTGACTTCATCTTAGTGTGTGCATCTTTGAGCTATAATAACATATTTGGACTTTGTCCAGTTCCCGAGACACAGTCCCTTAACCCTTGTCTCAGGAGTGATATAGTGGCTTCTGTATGCTACTGAGATGAGTGGTGGCTGAGGGCACCTGGATAGTTTTAGGTAGGGGGCTGCTCACCAGAACAACCAAGGGATGATTGGTGAATTGGAACCTCCAGGGAGGGGAGGGGATACAGATTGATATTCAATACTGATGATGAATGATTTAATCAATCATGTCTGTGTAATCAAACCCCCATAAAACTCTCTAAAAATGGGATTCAGAAACCTTCCCAGCTGGTGAATACACAGCGGTGCTAGAGGGTGACATGTGCAGAGAGGGCATGGAAGTTCCTTGCTCCTTCCTCCATACTTTGCAGGATGCATCTTTTATTGGCCTCTTCCTGAGTTGTATCTTTCATAATAAACTGGGAAGAGTAAGTGTTGCATTTTCCTGATTTCTGTGAGTCATTTTAGCAAAGTATCCAAACGGGAAGGGGGAAATGTAGAAACCCTCACCTTTGTAGCCATGTCAGAAAGAAGTGCAGATACCCTGAGCACCAAGTATGTGTGAATGTCATCTCCACATAGTTAGTGTCAGAACTGAACACAATTATAGGACACCAAGGTGGTGTCAGGTAGTTGTGGGATTGGTATTGGTGTCGAAAGAATTCACACATTTGGTGCCTTGAGTGTTAGATGTAGAAACAGTTCAGTTCCTGTCTCCCTCTGTCCAGTCAGCAACACTGTCCTTTCTACATTTGAAATCAACCTCAATTTGCCACTCCACCCCATCCAGGATGCCCTCATGCACCTCTCCCCATCTCTTTCTGCACCTACCCACCCCACCTGCCCTCAGCAGCCTGCTTCCCTCACACCTGCCAGAGGGGGTCTCTACAAATGGGAATCTGACCATGCTACTTGTGCTTGAAATGTACCTGTTGGTACAATCTCTTTGGAAAACTGTTTGGCAGTATCTATTTTAGGTGAACATTGGTATTCCCTATGAGTCGGTATTTACACACCTAACTATAGACCCAACACAACACATAAGTATTAATCTACCAAAGGACACGTACTAGATGTCATAAGAACACCCTCATAGGAAGCCCCAACTGGAAACATCCATGAGAATGTTCACATAATGGAATACAGCTCTTTCCTCTATGGACCTAAAAAAATATTTAGGGGTCCCCATTGCCCTTAGAACAAATTTCTCAAGTGGACACTGTGGTCTTCATGCTCTTGCCCTATTCACCTGTCTGCTTTCCGTTCCAGAACTGCAGTAGCAACTTCAAATTCCTCTGTGCACTGAACATACCATTGTCCCAAATGCACTATGTTTGTCACCCTGAGACTTTGCATTTGCTGTCCCCTCTGTCTGGAAACCCCTCTTCCACCTGCCTGGCTCAGCTGAATCATTCCTACTCACCCTTCAGGTCTCCCTGTAGACATCACCAATTTCAAAGCCTCTAAATCGCAGGTTGGGTCTGAGACCCACACTTAGCTTCTGCAGATCCCCAGACTGTCCTGAACACTCCTCTGACCACTCTGTGCTGTCATCTTTGGTTATATAACAGCTTCCCTTAGTGGACCATGAAAAGGACAGAGCAGAGCCCTAGCCCTTGGTTGCTGCTGGATTTGAGCATCTAGAATATTTCCATATAAAATAAACCTTCAATAATATTTCTTGACTATATGAGTGAATAATTGAGGCAAAGTGCTCTGAGGACATATTTCACTCTTTTCTGTTCATGATCATGGGCAATGACTGCTGTGTGGCCATCTGCCACTCCCTGGGATACAATGTGCTCATGAGTCCACATAGCTGGGCCAGCTTGTGTCCAGGTGCTGGGTTGGTGGCTCAGTCATGGGGATGATGGTGACTCTGATAGTTTTTCACCTCACCTTCTATGAGTCTTAAGTAATCCATGATTTTGTCTACCATGTTTTTTGCATCCTAAAGTTGGCCTGTGGGGAGGAGACATCTTCTGTCACCTTGAGTGTGATCCTGGTGTGTGTCACAGCTCTGATGGAATGTTTATTCCTCATAATCCTCTCCTATGTCTTCATCATGGCCACCTTATTGAAGATCCTCTTGGCTGAGGCCAGGCACAAGACCTTCTCCACATGTGTGTCCCACCTCACTGCAGTCATTGTGCACTTTGGTTTTGCCTCTATTATCTACCTCAAGCCCAAAGGCCCCTGTTCTATGGACAGTAACACTCTGATGGCCACCACCTATACAGTCTTCACTCCCTTTATAAGCCCAATCATTTTCAGGAATAAGGAGCTCAAGAACGCCATAAAGAAAAGCTTCCAGAGAAAATTTAGTCCCCTGAGCTCCTATTGGCCAGTTTGGTAGTAAGGAAATATGACAGGAAGGCTGGGAATAATAACATCTGTCTCTGTAAGACTGTTGTAGGGTTTCATTATATGAAAATAAACACATCCATAGGTGATGGATGAATGCCTGATATTTGTTTTTCTCCAATTTGTTTGCTCCCTTGTATGGGATCTAGTGATCATGATCTCTTCTTCACCCCAAGTGATGAAGTCCATCCAATTACCTCCAACAAAGAACATGTTACCTACTTAAGTGCTGGACAGCAGCATTGTAGGTGTGTTTGGGTTCTGATGCATAGGGTTCTTCTTGAATGGATATGCAACAGAAGACTTTCCCCTCCTCCACCATAAGGATAAATAAAAATTAGCATAATAATAAATGTCCAAAGAATTTACCCTTTTCTTATCAAGCATGGTATCCAGTGTTTTATTGTCTTTTTAAAGTAAAAAGACAATAAAAGTATTGTCTTTTTAAAATTTTTATTTTATTTTTTCAATGTTCCAAGATTCATTGTTTACGCATCACACCCAGTGCTCCATGCAATACATGGCCTCCTTAATACCCACCACCAGGCTCACCCAGCCTCCCACCCCCTCTCTTGCAAAACACTCAGTTTTTTTCTCAGAGTTCACAGTCTCTCATGGTTCATCTCCCCCTCTGATTTCCCCCAACTTACTTCTCTCTTTCACCCAATGTCCTCCATGTTATTCCTTACGCTCCACAAGTAAGTGAAACCATATGAAAATTGACTTTCTCTGCTTGACTTATTTCACTCAGCATTATCTCCTCCAGTCCCATCCATGTTGATACAAAAGTTGGGTATTCATCCTTTCTGATGGAGGCACAATATTCCATTGTATATAGGGGCCATATCTTCTTTATCCATTCATCTATTGAAGGGTCTCTTGGCTCTTCACACAGTTTGGCTATTGTGGACATTGATGCTATAAACATTGGGGTACAGATGGCCCTTCTTTTCACTGCATCTGTATCTTTAGGGTAAATACCCAGTAATGCAATTGCAGGGTCATAAGGTAGGGTCTTTTAAATTATAACAAATATACAAAAGGAAATAAACTGTTTGTCTCTAGGAAGATGGTTACTGTTTATAATTTCTCCCTGCTTTGGAAGAGTTGACCCTAAAGGAGGTTTTCTATCTTAAGAGTTTAGAAAGTGAAGAAGAGAGAGACAGCAAGAGAGAGTGAGAGAAATGAGAGAGAGAGTGAACTAGTGGGATGGGAGTCCTTTAAATTGGTCTGAACAGAAAGTTGCATAAAATTGGGTCTATAAAGGAATAAAGAAGAAGAAGGCTGGTAACAGAGCAATTTTCCGAGAAGGGAAAGGAAAGGGAGAATGAGAGAGGAGGGGACCAGAAGTAGAAGAATGCAGACAGAGAAATGAGGGCTGGAAGGGGGAGAGGGTTCATGCTTGGGTTAGAACATAAAGGATGGTAAAAGTGTGAGGCTATCTGACATCTTATGGAAATCCTTTTCCCCACATTACTTTCAGGAAAACATCAATTTCTCATTCCTGTGTTTTACTTGAATCTATCTGGGGGATGTGTTGTAGGCACAATGATATCTCAAGATGGCACAAATTGAGGTCAAGTGTATGGGAATCCTTACTATGCAGATGAGAAATGTTGGTGGAGGTCACACAACACATAAGTGAAGAAGTCCCATGGAAATTTAGATCTGTCTGACTCCCATGCTGGGGTTTGGGAAAGCATATGTCTGAAGATCAAGGAAGGGGGCCTTCTGTGGATCTAAACTATTACTCAAAGGTGAGGCCAGATATTAGAGTTGGAGACACAAGGTGTATTGTAACCCTAAACCCACAGCCACCAGTCATCTTATGAGCATAAAAAGACTCTCATCAAAAGGTCAGTAAACAAAAACACATAAAAGACCAAATATAAGTGTGATTATATTACAGAGAGACAGATGTTAATGTAGACTCTTTTACTTGGACCACCAGGACAACAGGGATAGGGAAAAACTTGACCATAGGAGAGGTGGAGCCTCCAGCCACCACTTATCCCATTAGCATATGGAAGACACTATTATCACTCCTGAGGCGGGGGTCTTCCGGGCTGAATGTCAAGAATTAGAGCGAAAGGAGGCACAGACTAATGTGGATTCTTTGGCTTTAATCACCATCACAACAGATAGGGTAAATCTACCAAGGGGGGAGAAGTGGGACTATCCAGTTTGGTCAAAAGACACTGAACACTTCCATTGACCAGGAGAAACCAGTCTCCAAGTCCTAGCTCTAAATTACCCTTTTTGTTTTGTTTTGTTTTTTACATTGTTTATTTATTTATTTATTTTTATTTTTTAATCTTTTTAAAAATTTCTTTTCAGTGTTCCAGAATTCATTGTTTATGCACCGCACCCAGTGCTCCATGCAATACATGCCCTCCATAATACCCAAGACCAGGCTCACCCAACCCCCCACCCCCCTCCTAAATTACCCTTATTCTGGGAAGCCTTCCAGCTGCCTTGACTCCAGGGCAAAGCTCTGAATTCCCACTCTGGGCTGCTTCAGCTTCTGCCTTCCCTCTGACCCTTTCCTGATCCCAACTCGTTGAGGGCATCTAATCCTGTCCTGTCTCCCCCAAGACTGGGAGTTCCTAGGCTTGAGCAGGGACTGGGGCTCTGGGCAGAGAGAGATACCAGGGAGCCTTGGTTGTGTTGGAGTGTTGGAGGAAGGAATAGAGGCTTCGGGTCCCTGGAGGCCCCCTGATGATCCTCCTGGCTCTTAAGAACCAGAGGGCAGACCTTGCAGGTTGGTGTCCTGGGAAGACCCTGGGTAGCAGCCTCCTGGGAAGCTGCATCAGGGGTAAAGCACACAGCATCAGTTCCAGGAGCTCCAAGGTCTGGCCCCACACCTGTCCCTGTGTGCCACTGACAGCCTCAGGCAGGGGAGCTTCTTCTGCCTTCTCTTGCTGGGTGCTTCCCGGAAGAGGCAGCCTGGGCTGAGAGGGACAGGGTAGGTGACAATACTTGGATAGTTATGGGGAGCAAGACCCAGACTGAGGGCAGGGTCTGGGAGATGGGTCATTAGACAGGGTCTTAGCCTTGGGCAGCTGCTGGGGGTCTTCTCAGGTTGCCCATTCTGGATCTTAGGTTCTTCACCCAACCTAGTGCCCTTTGCAGCTTCTAAGTCTGTATCTTATTTGGGAATGATTTTGTATCCCTAACCTGAAATATTTGTACCTGCCTGGAGGACCTCTTGCTTATCAGAGCTCATGGGGAGGGAGGGGATGCTACTGACATCTGTTGGGTTGAGGCCAGGTTTGTTGCTAAAGGCTGTACAATCTAGTAATTCTTGTGGTGCTTTTGTTCCAGTTGGAGAGCCAATATGGATAGATACATAATTACCTCAAATGTCATATTAGGTGTTACCTAATTCTGTGGGTATTGAGAAATGTTTAGTGACATGTATACACCCTTGCAGCATGGTCTAGAATAGGTTCAGGTGCTCTAATTTTCATGTGCCCAAATGGAATTATGCTTGAGTGTTCATCTGCTTTTGTTTCATTCACTCAAGATCATTTTACAGGTTCCTTTACCCGCTGTGTGTGCATCAAACTTCTGCTCGGGGCTCCAACGGTTGCATCCAGCCCATGGCCCTGGCCTCTTCCCAATTACAGTTCCCAAGCAGGCTTGTCCATTTCCCCACTTCAGGCAATGCTACTGAAACATCCTCTGACATTCTCCCTTCAGACAGGTGTGAACAATCAAGACAGATGCTCAGGAGAACATGTGCTGTTGCAGAGAGCAGGTGAAGTCTGTTCTTCTGCATTCTTGGTTCTCACCAGTAGGCCATGAGGATTGCTTTCTGACCATGTTTTGATTAGTACCCGGCACTTTCTAGTCTGGGGAAACGAATAGGTGTACAGTGAAAGTCCATGATCATTTTCCTCTGTCCTTTTCTTGTCTTAAAACCACCCTTTCCTGTGTCTGTGTAACTCCTTCTGTGAATTCTCTGCTCATGTCCTTGACTGATTTCTGCATTGAGGTTTCTCCTTCTGAATGTCACTGCTTTCTTATTTCTTCTAGGTAGTATTCCCTCGTCAATTTTCAGCAGTGCAAAAGCTCATTAACTGAATATTTTCAAAGATCTCAGTTTTAATTACTAATATGGTAAGAATGGAGAGTTATAACTCACTCAAGCTAAAACCCTAGAGGACTCAATAGTGTTTTAGCATATGAAGTCCTGGGGTCAAAATGTTAAGAGCTGTCTCATTATCATTTGTGTCACTAATAGTAATATTATCTTACTTTTTCATTAAAAATCTATGTTTTGCATTAGTATTATGTTTTTAATTCTATGGGAAATGCTATGAGTTTGGAAAGTCGATCTAGTCTTCTACAGCTTGTGTTCTGTCTTTGCTCAAAAATATTTCACTTTGATTCTTTTACTTTTCTAGGTAAATGATCACATCTCTTTCCTTTCAATTCAATATTCCTTCTCTGTCATTGTCAACTACCACTCCAGACATTCAGTTCTCAGCTAATGACCGGCAGAGACAGTGAGTAAACTTGTCATGTTCCTGATTCTAAAATAATGCATTGATAGTTCCCTACTTCATAGAGCATTTGCTAGTTTTGCAGTATATATTCTTAGTTAGCTAAGAAAGTCTCAGTTGATGTCAGGTTAAAAAAAAAACTTTAAAAATTTTTAAGAGATGTACATATGTCAATCATTAGGCTATATATGTAAAATAATACAATGTTTTATGTCACCAAATATCAACTTTTAATCATAAATAGAAGCTCAAGTTTAGTAGTCTAGAACTGCTGCCCAGATTGATATATGACATTTACTTTTCATGTGACTAACCACGTGGTAGGTTTTCTGATGCTGACTCATCCTTGTCCTTCATGGGATAAACCATGTACCTTCATTCCCTTTCTTGTCTCAGCAGGTGCAGCATCCCTGACTGGTCAGAACTATAGCATGGTGTCTGAATTCATCCTCGTGGGCTTTTCCACCTTCCCTCAGCACCTCCTGCCTGCCTTCTTCTTGCTGTACCTGCTGATGTACCTGTTCACCCTGCTGGGGAACTTGATCATCATGGCCACTATCTGGAATGAGCGCAGCCTGCACACACCCATGTACCTCTTCCTGTGTGCCCTGTCCATCTCTGAGATTCTGTTCACCATTGTGGTTACTCCTCGCATGCTGGTTGACATGCTTTTCAGCCACAGCTCGATCACCTTTGTGGCCTGTGCCAGCCAGATGTTCTTTTCTTTCACATTTGGCTTCACCCACTCCTTTCTGCTTATGATCATGGGGTATGACCGCTACTTGGCCATCTGCCACCCCCTGCGCTACAACATGCTCATGAGCACCCGCACCTGTGCCCAGCTAGTGTCCTGGTCCTGGGCTGGTGGCTCAGTCATGGGGACGATGGTGACCCTGATAATTTCTCGTCTCACCTTCTGTGGGTCTAATGTGATACACCATTTTTTCTGCCATGCGCTTTCCCTCCTAAAGTTGGCCTGTGGGAAGGAGACATCTTCTGTCACTTTGGGTGTGATCCTGGTGTGTGTCACAGTTCTAATGGGATGTTTATTCCTCATCATCCTCTCCTATGTCTTCATTGTGGCCGCCATATTGAGGATCCCCTCAGCTGAAGGCAGGCACAAGACCTTCTCCACATGTGTGTCCCACCTCACTGTGGTCATTGTGCACTATGGTTTTGCCTCCATGATCTACCTCAAGCCCAAGGGCCCCCATTCTATGGACAGTCACACTCTGATGGCCACCACCTATATAGTCTTCACTCCCTTTCTCAGCCCAATCATATTCAGCCTCAGGAATAAGGAGCTCAAGAATGCCATAAAGAAAAGCTTCCAGAGAAAATTCAGTCCCCTAAGTTCCTGATGGCCAGTTTGGTCATGAAGAGTATGATGCAAGGACTGGGGATAATGATCCTCTCCACGGGACCATTGTCTATATTCAATATATGAGAATTCTGAAGAGGTATTATTGGATACATCTATAGGTTTTGGAGCTGGCTAGGTTATTAGATTTTGCATTTGTTTCCTCCTTCCCTCTTGGATAAGCTCTAGCGATCATCCTCTCTGTTCTTGACCCTGTGTGATGAACCCCAATCCAGTTACCTATTCCTAAGAATTTGTTATCTCTCTATGGGCAGAGGAAAGCATCACAAGGATGTGTGGCCAGTAATGAACAGGGTTCTTCTCCAATAGACAAGCGAGGGAGGAGTTTCACCTTCCCTCACCATGACATAAACAAAAGTAGCATAATGATAAATACCACCAGCACTGGGGATATACTTATTAGGCACCGTGTTCAGTGCTGTATCAGGGTTGTCTTTTTTTAAAATTTTTTATTTATTTTCAGCGTAACAGTATTCATTGTTTTTGCACCACACCCAGTGCTCCATGCAATCCGTGCCCTCCCTAATAACCACCACCTGGTTCCCCCAATCTCCCCCCCGACCCCTTCAAAACCCTCAGGTTGTTTTTCAGAGTCCGTAGTCTCTTATGGTTCACCTCCCCTTCCAATTTCCCTCCATCTCCCTTCTCCTTCTCCTCTCCATCTACCCTTGTCCTCTCTATTATTTGTTATGCTCCACAAATAAGTGAAACCATATGATACTTGACTCTCTCTGCTTGACTTATTTCACTCAGCATAATCTCTTCCAGTCCTGTCCATGTTGCTACAAAAGTTGAGTATTTGTCCTTTATCTTTTAATTACAACAAATGCAGAAAAGAACATAACTACTTTTCTCTAAGGAGATGGTTGAATGTTTTTAGTTCCTTCTGTCTTTGGGGTGGATAGACCTTAAGGAAGTTTCTATGTTGAATTTAGTAGAGTGACAGATGTCAGGATATGAAGTGGAGAAAGAGCGAGGCAGAGAGACCGAGAAAGAAAGGGGAGAGGGTTCGGTGCTTAGGTAAGGACATACAAAATATTAAGTGTGGGTTGTTATCTGACATTTTATGGAAATCCTTTTCCCTTTTTCCCACATTACTTTCCATAAGACATCAATTCCTAATTCTTTTGTCTTAAGTGGAACGATCTGGAGGATGTGTTGGAGGGCACAGTGGTAACTGAAGATGGTAAAAAGAGACATAGAGGGTATGGGTCCCCATTTTAACAGATGTAAAAGGTTGGTGGAGGCCACACAACATGTTAAGGAAGGAGTTACATGCAACATTTGGTCTGTCTAACTCTCATGTTGTTCGGGAAACCATGTGTCTCATGATCCAGGAAGGGGGACTTCCACTGGGTAAGTTCATACTCAGAGCTGCAGGTAGATATTTGAATTTCATGAAGAAGATGTTTTATAATAATAAACCTATGAATGGCTATCACATATGAGTGTCTGCCGCTTGCCAAATGCGGGAAGTGTTTCCTATGCATTCACTCTTCTAAGACTCAAAGTAAATTATTATTTATCCCTATTTAGATATGACTCACATCTATTACTACTCTTATTTTTTTCTTGATAGAGAAAGAGAGAGCTGGGTGGGGGGAGGGAGAGGGAGAGAATCTCAAGCAGTCCCCACTAGCACAAAGCTTGACCTTGGACTCCATTTGGGACCCTGAGATGATGAGCTGAGCCTAAACGAAGAGTGGGATGCTTAACCAGTGAAGCCACCCAAGCGCTCCAACTATTCACTTTTTTGAAATGCAGAAAATGCAAATCTGAGAGATGATTTGTGCCCAGACACAGTGCCCTGAGGTGCTGAAGCAGGAATTCATTACAATCTGCATATGTGTGCAGTTGGTGACCAGGAATGCACCTCTAGGTGCCTGCAGAGTGAAGTGTGGTCCTGACCTGGAGAGGAAGGCTGTCATTAGAAGGAATAGACACCCCTCAGGGTGGGAGAGCAGGTGCAGCCCTAGACACACATCCCTTCACACAGCCAGAGAGAAACACTGACTCCAGAGGAGTTATGGAGACACTTTGTGACACTTGTCACATTGACACTGACAATGAGACCCTGGGGTTCCATTTCATTATTTTACAATTATTGATATTAATGACTAATGCCAACCCATCACACCTAAGAGGTCTTTTTCCAGAGCCTGTGACTGTGTTCCCTTCCCCAGCAAAAGGGACTGCATGCTGATGAGATGCAGTTAAGGATCTGAGATAGAGGGATTGCCCTGGATCATCCAGATGGGCTTGCTATAACTGCAAGTGTCCTTCTAAAAGGGGGCAGGAGGGGTCAGACACAGAGAGAAGTAGGTGATGTGACACTGGAAAGAGGGATTAGAGTAGCTGAGTCAGGAACCTTGAGCCAAGGAATGCCTGCTGCCTCTGGCAGCTGGGAAAGCAGGAGACAGAACCTCCCCTGGATCCCCTGAAGGACTCAGCCCTGCTCACACCTTGACTCACACCTGGTGACCCTGATTTTGGCTTCTGGCCTCCAGCATAGAGGAGGATAGATGTGTGTGGTTTTAAGTCACTAGGTTTATGTGCTTTGTTACAGTAGCCCTAGAAAACTGACTTGTGGAATGACATCCTGTCATTCTATGTGATTTGTTTCATGAAACAAATGTTTCATGAACAAATTAGTTTCAAGCCAGATTCTTAGGCCATTCTTCTCTATGGAGAAGACTTAGGGCATTGTGATCACTCATGAGAAGGGCTGAGTATCCTTGGAAGGCCATCAGTGATGAGGGAGCAGGAGGCTGGCTGAGGACAAAGCAAAAGCTGGCACCTTGCACCCCCTCTCCACCCACTCCCCTGGGTGATATGTGTGACATTCCTCAGGCACCCCTGACTGCCCTAAAAGAAAAACAAATAGTTAACTTGCAGAGATCACAATCCTGCAAGACAGGAGTCTCCCTTTGTTTACAAATGTCCTAGAGATCTACAAACAAAGAAGTTATCTTAACAATAGCACAATTTCCAGAGGCAAATAACTCAGCTCCTCAAGCCCTAAATAAAGTTAAATTTCTTCTAAACCTAAATCTCACTAACAAGGACACTTGATAGGAGAAATGTGAAACTTTATCTCTAGATCTCCAAGACAGTGTTGAGAATCATTCCCAAGCATATGGCCCACTGATATACATCTAAAGGGTCTCACAAGAAGATTTTTACTACTAGTAATAAATAACTTTTCTCCCAACAATAGCTAGCCTCTCAAGGTCCTGGAGACCTTGCTTCCAAAATTCCTTAGAGACTAACATCACCCCCTTTGTTCTCACCTATCCAACTCCTGTGTATACAATCAGCCACTCCTCAGGATAGCGGGGCAGCAGCTCTTCCTGCCCATGGGTCCTGTCCCCGTGCTTTAATAAACCACCATTTTGCACCAAAGGTGTCTCAAGAATTCTTTCTTGGTCATCGGCTCCGGACTTCATCCCACCGAACCTCACCTAGGTTCTAGAACTTCATCATCAGCAAAGATGAAGGAGTCCTGATAGTCCAGCTGCAGGATTTGTTATTTGGCAGCAAGGCCCTTGGGGTGTGTTGTGGGTACACACATGCTGTGAAGCTGTAAGATACCCAGCCCAGGGACTCTGGTCTACACCCAAAGAACTCAGCGGAGTAGGAACTGGAGGACACCAGGAAACTTCTCAGTGCTCAGTATGGACTGTGTGAACTTGGAAGGTGTGCTAAAACTCCTGTGAGATGAGCCTTCTGCATTATAATAAGGATACACAAATATGCACATCATCAGAGAGAACACTGAGTTGCAGGGGGCTTGACCTGGTGGAAATACTTACACAAAGGAAAAACCACAAGGGATCTAGAGATCTGGAACTCATCTCTTTAGTATGGAAAGATGACATTTTTTTTAAACATCTAATTTTATTTTATTTTTTTTTTTTTTTTTTTTTTTTTTTTTTTTTTTTTTTTTTTTTTTTTAAGATTTTATTTATTTATTTGTCAGAGAGAGTGAGCACAGGCAGACAGAGAGGCAGGCAGAGGCAAAGGGAGAAGCAGGCTCCCTGCTGAGCAAGGAGCCCGATGTGGGACTCGATCCCAGGACCCTGGGATCATGACCTGAGCCGAAGGCAGCCGCTTAACCAACTGAGCCACCCAGGCGTCCCTATTTTATTTTTTTCAGTAAACAAACACCTACCATGTATCCAACACCTATAGATTTATTCCACAGTACCTGTTTAGTATTCTCACATATTGAATCTCTACAACAGTCTTATGGAGAGAGTCATTATTATTCCCAACCCTGCTATCATATTTTCTTATGACCAAACTGCCCATCAGGAGCTTAGGGGATTGAATTTTCTCTGGAAGCTTTTCTTTATGGCATTCTTGAGCTCCTTATTCCTGAGGCTGAAAATGATTGGGCTGAGAAAGGGCGTGAAGACTGTATAAGTGGTGGCCATCAGAGTGTTACTGTCCAAAGAATGGGAGCCTTTGGGCTTGAGGTAGATAATGGAGGCAAAACCATAGTGCACAATAACCACAGTGAGGTGGGACACACATGTGGAGAAGGTCTTGTGCCTGCCTTCAGCTGAGGGGATCCTCAATATGGCGGCCACAATGAAGACATAGGAGAGGATGATGAGGAATAAACATCCCATTAGAACTGTGACACACACCAGGATCACACCCAAAGTGACAGAAGATGTCTCCTTCCCACAGGCCAACTTTAGGAGGGAAAGCACGTGGCAGCCAAAATGATGGATCACATTAGACCCACAGAAAGTGAGACGAAAAACTATCAGGGTTACCATCATCCCTATGACTGAGCCACCAGCCCAGGACCAGGAAACTAGCCGGGCACAGGTGTGGGTGCTCATGAGCACGTTATACCACAGGGGGTGGCTGATGGCCACGTAACGGTCATAGCCCATGACTGTGAGCAGGAAGGAGTGAGTGAAGCCGAATGTAAAGGAGAAGAACATCTGGCTGGCACAGGCCACAAAGGCGATGGTGTGGCGGGTTGAGAGCATGTCAACCAGCATGCGAGGGGTGAGGGTAACAGTTAACAGAATCTCAGAGGTAGACAAGGCACACAAGAAAAGGTACATGGGTGTGTGCAGGCTGTGCTCATTCCAGACAGTGGCCATGATGATCAGGTTCCCCATCAGGGTGAACAGGTACATCAGCAGGTACAGCAGGAAGAAGGCAGGCAGGAGATGTGGTGGGAAGGTGGAGAAGCCTAGGAGGATGAATTCAGAAACCATGCTATAGTTCTGACCCGCCTCAGATGCTGCATCTGCTGAGACCAGAAAGGATATGAAGGCTCATGGTTTATCCTATGAAGGACAAGCATGGTTCAGCATCAGAAAACCTATCATGTAGTTGTTCACATGAATAAAATAAAAAGGAAATATCATAATTATTTCAATCTAGGCAGCAATCCTGGATTACTGAAGTTCAATTCCTATTTGTGACTTTAAGAATTGATTTTTTTCAATTTTATTTTATTTGTTCAGTGTTCCAAGATTCATTGTTTATGCACCACACCCAGTAGTCCATGCAATACGTACCCTCCTTATTACCCAACACCAGGCTCACCCACCTCCACCTCCCCTCCCCTCCAAAACCCTCAGTTTGTTTCTCAGAGTCCACAATCTCTCATGCTTCTTCTCCCCCTCTTATATGCCCAATTCACTTTTCCTTTCCTTCTCCTAATGTCCTCCATGTTGTTCCTTATGTTCCACAAGTAAGTGAAACCATATGATAATTGACTTTCTCTGCTTGACTTATTTCACTCAGCACACAATCTCCTCCAGTCCCATCCATGCTGATGCAAAAGTTGGGTAATCATCCTTTCTGATGGCTGTGTGATATTCCATTGTATATATGGATCATAGCTTCTTTATCCATTCGTCTGTTGAAGGGCATCTTGGCTCTCCCCACATTTTGGCTATTGTGGACATTGCTGCTATGAACATTGGGGTACATATGGCCCTTCTTCTTACTGGGTATTTACCACAAAGATACAGATGTAATTTTAGCTATTCTGATGGATGTATGGTGGTATCTCATGGTGGTTTTGATTTGTATTTCCTTGATGGTAAGAGATGTGGAACATTTTTTTTCATGTGTCTGTTGGCCATTTGGATGTCTTCTTTGGAGAATTATCTGTTCATGTCTTCTGCCCATTTCTTGACTGGATTATTTGTTTTCTGAGTGTTGAGTATGAGAAGTTCCTTAAGAGATCTTGGATACAGCCTTTTATGTATACTGTCATTTGCAAGTATCTTCTCCCACTCCATGGGTTGTTTCTTAGTTTTGTTGACTGTTTCCTTTGTTGTGCAGAAGGTTTGTATCTTGATGAAGTCCCAAAAGTTCATTTTTGCTTTTCTTTCTCTTGCCTTTAGAGACATGTCTTGAAAGAAGTCACAGTGACCAATGTCAAAGAGGTTACTGCCTATGTTCTCTTCGAGAATTTTGATGGATTCCTGTGTCACATTTAGATCTTTCATCCATTTTGAGTTTATCTTGGGTATGCTATAAGAGCAAGGTCTAGTTTCATCTTTCTGCATGTGACTGTCTAATTTTCCCAGCACCATTTATTGAAGAGAGTGCCTTTTTTCCATTGTATATTCTTTTTTTTCCCATTTTTCTCCCATTGTATATTCTTGCCTGATTTGCCAAAGATTAGTTGACCATAGAGTTGGGGGTCCATTTCTGGGTTATTTATTCTGTTCATTATTCTATGTGTCTGTTTTTGTGCTAGTACCATGCTGTCTTGATGATCACAGCTTTGCAATATACCTTGAAGTCAGGCATTGTGGTATCCCCAGCTTTGGTTTTCTTTTTCAACATTACCCTGGCAACTCAGAGTCTTTTCTGTTTCCATACAAATTTTAGAATTATTTGCTCCAGCTCTGTGAAAAATGTTGATGGTATTTCACCCAATTCACTTTTCCTTTCCTTCTCCTAATGTTCTTCATGTTATTCCTTGTGTTCCACGGGTAAGTGAAACTGTACATTCACAATAGCCAAACTACTGGAAGAGCTGAGATGCCCTTAAACAGATGAATGGATAAAGAAGATGTGGTCCTCAAACTCAACACACACCGAACAGATAATCATTTCAATAAATGGGCAGAAGACATGAACAGACACTTCTCCAATGAAGACATACAAATGGCTAAAAGACACATGAAAAAATGTACATCATCACTAACCAACAGGGAGATCCAAATCAAAACCACATTGAGATACCACCTTACACCAGTTAGAATGGCCAAAATTAGCAAGACAGTAAACAACAAGTGTTGGAGAGGATGTGGAGAAAGGAGAACCCTCTTACACTGTTGGTGGGAATGCAAGTTCGTGCAGCCACTTTGGAAAACAGTCTGGAGATTCCTGAAGAAATTAAAAATAGAGCTTCCCTATGACCCTGCAATTGCACTATTGTGTATTTACCCTGAAGATACAGAGGTAGTGAAAAGAAGGGCCATCTGTATCCCAATGTTCATAGCAGCAATGGCCACAATCGCCAAACTGTGGAAGGAACCAAGATGCCCTTCGACAGGCAAATGGATAAGGAAGATGTGGTCCATATACACTATGGAGTATTATGCCTCCATCAGAAAGGATGAATATCCAGCTTTTGTATCAACATGGACAGAACTGGAAGGGATTATGCTGAGTGAAACAAGTCAAGCAGAGAGTCAATTATCATGTGGTTTCGCTTATTTGTGGAGCATACGGAATAACACAGAGGACATGGGGAGATGGAGAGGAGAAGGGAGTTGGGGGAAATTGGAGGGGAAGATGAACCATGAGAAACTGTGGACTCTGAAAAACAATCTGAGGGTTTTGGAGGGGTGGGGAGTGGGAGGTTGGGTGAGCCTGGTGATGGGTATTATGGAGGGCATGTATTGCATGGAGCCCTCGGTGTGGTGCATAAATAATGAATTCTGGAACACTGAAAAGAAATTAAAAAAATAAATAAAAATTTTAAAAAATTAAAAAAAAGAAGATGTGGTCCATATATACAATGGAATATTATTCAGTCATCAGAAAGGATGAATACCCAACTTTTGCATCAACATGGATGGGACTGGAGGAGATTATGCTGAATGAAATAAGTCAAGCAGATAGAAGCACACATCTCAAAGATTTTTTCCAACTCTCAAACATCTTATCAATATTTATTGACTATTATTCTGTACTAGGCCATGAGATACAAAGAGGAATTCAAAGGTGCTCCCACTGCAACGAATATAAATTTATAATAGTTAATAAAAATGTGATATGGGCCTTAATACCAACAGTGAGTATACAATGTACACATAGTAGGTAGAAAGAAGCAGCCCGGAAGAGTCAGGGAAACCTGGGACAAGTGGTCATTCTTAGATGAGGACCTAGGTGTATATCAGATAGAAAGTGATGGGAAGAAGAGGAGTGCAAGTAAGTGAGGACAATGCAGGCAGGGTACATGGGGGAAGCTAGGCAATGTGAAGTGATTGTATTCTGGGAATATTATGGTTAATATTAATAGTGCCCAGTCTAGGGAGTGGGGCTACAAATCCTGGCTTTCCTACTGGTTCTCCCACCTACAGCTCCAGAGCTACACATAAAATGTTTAGTTTCATTTTCTTTATCTGAAAATGAAGGTTTTATGTACTTCGTGGGGTTGTTGGGAAGATCCAATGAGTTAAATCACATAAGGATTTTAATAGGTGCCTAAGAAATTTTAAGTATTCACTAAGGGTTAAATATTACTATAAGGTGGTCATAGAGACAGAGAGTGAGAAGACTTTATCAGAATCTTAAAGATTCTTAAAAAGCTTCTTCTTAAAAAACTAAGACTTTCTTACTTAACTAAGAATATACACTGCAAAATTAACAAACAGTACATGAAGTGGGAAGCTAGGAGTGCCTTGTTTTAGGATCAGGAACAAGCCAAGTTACTCACTGTCTCTGCTGCTCATTAGCAGGGAAGAGAAAGCCAGGAGAGGTGCTTCAGGAAAGATATCAAAGAAGGAATATCAGGACCAGAAGGGAAAAGATGTGATCGTCTACCTAGAAAGGTAAAAGAATGAAGACAGAACATATCTGAGCAAAGACAGAAAGAACACAAGTTGCAGAAGACTGGATCAACTTCCCAAACTCACAGTATTCCTCATAGAATTACACTTGTAATAGTCAATGTTAAAGATAGAATTTAAGGGAAACATAAAATAACATTACCGATAGTGAGACAAACTGTAATGAGAGAGTGCTCATACATTTTGGTCTTATGATTTCTTTACACTAGAAACCTATTGAGTCCCCTAAAGGGCTTTTGTTCAAGGGAGTTATAACTCTCCATTCATACCATATTAGTAATGAAAGTTGAGATTCTTTGAGAATATTAAATGAATAAATAATGAATTCTGGAACACTGAAAAGAAATTTAAAAAAATAAAAATTAAAAAAAAAGAAGATGTGGTCCATATATACAATGGAATATTATTCAGTCATCAGAAAGGATGAATACTCAACTTTTGCATCAACATGGATGGGACTAGAGGAGATTATGCTGAATGAAATAAGTCAAGCAGATATAAGCACACATTACCAACACATTAAAAAGAACAATAATCAACCATTGATTCAACCTAAAGGAACAACCAACTCATGCTAATATAAGAAACACTTTAGGATTATGCTAAGCGAAATAAGTCAAGCAGAGAGAGTCAAGTATCATATGGTTCCACTTATTTGTGGAGCATAACAAATAACATGGAGGACATAGGGAGATGGAGAGGAGATGGGAGTTGAGGGAAATCGGAATGGGAGGTGAACCATGAGAGACTATGGACTCTGAAAAACAATCTGAGGGTTTTGAAGGGGTGGGGGTTGGGAGGTTGGGGGAGCCAGGTGGTGGGTATTGAGGAGGGCACATGTTGCATGGAGGACTGGGTGTGGTGCAAAAACAATGAATTCTGTTATGCTGAAAAGAAATTAAAAAAAAAAACACTTTAGGAAAGTAGCTGGATTTTTAAAAACTCGTTTAGTGAAAAGTGTGGCTTTTTCTTCATTTTAGCAAATTTGTCCAATGCTGGCTGGATGGAAGAAAAGATGATGCTCTTATCTGTTTCTGCATTCAGCCTGTGGCACCATGTGGTTTTAGTTGAAACATATGACAAAAATACATTCTCTCCTTTATTGGAAAATTGAGGACCTGATGACCTCCCAAAAGGGTCTCTAGGGCCCCAGGGATCCTCATATCACACTTTGAAAACCTCTGATGTAAAATATCTAGGAATTAACCAAGCATATGCAGTATCTCCAAGGACAGAATTTTTAAAAATTTTATTTTATTTTTCCAGTGTTCCAAGATTCATTGTTTATGCACCACACCCAGTGCTCCATGCAATACATACCCTTCTTAATACCCACCACCAGGCTCACCCAACTCCCCACCCCCCTCCCCTCCAAAACCCTCAGTTTGTTTCTCAGAGTCCACAGACTCTCATGGCTCATTTCCCCCTCCAATTTCCCCCAACTCACTTCTCCTCTCCTTCTTCCAATGTCTTCTGTGTTATTCCTTATGCTCCACAGGTGAAACCATATGATAACTGACTCTCTCTGCTTGACTTATTTTACTCACATAGTGTCCTCCAGTCCCGTCCATGTTGATACAAAAGTTGGGTATTCATCCTTTCTGATGGAGGCACAATACTCCATTGTATATACAGACCACATCTTCTTTATCCATTTGACTGTCGAAGGGCATCTTGGTTCCTTCCACAGTTTGGTGATTGTGGCCATTGCTGCTATGAACATTGGGATACAGATGGCCCTTCTTTTCACTACCTCTGTATCTTCGGGGTAAATACACAATAGTGCAATTGCAGGGTCATAGGGAAGCTCTATTTTTAATTTCTTAAGGAATCTCCACACTGTTTTCCAAAGCAGATGCACCAACTTGCATTCCCACCAACAGTGTAAAGGGGTTCCCCTTTCTCCACTCCTCTCCAACACTTGTTGTTTACTGTCTTGTTAATATTGGGCATTCTAACTGGTGTAAGGTGGTATCTCAATGTGGTTTTTTTTTTTTTTCTCAATGTGGTTTTGATTTGAATCTCCCTGATGGCTAGTGATGATGAACATTTTTTCATGTGTTTATTAGCCATTTGTGTATCTTCTTTGGAGAAGTGAAGGACAGAAATTTTAATCACAGATAGATATGTAGAAGATAGTATGGATACATGGAAAATATGGAAACCACTGTGCTCTCTTGGGTGGGGTAAGCTAATATAGCAATTACATCAGTTATTCCTCATATTCAGTGCAACTGCATTTATAGTGGATATTAAGGAGGGCACATAATGCATGGAACACTGGATGTGGTGCATAAACAATAAATCTTGGAACACTGAAAAAATAAAGTAAAATTTAAAAAGATAATAAAAGCAGTACATGCTGTAACACATTAAAAAAAGTAGTTAAATTTAAGAACTATCTTAAACTTCTTTCTGAAAGATAGTCAGTGAAAAGCTATACTGGTCTTCTAAAAAGGGAATACACAAGAGAGATAGAGATATCCCCCCCCCCCACATTGAGACTCACTATAGACTAGGAATCATTTTAAAAAGTGTGACAATGGAACAGATGTGTATGATCATGCTGGTTGGATATCTCAGAAAATATCCCTGCTTGATTTTAAACACAATATGTGATAAAGGTGGGAGCACAATTCAAATGGAAAAAATGGATTGTTGACTGGTTTCTGGTGGAAAACTTGTGGGTTTATGAAGTGGTGCAAATCTGGATTCCTGCCCAAGACAACAACCAAAATAGATGGATTTTAGGCATAAAATGAAATATAACTTTAATAGGAAAGAGTGTAGGAGAATAACCTTGTGATTTCAGAATGAAGAAGGACTTCTTAACCAAAACTCAAAACCACAAATATTAAGGTGATATGGAGAAAGGAGAACCCTTTTACACTGTTGGTGGGAATGCAAACTGGTGCAGCCACTCTGGAAAACAGCATGGAGGTTCCTCAAAAAGTTAAAAATAGAACTACCCTGTATCCAGCAATTGCACTACTACATATTTACCAAAAGAACAAAAAAAATACAAATTCAAAGGTATACATGCACCCTGATGTTTATAGCAGCATTATCTGCAATAGCTAAATTATGGGAACAGCTCGAGTGTTGGATAAAGAAGATGTGGTTTCTACACACAATGGAATATTACTCAGCCATCAAAAGAATGAAATCTTGCTGTTTGCAACAACATGGATGGAACTAGAGAATATTATGCTAAATGAAATAAGCCAGTTAGGGAAAGACAAATAGCATATGATTTCACTCATATATGGAATTTAAGAAACAGACAAAGGAGCAAAGGGGAAAAAAAAAGGGAGAGAGTGATTCTTAACTTTAGAGAAAAGAGACTCTTAACTATAGAGAAAAAACTGTTGGTTACCAGAGGGGAGAGGGTAGGGGGTGGGAGAAATAGGTGATGGGGATTGAAGTGTACACTTGTTGTGATGAACATGGGGTATTGTATGGAAGTGTTGAATTAGTATATTGAACACCTGAAACTAATATTACATCGTATGTTAACTAGGGGGTTTGAAATAACAACTTAAAAAATACACAAAATACAGAAGCATATCTTCTGTAGGTGCTGATGCCATTCTTTGGAGATAAATGCTAACTGCTCAGGAAAGGAAACAGACATGAAAAGTTCCCCAAGGATTTTGTTCAACAACAACAACAAAAACAAAGGATATCAAGGATCTATGAATAGGCAGGTGGAATTTGGGGAAAGAAACTTTGCATTGCTGAAAATTGACCAGGAAATACTATCTAGAATAAGTAAGACACCAGTTACATTCAGAAGGAGAAACCTCAATGCAGAAATGAGCCAAGGATATGAGCAAAGAACTCACAGATGGGGTTTCACAGACACAGGAAAGGGTGGTTTTAGACAAGGAAAGGGCAGAGGAAAACCACTGTGCACTTTCACTGTACACCTATTCATTTCTCCAGACTAGAAAGTGCCTGGGGTTAATCGAGATATGGAGAGAAAACAATCCTGATGGCCTGCTGGCGAGAACCAAGAATGCAGAAGAACAGACTTCACCTGCTCTGTGCAACAGCACATGTTCTTCTGAGCATCTATCTTGATTGTTCACACCTGTCTGAAGGGAGAATGTCAGAGGATGTTTCAGTAGCATTGCCTGAAGTGGGGAAATGGACAAGCCTGCTTAAGAACTGTAATTGGGAAGAGGGCAGTTCACATGGGCTGGGTTCAACTGTTGGGGCCCAGGCAGGAGTTCGATGCACACACAGCAGGTAAAGGAACCTATAAAATGATCTTAAGTAAATGAAGCAAAAGCAGATGAACATTCAAACATAATTCCATTTGGGCACATGAAAATTAGAGCACCTGAAATTACTTTGGATGATGCTGTAATAGGGTATATATGTTTCTATACGTTTCTCAAAACCCAAGGATGGGTAACAGAGTCAACCCTAATATAAGTTAAGTTAAGTTAATAATTATGTATCTATCCATATTGGATCACCAATTGGAACAAATGCACCACAAGAATACCAGATTGTACAGCCTTCAGCAATGCTGGCCTCAACTCACCAGATGCCAGTAGCTTCCCCGCCCTCCCCATGAGCTCTGATAACCAGGAGGTCCTCCAGGCAAGTACAAATATTTTGCATTGGATGTGCAGAATCAGCCCCAAACAAGAATGCAGACTTAGAAGCTGCAAAGGGCACTAGGCTGTGTGAGAATCCAGGACCCAGAGTGGGCAACCTGAGAATAACCCCAGCAGTTCCCCAAGGCTAAAAGCCTGTCTTATGACCCTTCTCCTAGACTCTGTCCCCATCCCAAGTTTCGGTCTTGCTCCCCACAACTGTACGAATATCACCACCTACCCTGTCCTCCTCAGCCTGGGCTATCTCTTCCAGGAAGCAGCCAGTGGGGAAGGCAGAAGAAGCTCCCCTGCCTGAGGCTGTCAGTGGCACACAGAGGCAGGTGTGGGGCCAGACCTTGAGGCTCCTGGATGCTCTGTGCTTTACCCCTGCTGCAGCTTCCCAACAGGCTGCTCCCCAGGGCCTCCCTGGGACACCAACTTGCAAGGTCTGCCCTCAGAGTCTGGAGAGGCCAGGAAGATCATCAGGGGGCCTCTGGGGACCCGCAGCCTCTATTCCTTCCTCCAGTAGCCCAACACAACCAAGGCTCCCTATTGTTCTCTCTGCCCTGAGTGCCCTAGCCCCTGGTGAGGCCTAGGAACTCCCAGTCTTGGGAGAGACAGGACTGGATTAGATGCCCTCAGCCAGTTGGGGTCAGAGCAGGGTCAGAGGGAAGAAAGGAGCTGGAGCGGCCCAGAATGGGAATTCAGGGCTCTGCCCTGGGGTCAAGGCAGCTGGAAGTCTTCCCAGAATAAAGGTAATTTAGAGCTGGGTCTTGGAGAGTCTCTTCTCATGGTCAATGGAAGTGTTCAGTGTCTTCTGGCCAAAACGGAAAGCCCCACTTCTCCTCTTGGTAGATTTACCCTGTGTTGTCATGGTGATCCAGCCAGAGAATTCACATTAGTATGTGCACCCTTGGGATGTAATAACACATTTGGTCTTTGTCCAGTTCCTAAGACACAGCCCCTAAGCCCCTGTCTCAGGAGTGATAATAGTAGCTTCTGTATGCTAATAAGATGAATGGTGGCTGGAGGCCCCATCTCTCCTTGTGGTCAAGTTCTTCCCTATCCCTCTTTTCCTGGTAGTCCAGGCCAAAGAATCTACATTAACATCTGCCTCTCTGTGATATAGTCAAGCTAATATTTTGTTTCTTGTGTGTCTTTGTTTACTGACCATCTGATGAGAGTCTTTGTATGCTCATGAGATGACTGGAGGCTGTGGGTTTAACATTACAAAGTATCTGCTGCCTCCAGCTCTAATACCTGGCCTCATCTTTGAGTAATAGTTTTCCAGGAAGATCCAGGAAGATCCAGGAAGGTCTCCTTCCCAAATGCTCAGACGTATGTTTTACCAAACCCCCAGCATGGGAATCAGACAGGCCTAACATTCCATGTGACCCCCTGCATTCATGTGTTGTGTGCCCTCCACCAGCATTTCTCCTCTGCATAATAATAGTACCCATACCATTGACCTCTCTTCTGTCATTTGAGATAGCACTGTGCTCTCCAGCAAATCCCCTAGATAGATTCAAGTGAAACAGGAATGAGAATTTGATGTTTTACTGAAGGTAATGTGGGGAAAAGGGAAAGGGATTTCCATAAGATGTCAGTTAGCAACACAGTTTTAATATTCTGCATGTTCTTATCCAAACACTGAACATCTCCTCCCTTAGCTCTTTCCCTCTCCCTCCCTTCCTCTTTCTCTTTACTTCACATTCAGACATCCTTCAGTCAACTCAGATCAACATAGAAACTCATTTAGGGTCAATTCCCTCCAAAGACAGTGAGAACTATAAAGAGTTTGTCTTGGAGACAAATAGTTTATTTTCTCTTGTGCATATGTTATAATTAAAAGATAATACTTATACAACACTGGACACAGTGCCTAATAAGAAAAGCCCCAATGCTGGTGGCATTTATTATTTTACTTACTCTTGTTGTGCTTATGGTAGAGGAGGGGAAGTTCTGCCCTACTTGTCCATGCAAGAAGAACCATTGCCATCAGTGGCCTGACACATCATTGTGATGCCCCCAACTGGCCCATAGGTAAATAACACATTTTAGACATAGGTACTGGGATGGACTTCATCACATGGTGTCAAGAACGAGAGATGGTGATCACTAGAGGCTATGCAAGAGAGAACAAATTGAAAACAAACTGAAGGGGGGAAAAAAAGTCTATCATGCATCCAACACCTATGGATGCATCCCACGATACCTGTTTAGTATTCTCATATACTAAATCTCTATGACAGTCCTATGGAGACAGTCATTACTATTCCCAGCTCTGCTATCATATTTCCTCATGACCAAACTGGCCATCAGGAACTTAGAGGACTGAATTTTCTCTGGAAACTTTTCTTTATGGCATTCTTGAGCTCCTTATTCCTGAGGCTGAAAATGATTGGGCTGAGAAAGGGGGTGAAGACTGTATAGGTGGTGGCCATCAGAGTATTACTGTCCATAGAATGGGATCCCTTGGGCTTGAGATAGATAATGGAGGCAAAACCATAGTGCACAATGACCACAGTGAGGTGGGACACACATGTGGAGAAGGTCTTGTGCCTGCCTTCAGCCGAAGGGATCCTCAATATGGCAGCCACAATGAAGATATAGGAGAGAATGATGAGGAATAAACATCCCATCAGAGCTGTGACACATACCAGGATCACACCCAAGGTGACAGAGGATGTCTCCTTCCCACAGGCCAACTTTAGGAGGGAAAACACGTGGCAGCCAAAATGATGGATCACATTAGACCCACAGAAGGTGAGATGAAAAACTATCAGGGTCACCATCATCCCCATGACTGAGCCACCAGCCCAGGTCCAGGACACCAGACGAGCACAGGTGCGGGTACTCATGAGCACATTGTAGCGCAGGGGGTGGCAGATGGCCACGTAGCGGTCATAGCCCATGATCATGAGCAGGAAGGAGTGGGTGAAGCCGAATGTGAAAGAGAAGAACATCTGGCTGGCACAGGCCACAAAGCTGATGGAATGGTGGCTGGAGAGCATGTCAACCAGCATGCGAGGTGTGACAGCAACAGTGAACAGAATCTCAGAGGTGGACAGGGCACATAAGAAGAGGTACATGGGTGTGTGCAGGCTCTGCTCATTCCAGACAGTGGCCATGATGATCAGGTTCCCCAGCAGGGTGAACAGGTACATCAGCAGGTACAGCAAGAAGAGGATGGGCAGGATATGCTGTGGGAAGTTGGAGAAACCCAGAAGGATGAATTCGGACACCATGCTATAGTTCTGACCAGTTCCGGATGCTGCATCTGTTCAGATCATGGAGGGAATGAAGGCGACCAGAATAAAAATCATAAAGAACATGAATCTATGTAACAATAACCTTAAAAAATCTACAAAATGTAGGAACTTTAGATGCAGTGTGTTAGGATTGGGAAAATGACAAGGATACTCACTGTTTCTGCTGTTCTTTAGCATGGAACTGAAAGCTGTGAGTGGTGCTCTAAGGAAAGAAAAGAAAGAAGACATGTAAGAATTGGAAAGGAAGAGACCTGCTCATCTGACAGAAAAAACAAAAGAATGAAATCAGAACATACCACAATGTGAGAGAGCACTGAGCTGTAGAAGACAAGATTTGCTTCTAAAAACCAGTATTTCTCATAGAATTACACCAATAGTCATCATTAAAAGTATGAGTTTGAAGTAAAAAGTAAGATATCATTCCCACGAATGACACAAAGTATAAAGAAACAGCTCTCTAGCATTTTGGTCTGGCGATTTCTTTACACTCAAAGAAAAGTTGAGCCTCTAATGGGCTTTTGTTTGGGGGCATTATCACTCCCCATGTTCACCAGATTAGAAAGAAACACAGATTTTCTGACAATATTCAATTATGGATACATTCTAAAGAAGAATCAACCTGTTCAATGTCAATGTAAGTAACAATTATTTAGGAAAGTAACTACTTTTACAAAACTAACATTTAGTGACAAGAGTGGTTTCTTTCCCACCCTCCTCCTCCTCTTCCTCCTCCTTCTTCTTACATTTTAGCAAATTTGTCCCATGCTGGCTGGGTGGGAGACAAGATGATGCTTGTATCTACTTCTTCATTCAGGCTATGGCAATATGTGGTTGTAGTTGAAGCATATGATGAAAATACATCCTCACCTTCATTGGAAAACTGAGAACCTGATGGTCCCCCAAAAAGGGTCTCTGGGACCCCAGGGTCCTCATATCACACTTTGGAAGCCTCTGTTGTAAAATATCTAGGGATCAATCAAACACATGAATGCCTCCAAATTCAGAAATTTTTACCATTAATAAAATGCAGGGGATTTAAATACATAGAGAAAGATCTACACTCTCAGATGAGGTCAGCGAGTATGGAAATGATAACACTTCTTCCTCAAATCAGAGCACCAGAGCAACTACACTTTCAGTGAATCAGCTGTACATCTCATAGCAGTTTCCTCAAATCCCTTCTGAAAACTAAGGTCAGTGCAAAACCATACTGATGTTCTAAAAGTGGAGTCAATAGGAAAGAAATGCGCTGGCAGGTATGAAGACTCATCATAGACATTAAACACATCATAGTCATTTTTAAGTGTGAACCTGGAACAGACACAGACACTGATCAAACTGACTGGATACCTCAGAAAATATCCCCACATGAGTCACTGCTTAACATGTGCTAAAGGTGGGAGCACAAATCAAAGGGAAAACGTGGATTGTTTAGGAGTTTGTGGTGGGAAAACTGGTTCTTTTATGAAGCAAACTCAGTCTGAATTTCTGCCCAAGACCATATGCAAAGGTAGATTCCAGGATTCAAGACATAAATATGAAATATGACCATGGGAAGTTAATAGGAGAAGGTATAGGAGAGGAATTTTGTTGATCTAGGGTTGGGGAAGGACTTCTTAAACAAACTTCGGAAACACAAACATTAGGTGTTTTTGAAAGAATGAAAACATCAACAGGAAGAGTATTTGTTCAACAAATGATGTTCTGGATCCAGCTAAGAGTAGATGGAAAGGTGAGGAAAGATCACTGTCATTGTCCACAACTGACCAGGGAACATGATGTAGAATAAACAAAAAACCAGTTCCATCTACAAGAAGTAGAAATCTCAACACAGAAATGAGCAAAGGTGTGAGCAGAGAGCTCACATTGGGTATAGCACAAGCAAAGGAAAACATGCTAAAAAGAAAGAGAGAGAGAGAGAGAGAGAGAGAAAGGAAGAGAAATGCAGTGGAAATTCAGTGTCTACGTATTGTATTTAAGAATTAGAAAGTGCCCAGTGCTGATCAGGTATGGGGAGAAAGCAATATTAGTGCACAGTCTCTGAGAACCAGAGGGTTAAAATTAAGAGTTCCTGGGCTCTATGTACTAGCTCATGTACTCCTGAGTATCTATTTCCATTGCTGACAGGTATTTATAAGGGAAAATGTCAGGGAATGTTATGTAGCTTTGCTTGTAGTGAGAAATGTGGAAAGTGCTTGTCCATAAGTGGGAAGAGGGCAGGTCACATGGGCTGGATGCAACTACTGGAGCTCTAGACAGAGTTTGATGTGCACACAGCAGCATAAATGAACCTGTAAATGATCTTGAGTTAATGAAGCATAAGCACATGAACACTCTAGCATAATTCCATTTGGGTACATGAAAATTAAAGCACCTGAAATATTCTGGATGATGCTATAATGGTGTGTACAAGTCACTGTACATTTGCCCAAACCCAAGAATGTGAAATGTAGACAGTGAACCCTAATGTAACCTGTGGGTTGAGTTAATAATAATTTATCCATATTGGTTCACCAACTGGAACAATTGCACCATAAGAATACCAGATTGTACAATCTTTAGCAGCAACCCTTGCCTCCACTCGCCAGATGCCAGTACCATCCCTTACCTCCTCAGGAGCAGGGACAACCAAAAGGTCCTCCATGCATGTACAAACATTTGAGGAGGGGGAGTAGGAGCCCCAAACAAGAATGCAGACTTAGGAGCTGCAATGGGCACTAGGCTGAGAAAGAACGTAAGACCCAGAATGGGCAACCTAAGAAGACCCCCAGCAGTTGCCCAAGGCTAAAACCCTGTCTTATGACCCTTCTCCCAGACCCTGTTCCCATCACCAGTCTGGGCCTTGCTTCCCACAACTGTATGAGTATTATCACCTACCTGTCCCTCCTGGTCTTTCTCAGCCTGGGCTGCCTCTTCCAGGAAGCAGACAGCAGGGGAGGGCAGAAGAAACTCTTCTGCCTGAGGCTATCAACAGCGCACAGGGGCAGGTGTGGGGCCAGACCTCAGGGCTCCTGGAACTGATGCTGTGTGCTTTACCCCTGCTGTAGCTTCCCAGCTGGCTGCTCCCCAGGACTTCCCCAGGATACCAACCTGAAAAGTCTGCTCTCAGGTTCTTGAGAGGCTAGAAGGATCATCAGGGGACCTCCAGGGACTAGCAGCCACTATTCCTCCCTCCAACACTCCAAGACAATCAAGGCTCCCTTCTGTCTCTCTCTGCCCAGAGAGACCCAGTCCCTGATGAGGACTAGGAGCTCCCATTGTTGAGGGAGACGGGGCAAGATTAGATGCCTTCAACCACTTGGGGTCGGGACAGGGACAGAGGGAAGGCAGGAGCTGGAGCAGCCCAGAATGGGAATCCAGGGCTCTGCCCCGGGGCCAAGGCTTTCCAGAATAAGGGTAATTTAGAGGTTGGTCTTGGAGACTTTTCCCTCGGTCTTTGGAAGTGTTCAGAGTCTTCTGACCAAACTGGATAGCTCCACTTCTTCCTTGGTTGACTTACCTTTTCTCTGTTGTCACGGTGATCCAAGCCAGTGAATCTCTTTAGCATGTGCATCCTTGGGCTCTAATAACACATTTGCTCTTTGTCCAGTTCCTGAGATAGACCCCCTATGCTCTTGTCTCAAGAGTAATATAGTGGCCTCTGTATGTTACTGAGATGAGTGGTGGCTGAGGGCACCTGGATAGTTTTAGGAAGGGGGCTGGCTGCTCACCAGAACAACCAAGAGGGTGATTAGAGAATTGGAACCTCCAGGGAGGGGAGGGGATACAGACTGATATTCAATACAGGTGATGAATGATTTAATCAATCATGTCTGTGTCATCAAACCCCCATAAAACTCCCTAAACCCTGGGATTCAGAAACCTTCCCAACTCGTGGGATGTGCAGAGAGGGCATGGAAGTTCCTCGCTCTTTCCTTCATACCTTGCAGTATACATATCTTTTATTTTCTGTTCTTGAGTTGTTTACTCATAATAAACTGGGAAGAGTAAGTGTTGTATTTTCCTGATTTCTGAGAGTCATTCCAGCAAAGTATTCAAACTGAGGAGTGTGGAAACCCCCACCTTTTTAGCCACATCAGAAAGAAGTGCAGGTGCCCTGGGCAGTAAATATGTGTGACTGGTATCTCCAGGTTTTTAGTGTCAGAACTGAACAGAATTATAGGACACCAACGTGGTGTCTGGGTAGTTGGAGAATTGGTCATTGGTATGGAAAGAATTTACACGTTTCGTGTCTTGAGTATTAGAGGCATAAATAGTTCACTTTCTCTCCTTTGTCCAGTCAGAAACATTGTCCCTTCTACATCTGAAATCAACCTCAATTTGCCACTCCACCCTATCCAAGATGCCCTCATGCACCTCTCCCCATCTTTTCCTGCATCTGCCCACTCTGCCTGCCCTCATCAGGCTGCTTCCCTCACACCAGCCAGAGGAGGTCCCTACAAACAGAATCTGACCACTTTGGAAAACTGTTTCGCAGCGTCTATTCAAGCTGAACATAGGTATTCCCTATGAGTCAGTATTTACACACCTAACTATAGACCCAACACAACATATAAGTATTAATCTGCCAAAGAACATGTACTGGATGTCATAAGAACACCCTCTTAGGAAGCCCCAACTGGAAATATCCATGAGAATGTTCATGTAATGGAATACAGCTCTTCCCTTTATGAATTTAAAAAGCATTTATTGGTCCCCATTCCCCTTAAAACAAACTCCTCAGTTGGATACCATTGTCTTGCACGCTCATGCCCTTCCCACCTGTCTGCCTTCAATTCCAGAAACACACTAGTGACCTCCAACTCTCCCTGGTGCACTGAACATACCACTGTCCCAAATGCACTATGCCTTTTTCCACCCTGAGACTTTGTACTTGCTGTCCCCTCTGTCTGGAAACCCTTCTTCCACCAGCCTGGTCAGCTGAATCATACCTACTCACCCTTCAGGTCTCCCTGTAGACATCACCAATTTCAAAGCCTCTAAATCGCAGGGTGGGTCTGAGACCCACACTTAGCTTCTGCAGATCCCTAGGCTGTCCCGAACACTCCTCTGACTACTCTGTGCTCTCTTCTTTGGTTATATGACAGCTTCCCTCGGTGGACCATGGAAAGGATAGAGCAGAGCCCTAGCCCTTTGTCATTGCTGGATTTGAGCACCTAAAATATTTCCATATAGAATAAGCCTTCAATAATATTTCTTGACTATATGAATGAATAAATAAGGGCAAAGAGCTGTGAGAACATATAGCATTCTTTTCTGTTCATGAACATGGGCAATGACTGCTTTGTGGCCATCTGCCTCTCCCTGAGGTACAATGTGTTCATGAGTCCACATGGCTATGCCATGTCATGTCCTGGTCCTGGGTCATAGGGATGATGGTGACCCTGATAGTTTTTCACCTCACCTTCTGTGGGTCTAAAGTAATCCATGATTTTTTCTACAACATGCTTTCCCTCCTAACCTTGGCTGTGGGAATAAGACATCCTCTGTTACCTTGGTTGTGGTCCTAGTATGTGTCACAGCTCTGATGTGCTGTTTATTCTTAATCATCCTCTTCTATGTCTTCATTGTTGCTGCCGTATTGAGGATCCCCTCAGCTGAGCGCAGCACAAGACCTTCTCCTCATGTGTGTCCCACCTCACTGTGGTCATCGTGCTCTATGGTTTTGCCTCCATTATCTACCTCAAGCCCAAGGGCCTGCCTTCTATGGACCATAACATTTTGAGGGCCATCACCTACAGTCCTCACCCCCTTTCTCAGCTGATCATTTTCAGCCTCATAAGATGCTCAAGAATGCCATAAAAATGTAACTGGAGAGATTATGCTAAGTGAAATAAGTCAAGCAGAGAAAGACAATTATATGGTTTCACTTATTTATGGAAAATAAGGAATAGCAGAGGACATTAGGAGAAGGAAGGGAAGAACAAAGTTGGGGGATATAGAGGGGAAGATGAACCATGAGAGACTATGGACTCTGGAAATCAAACTGAGGGTTTTAGAGTAGAGGCGTGTGGTGGGATAGTTGAGCCCAGTGATGGGTATTAACGAGGACACGTATTGCATGGAGTCCTGAATGTTATATGCAAACAATGAATCATGGAACACTACATCAAAACGTAAGGATGTACCGTATGGTGACTAGCAAAACATCATCATTGTCATCGTCGTCATCATCATCATCATCATCAAGAATGCCATAAAGAAAAACTTCCAGAGAAAATTCATTCCCCTAAGCTCTTGATGGCCAGTTTGATAGTAAGGAGAGACTCTCATCAGATGGTCAGTAAACAAAGACACACAAGAGACCAAATATTAGTTTGATTATATCACAGAGAGACAGATGTTAATGTGGATTCTTCGGCTTGGACCACCAAGAGGGCTGGGAATAATAACATCTGTCTCTACATGACTGTTGTAGGGTTTCAAGGATATGAAAATACACACATCCATAGGTGATGGATGCATGTTTGGTATTGTATTTTGGTTATTGTGCACTATGGTTTCTCTCTGGCTATGTGAAGGGGGTGTGTGCCTAGGGCTGCACCTGCCCTCTTCCCTGAAAAGTGTCTATTCCTTCTAAAGACAGCTTTGCCCTCACAGTCATGACCACACTTCTTTCTGCAGGCACCTGAGAGAGATGCATTCCTGATCACCAATGGCACACACATGCAGATTGTAATGGATTCCTGCCTCACCACTTCAGGGCAGTGTGGCTGGGGAGAAATCATCTCTCAGATTTGCATTTTCTGCATTTCTTTTTAAATTTATTTTTATTTTGTTTAAAGGTTTTATTTATTTGATAGAGAAAGAGATCACAAGTAGACAGAGAGGCAGGCAGAGCAAGAGGGGGAAGCAGGCTCCCCGCTGAGCAGAGAACCCTAACTCGGGACTCTCTGCTCAGTGGGGAGTCTGCTTTGATCCCAGGACCCTGAGATGATGACCTGATCCGAAGGCAGAGGCTTAACCCACAGAGCCACCCAGTTGGCCCTCTTCTTAAATTTTTTTGTTGTGTTATGTTAGTCACCATAAAATACATTAATTAGTTTTTGATGCAGTGTTCCAAGTTCATTGTTTATGTACAACACCCAGCACTCCATGCAATGCATTTTCTGCATTTCGAAAATGTGAATAGTAATGAATGTGGGTCATACAAACCATGAGTCTCTGTCTCTCTCTGTCTCTGTCTCTGTCTCTCTCTCTTTTTTTTTTTGGCTTTGGAAAAGTTTAACATTATTGTTTTTTAATGGCTTTTTTTTTTTTTTTACACAAAGATAAACTCAAAATGGATAAAAGATCTCAACATGAGGCAGGAATCTACCAAAGTCCTAGAGGAGAACATAGACAGTAACCTCTTTGACATTGGCCACAGCAACTTCTTTCAAGACACGTCTCCAAACCATAAGAGACTCTTTTTTGTTTTGTTTTGTTCAATTACTTACTGAACTAAATGAGAATCAACAGGTAATAAATTCATTAGGTAGAAGTTATGGGAAGGATTCAACTAATATTACGTAAGAAAATTCTCCCATTCTGTTCTAGCCATATTGGTTTTCTTTCTGTTACAAGAGCAATGCCCAAAGATACAGATGTAGTGAAAAGAAGGGCCATCTGTACCCCATAAGAGACTCTTAATCTCACGAAACAAACTGAGGGTTGCTGGGGTGGGGAGATAGGGATAGGGTGGTTGGGTTATGGACATTGGGGAGGGTATGTGATATGGTGAGTGCTGTGAAATGTGTAAGCCTGATGATTCACAGACCTGTACCCCTGAAGCAAATAATACATTATATGTTAATTTAAAAAAGAAATAAATAAGGAAATAATGACAAAAAATGTGGGTCATGTCTAAATGTTCAGAAATAATAATTTATTTTGAGACTGGTAGAGTGAATGCACAGATATCCTTCCTACAACATTTGGCAAGCAGCAGACACTCATCTTTGATGGCCATTCTTAACTTTATTTTTATAAAACATCTGCTGCTTGCAACTCATATATCTGGCCATAGCTTTGAATAAGAATTTAAACAAGCAGAAGGCCCCCTTTCTGGATGCTGAGATATATGGTTTCCCAAACCCCAACATGGGAGTCTGATAAACTTTCATGTGACTCCTTCATTCAGGTTTTGGTATAACCTCCACCTACATTTCTCATCTGCGCTCAGGGTATGACCTCTCTCTGTGCCATTTTGACACAGCACTGTGTCCTCCAACATATCCAACCATAGAGATTCAAGTAAAACACAGGAAGGAGAAATTAATGTTTTACTGAAAGTAGTGTGGGAAAATAGGGACAAGGATTTCCATGAGATATCAGAATGCAACACCTTTTTAACATTGTATATGCTTTTACCTAAGCACTGAACCTTCTCCCCCTCACCTCTCTGTCTCTCTGTCTCTCTATCTCTACTTTGCCTTTGGACATCAGCCACTCAACTCTTATCCACATTGAAACCTCCTTAGGATCGATCCTCTTCATAGACAGTGAGGAACTATGAACAGTCAACTACTTCCTTGAAGACAAACAGTTTATGGTTTTTCGTGCATTTGTTATAATTAAAAGATAATAATTATACAACACTGGACACAGTACCTGATAAGAAAAGCCCCAGTGCTGGTGGTCTTTATTATTATGTTTATTTGTTTATCTTTATGGTGGGGGAGGGAAGGTCCTCCTTTGCTTCTTCATTCAAGAAGAACCGTTGGCATCAGTGCCCAGACACAGCCACATGATGCCCCCACCAGCCCATAGGTAGATAACACGTTCTTAGACAGAGGTAATGGGTTGGAGTTTATCATATGGGGTCAAAAACAAGAGATGATGATTGCTAGAGCTTATGTACAATTGGAGAAAAACAAATACATAGCATGCATCCAACACATATTGATGCATCCAGTAATAGCTATTCAGTATTTTCATATACTGAATACTTACAAAAGTTCAATGGAAAGAGTCTTTATTATTCCCAGCCCTTCTGTCATATTTCATTACCACCATATTTCCTCTAGCCATCAGGAATTTAGGGAACTGAATTTTCTCTGGAAGCTTTTCTTTATGGCATTCTTGAGCTCCTTATTCCTGAGGCTGAAAATGATTGGGCTGAGAAAGGGAGTGAAGACTATATAGGTGGTGGCCATCAGAGTGTTACTGTCCAAAGAATGGGAGCCCTTGGGCTTGAGGTAGATAGTAGAGGCAAAACCATAGTGCACAATGACCACAGTGAGGTGGGACACACATGTGGAGAAGGTCTTGTGCCTGCCTTCAGCTGAGGGGATCCTCAATATGGTGGCCACAATGAAGACATAGGAGAGAACGATGAGGAATAAACACCCCATCAGAGCTGTGACACACACCAGGATCACACCCAAGGTGACGGAAGATGTCTCCTTCCCACAGGCCAGCTTTAGGAGGGAAAGCACATGGCAGGCAAAATGGTGTATCACATTAGACCCACAGAAAGTGAGATGAAAAACTATCAGGGTCACCATCATCCCCATGACTGAGCCACCAGCCCAGGTCCAGGACACCAGACGGGCACAGGTGTGGGTACTCATGAGCACATTGTAGCGCAGGGGGTGGCAGATGGCCACGTAGCGGTCATAGCCCATGATCATGAGCAGGAAGGAGTGGGTGAAGCCGAATGTAAAGGAGAAGAACATCTGGCTGGCACAGGCCACAAAGGTGATGGTGTGGCGGGTTGAGAGCATGTCAATCAGCATGCGAGGTGTGAGAGTAACAGTGAACAGAATCTCTGAGGTGGACAGAGCACACAGAAAGAGGTACATGGGTGTGTGCAGGCTGTGCTCACTCCACACAGTGGCCATGATGATCAGGTTCCCCAGCAACGTGAACAGGTACATCAGCAGGTACAGCAAGAAGAAGGCAGGCAGAAGATGCGGTGGGAAGGTGGAGAAGCCCACGAGGATGAATTCATACACCATGCTATAGTTCTGACCAGCCACAGATGCTGCATCTTGTGAGATCAAAAAGATATGAAGTTATACAGTTTATCCCATGAAGGACAAGGAGGAGTCAGCATCAGAAAACCCTAATGAATTGTTGAACACTACATCAAAATCTAATGATAATATGTTGGCTAACTGAACATAAAAAGAAAAAAAAAAAAGAAAACCTACCATGTGATTAGTCACATGAATATACCAAAAAGTAAATGTCATATAATTATATCAATGGGCAGCAATACTGGCTTACTAAATTTAAGTGCCTATTTATGATTTTAAAAATTGATATGTAATTGACATATAATTGTATTATTTTAGATATATGGCATAATGATTAACATATGCACATATCATAAAGATTTTTTAAAAGTTATTTCTCCTGAAAAGTTATTTCCTGAAACCAACAGAGTTTTTCTTAAGTAACCAGGAATATATACTGCAAAACTAGCAAATAATACATGAAGTGGGAAACTACTAATGCATTATTTTAGAATCAGAAAAAAGCCAAGGTTACTCACTGTTTCTGCTGGTCATTAGCTGGGCACTGAAAGTCTGGAATGGTACTTTGAGGAAAGATACAAAAAGAAGGAATATCAAGATTGGAAGGGAGGAGATGTGATCATCTACCTAGAAATGTAAAAGAATGAGGGCAGAATATATTAGAGCAAAGAAAGAACACATGCTGTGGAGGGTTAGATAAACTTTCCAAATTCACAGCATTTCCCATAGAATTACTCCCATAATAATCATGCAAAACATAGACTATAAGAAAAAAGGAAGATAACATTACCATTAGTGACAGAAGCTATAATGAACACCTCTCAAACATTTTGGTTTCAGTATTTCTTTTTTTTTTTTCTCTTGAGATTTTATTTATTTACTTGAGAGAGAGCAAGAAAGACAGCATGAGTGGTGGAAGGTCAGAGGGGCAGAAGGAGAAGCAGACTCCCCACTGAGCACGGAGCTTGATGTGGGGCTCCATCCTGGGACTCTGGGATCATGACCTGAGCCAAAGGCAGACACTTATTCAACTGAGCCACCGAGGCACCCCTGGCCTCTAGATTTCTTTATGCCTAAAAACTATTGAGTCCCCTGAGGGCTTTTGTTTGGTGGAGTTATAACTTTCCATTATTACCATATTAATAATTAAAACTGAGATTCTTTGAAAATATTTAGTTATTAACACATTAAAAGAACAACAATCAAACTTTGATTCAGGCTAAAGGAACAATCAATATTATGTTAATATAAGTAATGTTTTAGGAAAGTAACTGCATTTTAAAAACTCATTTAGTGATAAATTTGGCTTTGTTTTACAATTTAGCAAATTTGTCCAATTTTGGCTGGATGGAAGACAAGATGATGCTTGTAACTGCTTCTTCATTCAGCTTGTGGCTATATACAGTTTTAGGTGAAGGATTTAACAGAAATACATTCTCTCCTTCATTGAAAAAGTGAGGACATTATGGCCCTCCAGAAGGGTCTCCAGGACTCCAGGGTCCTCATATCACACACTATGGTAGCCTCCGTTATAAAACTTCTAGGAATGAAAATGAACTCTTGGGACTTCATCAAGATAAGAAGCTTCTACACAATTGCTTTGTAAAGCAATTGTCCAGTCAACTCTATTGTGAGTAACAGTGGAGAGTATTTTTGGAATTGAGGGGTTCAGTAGTTGCTTAATATAAAATTGGACACTAGTAGAAAATTTTTACTTGTGTAAGGCATTTGATTAAAGCATCAGTATCTTTCTTTCATGTCTGCTATGTTTCTGCTAAGGTGACCAGGGAATTCCAATGGAAAGCACATCAGACAAAGAATAGAGTGGATTATATTCTGTATCTGGTGTAATTGACTAGTTGTGTTTAAATGTGCTGGCTCTTTTGCTAATTTAAATCTTAGTGTGTCTACTTGGAGATGTAAAAATGAATAAACTATATTTTAAGATGAAATACTAAAAAACATTGAGATTGTGTGGAATAAAGAAAACATTTTTTCTTATAAAAAAAAAAAAAGAAGCTTCTACACAGCAAAGGAAACAGTCAACAAAACAAAAAGGCAACCCAGGGAGTGGGAGAAGATATTTGCAAATGACATTACAGACAAAGGGCTGATATCCAAGATCTATAAAGAACTCCTCAAACTCAACCCCCAAAAAACAAATAATCAAGTCAAAATATGGGCAGAAGACATGAACAGACACTTCTCCAGTGAAGACATATGAATGGCTAACAGACACATGAAAAAATGTTCATCATAATTAACCATCAGTGAAATTCAAATCAAAGCCACATTGAGATACCACCACACACAAGTTAGAATTGTAGTAGGTATCAAGGAGGGCACATATTGCATGGAACACTGGGCATGGTGCATAAGCAATGAATCTTGGCATACTGAAAAAATTAAAAAAAAAGAATGGCAAAGATTAACAAGGCAAGAAACAACAAATGTTGGAGAGGTTGTGGAGAAAGGGGAACCCTCATAAACTGTTGGTGAGAATGCAAGTTGGTGCAACCACTTTGGAAAACAGTGTAAAGATTCCTCAAAAAATTAAAGATAGAGCTACCTTATGACCTAGCAATTGCACTACTGGGCATTTACCCCAAAGATACAGATGAAGGGCCATATGTACCCCAATGTTCATAGCAATATCCACAATAGCTAAACTGTGGAAAGAGCTGAGATCCTCTTCAACAGACGAATGGATAAAGATGTAGTCTATATATACAGTGGAACTCAGCCATCAGAAAGGGTGAATACCCAACTTTTGCATCACCATGGGTGGGACTGGAGCAGATTATGCTGAGTGAAATAAGTCAAGCAGAGAAAGCCAGTTATCATATGGTTTCTTTTACTTGTGGAACATAAGGAATAGCATGAAAGACATTAGGAGAAGGAAGGGAAAAATGAAGGGGGCAAACTGGAGGGGGAGATGAACCATGAGAGACTGTGGACTCTGAGAAACAAACTGAGGGTTTTAGAGAGGAGGCAGGTGAGAGGGGTGGGTTGGCCCAGTGATGGGTATTAAGGAGAGCATATATTGCATGGAGTGCTGGGTGATATACATAAACAAGGAATCTTGGAACACTACATCAAAAACTAATGATGTACTGTACTGTATGGTGACTAACATAACATAAAAAATAAAAAAGAAAACATCTAGGAATTAAGTAAACACAAGCAATATCTCCAAGGGAAGACTTTTTAACCACTGATAGATATGAAGAAGACGATCTGGATACAGGGAAGATACAGAAACCAATGTGCTCTCTTGGATGAGATGAGTTAATATAGCAGTTATGTCAGTTCTTTCCCAAATTATACTCAGTGCAACTGCATTTACAATTTAAGAAGTTAAATTTAAGTACTATCTTAAACCTCCTTCTGAAAAATAAAGTCATTGAAAAGCTATACAGGTATTCTAAAAATGGAGTATATGTGGGGCACCTGGATGACTCAGTTGGTTGAGCATCAGACTCTTGATTTCAGCTCAGTCATGATGCCAGGGTGCTGGGATCAAGCCCCAGTCCATCTCCCTGCTCCATGATCATTGGGGGGTGCATTCTCTCTCTCTCTCTCTCTCTCTCTCTCTCAAATAAGTAAATAAATATAAAATTTTTTAAGAATATAAAGTAAATAAAAATGGAATACACAAGAGAGATAGAGAGATATCTCTCCTGGTATTGAGACTCACATTAGACTTGTAATCATTTACAAAATTGTCAGCCTGGAACAGATATATATCACAAGCATGATACACAGATCACACTGGTTGGATACCTCAGAAATACCCCTGCTCAATTCAAAACTCCTCAAACTCAATACACACAAAACAGACAATCATATTAAAAAATGGGCAGAAGATATGAACAGACACTTCTCCAAATGAAGACATACAAATGGCTAAAAGACACATGAAAAAATGTTCATTATCACTAGCCATCAGGGAGATTCAAATCAAAACCACATTGAGATGCCACCTTACACCAGTTAGAATGTCCAAAATTAGCAAGACAGGAAACAACGTGTGTTGGAGAGGATGTGGAGAAAGGGGAACCCTCTTCCACTGTTGGTGGGAATGCAAACTGGTGCAGCCACTTTGGAGAACAGTGTGGAGATTCCTCAAGAAGTTAAAAATAGAGCTTCCCTATGACCCTGCAATTGCACTCCTGGGTATTTACCCCAAAGATACAGATGTAGTGAAAAGAAGGGCCATCTGCACCCCAATGTTTATAGCAACAATGGCCACGGTCGCCAAACTGTGGAAAGAACCAAGATGCCCTTCAATGGACGAATGGATAAGGAAGATGTGGTCCATACACACTATGGAGTATTATGCCTCCATCAGAAAGGACGAATACCCAACTTTTGTAGCAACATGGACAGGACTGGAAGAGATTATGCTGAGTGAAATAAGTCAAACAGAGAGAGTCAAGTATCATATGGTTTCACTTATTTGTGGAGCATAACAAATAATATGGAGGACAAGGGTAGATGGAGAGGAGAAGGGAGTTGAGGGAAATTGGAAGGGGAGGTGAACCATGAGAGACTATGGACTCTGAAAAACAACCTGAGGGTTTTGAAGGGGCGGGGGGGTGGGAGGTAGGGGGAACCAGGTGGTGGGTATTAGGGAGGGCACAGATTGCATGGAGCACTGGGTGTGGTGAAAAAACAATGAATACTGTTACACTGAAAATAAATAAAAAATTTTTAAAAAAGAAGTTATATATATATATATATATATATATATATATATCTATATATATATATATATATCCAATAGGTGTTTAAGGTGGGAGCACAAAATCAAATGGAAAAAATGGATTGCTTCTGGTTTGTGGTGGAAGAACTTGTGATTTTATGAAGTGGTGCACATCTGAATTCCTGCCCAACACTGCAGGCAAAGGTGGAAACCGGATGGATTTCACCCATCGAAGGAAATATGAAGTCAGCAAGAGAAGGTGCAGGAGAATAACTTTGTGATCTAGGAGTGAAGAAGGAGTTATTAAACAAACCTCAAAAGCATGAATGTTAAAGTAATTTTAGAAAGACAAGAAATGTTTAGATCCATGTTTTCTATATGAAGGAGTATTTGAATTTTATAAACATATCTTCTGTAAAGTGTTGATGCCATTCTCAGTAAATAAATGTTAGTTGCTTAGAAAAAGAAACAGACATGAAAGCTTCCCCAAGGAATTTGTTCAACAAAAGATATCCAGGATCCATGAACAGGCAGGTGGAAATTGGGAAAAGAATCTTTGCATTATTGAAAATTGGCCAGGAAATGCTATCTAGAATAAATAAGAAACCAGTGGCATTCAGAAGAAGAGAACTCAATGCAGAAATGAGTCAAGGACATAAGCAGAAAACTTACAGAAGGAGTTTCACAGACACAGGAAAGGATGGTTTTAAGACAAGAAAAGGACAGTGGAAAATGATCATGGACATTCACTGTATATCCATTCATTTTCCCAGATTAGAAAGTACCCAATGTCAATCGATTTTGATTATTTTAAATTTATGGGGAGAAAGCAGTCTTCATGGCTTGCTGGTGAGAACTGAGAATTGAGAACCACAGACTTCACTTGCTCTGTGTACCAGCACACGTATCCCTAAGAATCTATCTCAATTGCTCACACCTGTTCTGAAGGAGGCATGTCAGAAGATGTTTCAGTAGTATTTCCTGAAGTTGGGAAATGGACCAGGCTGCTTGGGAACCATAAAGTGGAACAGGGAAGGTCACTTGGGCTGGATGCAACAACTGGAGCCCCAGGTAGAACTTCATTGCACACACAGCAGTATAAAGGATCCTGTGAAATGATCTTGAGTAAATGAAGCTAAAGCAGATGAACATTCAAGCATAATTCCATCAGGCACATGAAAATTAGAGCACCTGAAACTATTCTGGATGATGTTGTAATGGTGTGTACAAGTCACTATACATTTGCCAAAACACAAGAATTGTGTAACATAGACAGTGAACGCTAATGATCTGTGGGCTGAGTTAATAATGTAACCATATTTGTTCACCAACTAGAACAAATGGACCACAAGAATACCAGATTGTACAAGGCTTAGCAAAATCCCTGGCCTCCACTCACCAAATGCCAGTAGCATCCCTTCCCTCCCCATGAGCTCTGACAACTAAAGGGGCCTACAGACATGTACAAACATTTCCTGTGTGTGTGTGCATGTGTGTGTGTGCACGCATGTGCACAGAATCTGCCCCAAACAAGACTGCAGAGCTAGAAGCTGCAGAGGTCACTATGTTGGGTAAGTCACAGGATCCGAATGGGCAGCCCAAGAGGACTCCCAGCAGCTACCCAAGGCTAAGAGTCTGTCTTATGTGACATAAGACCCTTCTCCTAGACCCTGTCCCCATCCAGAGTCTGGGCCTTGCTTCCCACAACTGTATGAGTATTGTCACCTACCCTGTCCTTCCTGGTCCCCTCAGTCTGGGCTGCCTCTTCCAGGAAGCAGCCAGCAGGGGAGGATAGAAGAATCTCTCCTGCCTTCTGTCAGCAGCACATAGGGGGCAGGTGTGGTGCCAGACCTCAAGGTTCCTGGAACTGATGCTGTGTGCTTTACCCCTGCTGCAGCATCCCAGGAGGCTGCTCCCCAGGGCCTGCCTGGGACACCAACCTGTAAGGCTTCCCTCAGGGTATGGAGTGGCCAGGAGGATCATCAGAAGGCCTCCAGGGGCTTGTGTCCTCTACTTCTTCCTCCAACAGCCTGACATAACCAAGGCTCACTGCTGTCTCTATCTGTCCAGTCAGCCCCAACCCCTGCTGAGGACTAGGAGTTTTGGGAGAGACAGGACTGGATTAGATGCCCTCAACAATTTGGGGTCAGGGCAGGGTTAGAGGGAAGGCAGGAGTTGGAGTAGCCCAGAGTGGGAATCCAGGGCTCTGCCCTGGGGTTGAGGCAGCTGGAAGACTTCTGAGAATAAGGGTAATTTAGAGCTGGGTCTTGGAAAGTCACTTCTCTTGGTCAGTAGAAATGTTTAGTATCTTCTGACCAAACTGGATAGCCCTACTTCGTCTTGTGGTTAAGTTCTTCCCTATCCTTGTTTTCCTGGTGGTCCAAGTCAAAGAGGCTACATTAACATCTGCCTCTCAGTGATATACTCAAACTAATATTTGGTCTCTTGTGTGTCTTTGTTCACTGACCCTCTGATGAGAGTCTTTGTATGCTCACAAGATGACTGGTGGCTGTGGGTTTAATGTTACAACACACCTTCTGCCTCCAACTCTTATATCTGGCCTCACCTTTGAGTAATAGTTTAGATTCACAGAAGGCCCCTTTCCTTGATCTCCAGACATATGCTTTCCTAAACCCCAGCATGGGAGTCAGACAGACTTAAATTTCCATGGGACCCCTTCACTCATGTATTGTGTGACCTCCACCAACATTTCTCATCCACATAAAAGGGGTACACACACCCTTGATCTCGTGTTGCACCATCTTGAGATATCATCATGACTACAACACATCCCCCAGATAGATTCAAGTAAAACACAGGAATGAGAAATTGATGGTTTTTTTTAAAGTAATGTGGGGAAAGGGAAAATAATTTCCATAACATGTCACCATCCTTTAATAACATTACCATCCTTTATGTTCTAACCTAAGCATGAATGCTTTCCCCCTTCTAGCCCTCATTTCTCTCTGTCTCCATCCTTCTACCTCTGGTCCCTTCCTCTATCATTCTCTCTTCCCTCTCCCTCTTCCCTGTTACAAACCTCTTCTTCTTCTTCATTCCTTTCCCAGATTCTGTATCATATCCAATTTTTTTTTGCAAATTTCTGTTCAGATCAGTTTAAAGGACTCCCATCCCACTAGTTCATTCTCTCTCTTTTTATCTCACTCTTTCTCTCCCTCCATTTCTTCACATTACTAAACTCTTAAGATAGAAAATCTCCCTTAGGTTCTATCTTTTCCAAAGAAAGGAGCAATTATAAATAGTAAACCATCTTCCAGGAGACAGATAGTTTATTTTCCTTAGTGTGTTTGTTATAATTTAAAAGACAGTACTATATATTCAGAATGTAAATGGGCTAAATGACCCAATCAAAAGACACAAGTTATCAGATTGGATAAAAAAGCAAGACCCATCAATATGCTGTCTACAGGAGACTCATTTTATTTTATTTTTTTTTTAAGATTTTGTTTATTTATTTGACAGACAGAGATCACAAGTAGGCAGAGAAGCAGGCAGAGAGAGAGGAGGAAGCGGGCTCCCTGCTGAGCAGAGAGCTCGACACGGGGCTCGATCCCAGGACCCTGAAATCATGACCTGAGCTGAAGGCAGAGGCTTTAATCCACTAAGCCACCCAGACGCCCCCAGGAGACTCATTTTAGACCCAAAGACACCTCCAGGTTGAAAGTGAAGGGGTGGAAAGTGATTTATCATGCTAATGGGCATCAAAAGAAAGCTGGGTGGCAATCCTTATATCAGACAAATCAGATTTTTTTTTAAAGATTTTATTTATTTACTTGACAGAGATCACAAGTAGGCAGAGAGGCAGGCAGAGAGAGAGGAGAGAGCAGGCTCTCCACGGAGCAGAGAGCCCGATGTGGGGCTCGATCCCAGGACCCTGGGATCATGACCTGACCCGAAGGCAGAGGCTTTAACCCACTGAGCCACCCAGGCACCCCGACAAATCATATTTTAAACCAAAGACTGTAATAAGAGATGAAGAAGGACACTATATCACTATTAAAGGGTCTATCCAATAAGAAGATCTAGCAATTATAAATATTTATGTCCCTTGGGATGCCTGGGGGGCTCAGTCAGTTAAGCATCTGCCTTTGGCTCAGGTCATGATCCAGGGGTCCTGAAATCGAGTCCTGAATCGCACTCCCTGCTCAGGGAGCCTGCTTCTCCCTCTGCCTGCTGCTCATGCTGATTATGTTCTCTCTCTCTATCTCTAGCAAATAATTAATATAATAACTTTAAAAATAAATATTTATACCCCAACATGGGAGCGGCCAATTATATAAGCCAATTAATAATAAAATCAATGAAATATACTGATAATAATATAATAATAGTAGGGGACTTTAATACCCCCTCACTGCAATGGACAGATCATCTATGCAAAAGATCAACAAGGAAGTAAAGGCTTTGAATAACATACTGGGCCAGATGGACTTCACAGTTATATTCAGAACATCCTATCCTAAAGAAACAGAATATACATTCTTCTCTAGTGCACATGAAACATTCTCCAAGAAACAAACTGAAGGTTTTAGAGGGGAGGAGGGTAGGGGGAATGGGCGAGCCTGGTGGTGGGTATTAAGGAGGGCATGTATTGCATGGAGCACTGGGTGTTGTACATAAACAGTGAATCTTGGAACACTGCATCAAAAACAAATGATGTATTTTATCATGACTGACATAACACAATTAAAAAAAAAAAAAGGAGCTTTCTCCAGAATAGATCACATCCTGGGTCACAAACCAGGTCTCAACCAGTACCAAAAGACTGAGATCATTCCCTGTGTATTTTTGGACCACAGTGCTTTGAAACTGGAACTCAATCACAAGAGGAAATTTGTAAAGAACTTAAATACATGGAGGATAAAGAACATCCTACTAAAGAATGAATGGGGGCGCCTGGGTGGCTCAGTTGGTTAAGCAACTGCCTTTGGCTCAGGTCATGATCCTAGAGGCCTGGAATCAAGCCCTGCCTCAGGCTACCTGCTTGTCAGGGAGTCTACTTCTCCCTCTCACCCTCACCCTTCTCATGCTCTCTCTTTCTCTCTCTCTCAAATAAAATAAATAAAATCTTTTTTAAAAAAGAATGAATGATCTATAAAGCACTCCTCAAACTCAACACACACAAAACAGATAATCATATCAAAAAATGGGCAGAAGATATGAACAGACACTTCTCCAATGAAGACATACAAATGGCTATCAGACACGTGAAAAAATGTTCATCACTAGCCATCAGGGAGATTCAAATTAAAACCACATTGAGATACCACCTTACACCAGTTAGAATGCCCAAAATTAGCAAGACAGGAAACAATATGTGTTGGAGAGGATGTGGAGAAAGGGGAACCCTCTTACACTGTTGGTGGGAATGCAAGTTGCTGCAGGCACTTTGGAGAACAGTGTGGAGATTCCTCAAGAAATTAAAAATAGAGCTTCCCTATGACCCTGCAATTGCACTATTGAGTATTTACCCCAAAGATACAGATGTAGTGAAAAGAAGGGCCCTCTGTACCCCAATGTTCATAGCAGCAATAGCCACAGTCGCCAAACTGTGGAAAGAACCAAGATGCCCTTCAATGGACGAATGGATAAGGAAGATGTGGTCCATATACACTATGGAGTATTATGCCTCCATCAGAAAGGATGAATACCCAACTTTTGTATCAACATGGACGGGACTGGAGGACATTATGCTGAGTGAAATAAGTCAAACAGAGAGAGTCAATTATCATATGGTTTCACTTACTTGTGGAGCATAAGGAATAACATGGAGAACATTAGCAGAAGGAAAGGAAAAGTGAATTGGGGGAAATCAGAGGGGGATAGGAAGCATGAGAGACTATGGATTCTGAGACACAAGCTGAGGGTTTTGGAAGGCAGTGGGGTGGGGGGATGGTTGAGCCTTTTGGTGTGTATTAAGGAGGGCACGTATTGCATGGAGTATTGGATGTGGTGCATGAACAATGAATCTTGGAACACTGAAAAAAATAAAATTAAATTAAAAAAAACGAACAAATTAATAAGATTGGTAAACCTCTGGTCAGACTTAACAAAAGTAAAGCAGAAAGGATCCAAATTTTAAAAATCATGAAATCATAACCAACACTATAGAAATACAAACAATTATAAGATTATACTATGAACAAGTATATGCCAACAGAATAGGCAATCTGGAAGAAATGGATGCATTCCTAGAGACATTATAATCCACCAAAACTGAACCAGGAATAAATAGAAAACCTGAATAGACCCATAACCAGTAAGGAAATTGAAGCAGTCATCAAAAATCTCCCAAGAAACATGAGCTCAGGGCTGGATGGCTTCCCAGGGGGAATTCTACCAAAAATTTGAAGAAATAATACCTACTCTTCTGAAACTGTTTCAAAAATCTAAATGGAAGGAAAACTTCCAAGCTCTTTCTATGAGGCCAGCATTACCTTCATCCCAAAACCAGACAGAGACCCCACCAAAAAGGAGAATTACAGACTAATATCCCTGGTGAACATGGATGCAAAAATTCTTACCAAAATACTAGCTAATAGGATCCAACAATATGTTAAAAGGATTATTCACCACAACCAAGTGGGATTTATTCCTGGGCTGCAAGGTTGATTCAATATCTGCAAATCAATCAGTGTGATACACTACATAAAAAAGAAAGGGCACAAGAAGAACAAAAGAAAGGACAAGAACAATATGGTCCTCTCAATTGATGCAGAAAAACATTTGACAAAGTACAGCATCCTTTCTTGATTAAAACTCTTCACAGTGTAGGGCTAGAGGAGAACATACCTCAATATCTCAATATCATAAGGAGGAGAACATACCTCAGAGGAGGTAGAGGAGAACATACATCAATACCTCAATATCATAAAAGCCATCTATGAAAATCCCACAGTGAACATCATCTTCAATGTGGAAAAACTAAGAACTTTTCCCCTAAGGTTAGGAACACTGCAGGAATGTGCACTATCATCACTGCAATTCAACATAGTACTAGAAGTCCTAGTTTCAGCAATCAGACAACAAAAAGAAATAAAAGACATGTGAATTGGCAGAGAAGAAGACAGATTCTCACTCTTTACAGATGACATGATGCTCTATGTGGAAAACCTAAAAGACTCCACCCTAAAATTACTAGAACTCATACAGTAAATCAGCATAGTGGCAGAATATAAAATCAATGCACAGAAATCAGTTGCATTCCTATACACTAACAATGAGACAGAAGAAAGAGAAATTAAGGATTCAATCCCATTTACAATTGCACCAAAATCCACAAGATACCAAGAAATAAACCTAACCAAAGAAGTAAAGGATCTGTACTTTGAAAACTATAGAACACTTATAGAAGATATTGAGGAAGACACACACACACACAATGGAAAAACATTCTATGTTCATGGATTGGAAGAACAAATATTGTTAAAATGTCTATGCTACCTAGAGCAAGCTACACATTCATTGTAATTCCTATCAAAATACTATTGACATTTTTCACAGAGCTGGATTAAGTAATCCTAAAATTTTTATGGAGCCAGAAAAGAGCCTGAATTAACAATATCCCAAGAACAAATAATCCAGTCAGGAAATGGGCAAAAGACATGAGAAGATACTTCTTCAAAGAAGACATACAAATGGCCGACAGACACATGAAAAAATGCTCAACATCACTCAGCATCAGGTAAATACAAATCAAAACCACAATGTGATACCACCTCACACCTGTCAGAATGGCTAAAATTAACAAATCAGGAAACAACAGATGTTGGTGGGGATGCAGAGAAAGGAAACCCTCTTATACTGTTGGTGGGATTGCAAGCTGGTAGAGCCACTCTAGAAAACAGTATGAAGTTTCCTCAAAAAGTTGAAAATAGAGCTACCCTAGGACCCAGCAATTGCGCTACTGGGTATTTACCCCAAAGACACAAACATAGTGATCCAAAGGGTCATGTGCACCCCAATATTTATAGCAACAATGTCATGTCCACAACAGCCAAACTATGGAAAGAGCCCAGATGTCCATCGACACATGAATGGACCAGAAGATGTCACACACACACACACACACACACACACACACACACACACACAGAAATACTATGCAGCCATCAAAAAAAGAAATCTTGTGGGAGGTAGGGAGAGGGTGGTTGGGTTATGGACATTGGGGATGGTATGTGCTATGGTGAGTGCTGTGAAATGTGTAAGCCTGATGATTCACATACCTGTACCCCTGGGGCAAATAATACATTATATGTTAATAAAAATAATTAATTAAAATAAAAAATGAAATCTTGCCATTTGCAATGATGTGAATGGAACTAGAGGGTATTAAGCTAAGCGAAACAAGTCAATCAGAGAAAGAAAATTATCATGATCTCACTGATATGTGGATTTTAAGAAACAAAACAGAGGAGAGATCATAGGGCAATAGAGGAAAAAATAAAACAAGACAAAATCAGAGAAGGAGACAAACCGTAAGAGATTTTGAATCATAGGAAACAAACTGAGGGTTGCTGGAATGGATGGGGTGGAGGGATGTGGTAACTGGGTGATGGAAATTGGGGAGGGTATGTGTTGTGGTGAGCGCTGTGTGTTGTGTAAGACTGATGAATTACAGGGTTGTACCTCTGAAATCAATAATACATTATATGTTAATTATTTAAATTTAAATAAAAGAAATGTTAAAAAATAAAATAAAACAGGCTATGGAAAAACAAAAAACCAAACCAAACCAAAACAAAACAAAAAACCAAACCTAAACAAAACACAGTACTATACACCAGTATAGTATACACCACTATACTACACCACCAGTACTATACTGGTGTATAGTATTGTGTTTTGTTTTGTTTTGTTTTGTTGCCACTTTGGAGAACAGTGTGGAGATTCCTCAAGAAATTAAAAATAGAGCTTCCCTATGACCCTGAAATTGCACTACTGAGTATTTACCCCAAAGGTACAGATGTAGTGAAAAGAAGGGCCCTCTGTACCCCAATGTTCATAGCAGCAATGGCCACAGTCGCCAAACTATGGAAAGAATCAAGGTGCCCTTCAACGGACGAATGGATAAGGAAGATGTGGTCCATATACACTATGGAGTATTATGCCTCCATCAGAAAGGATGAATACCCAACTTTTGTAGCAACATGGACGGGACTGGAAGAGCTTATGCTGAGTGAAATAAGTCAAGCAGAGAGTCAATTATATGGTTTCACTTGTTTGTGGAGCATAAGAAATAATGCAGAGGATGTGGGGAGATGGAGAGGAGAAGGGAGTTGAGGGAAATTGGAAGGGGAGGTGAACCATGAGAGACTATGGACTCTGAAAAACAACCTGAGGGCTTTGAAGGGGCGGGGGTGGGGAGGTTGGGGGAACCAGGTGGTGGGTATTAGGGAGGGCACAGATTGCATGGAGCACTGGGTGTGGTGAAAAAACAATGAATACCGTTACGCTGAAAAGAAATAAAAAAATTTAAAAAAAACCCACAATACTATAAAACACTGGATACAATGCTTGTAAGAAAAGGATCAGTGAAGGATGTCTGGGTGGCTCAGTCAGTTAAGTGTCTGCCTTTGGCTCAGGTCATGATCCCAGGGGCCTGGGATTGACTCCCCACCCTGGGCTCCTTGTTCAGCACGGAGCCTGCTTTTCCTTTGCCCCTCTGTCCTTATTTATTTTTACTGTTATGTTGTCACCATACAATACATCATTAGTTTTTGACATAGTGTTCCAAGATTCATTGTTTACGTATAACACTCAGTGCTCCATGCAATCTGTTTCTTCTTTATTACCCACCACCAGGTTCACCCATCCTCCCATGCCCCTTCCTTCTAAAACCCTCAGTTTGTTTCTTGGAGTCCATAGTTGCTCATTAAATAAAATCCTTTTTAGAAAAAGAAGAGGGTCAACACTTTCAGTATTTTTCTTTTCTTTTTTTTTAAAATTTATTTATTTGATGGACAGAGATCACAAGTAGGCAGAGAGGCAGACATAGAGAGAGGGGGAAGCAGGCTCCCCTCCGAGCAGAGAGCCCGATGCGGGGCTCGATCCCAGGACCCTAGGATCATGACCTGAGCTGAAGGCAGAGGCTTTAACCCACTGAGCCACCCAGGTGCCCCTCAGTATTTTTATAATGCTTATTTTTGTTTATCCTTATGATGCTTATCCGATGCTTGTCCATTCAAGAAGAACCCTGTGCATCAGTGCACAGACACACCTACATGATGCTGCTCTCCTGGCCCTTAGGCAGATAACACATTCTCTGATGGAGGTAATGGGATAAACTTCATCACACAGGGTTAAGAACAGGAGATCCTGATCACTAGACCCCATGCAAGGGGGGGTAAACAAATACTGAGCATGCATCTATCAACTCTGGATGTGTGTATCTTTATATCCTTGAAACCCTACAAGGGTCCTATGGAGACAGATGTTATTATTCCCAGCCCTCCTGTCATATTTCCTTACCACCAAACTGGCCATCAGGAGCTTAGGGAACTGAATTTTCTCTGGAAGCTTTCTTTATGGTGTTCTTGAGCTCCTTATTCCTGAGGCTGAAAATGATCAGACTGAGAAAGGGAGTGAAGACTGTATAGGCGGTGGCCATCAGAGTGTTACTGTCTATAGAAGGGGGGTCCTTGGACTTGAGGAAGATCATGGAGACAAAACATAGTGCACAATGACCACAGTGAGGTGGGACACACATGTGGAGAAGGTCTTGTGCCTGCCCTCAGCTGAAGGGATCCTTGATATGGCAGCCACAATGAAGACATAGGAGAGGATGATGAGGAATAAATATCCCAACAGCGCTATGACACACACCAGGATCACACTCAAGATGACAGAGGATATCTCCTTCCCACAGGCCAACTTTAGGATGGAAAGAACATGGTGGACAAAATAATGGATTACTTAAGACTCATAGAAGGTGAGGTGAAAAACCATCAGAGTCATCATCATCCCCATGACTGAGGCACCAGCCCAGCACCTGGACGTGAGATAGCACAGCCATATGGACTCATGAGCACATTGTATCTCAGTGGGGGGCAGATGGCCACACAGCAGACATTGCCCATAATCATGGACAGAAAGGAGTGCCATATGTCCTCATGAGCTCTTTACCCTCATTTATTCATTCATATAGTCAAGAAATGTTATCCAAGGTTTATTTTATATGGAAATATTCTAGGTGGTTGAATCCAGCAATGACCAAGGGCTAGGGCTCTGCTTTGTCCTTTTCATGGTCTACTGAGGGAAGCTGCCATATAACCAAAGATGACAGCACAGAGTGGTTGGAGGGGTGTTGGGGACAGCTTAGGGATCTGCAGAAGCTAAGTGTGGGTCACATATCCAGCCTGGGATTTAGAGACTTTGAAATTGGTGGGAGTCCTGCAGGGTGAGTAGGTATGATTCAGCTGAGCCAGGCAGGTGGAAGAGGGGTTTCCAGACAGAGGGGACAACAAATACAAAGGCTCAGGGTGACAAAGGCATAGTGCATTTGGGACAATTGTATGTTCAGTGCACCAGGGAGAGCTGAAGGTCACTAGTGTATTTCTGGAATTGAAGGCATGCAGGTGGGAAGGGCATGGGCATGCAAGACAATGGTGTCCACTTGAGGAGTTTGTTTTAAGGGGAATGGGGATCAATAAATGTGTTTTTTGGGTAAACTTTATTTTTTTATTATGTTTTATTAGTCACCATACAGTACATCATTAGATGTAGTGTTCCATGATTCATTGTTTGCATGTAACACCCAGTGTTCCATGCAATATGCAAGAGGAAAGAGCTGTATTCCACTACGTGAACATTCTCATGGATGTTTCCAGTTGGGGCTTCCTATGAGGGTGTTCTTATGACATCTAGTACATGTCCTTTGGTGGATTAATACTTATGTGTTCTGTTGGGTCTATAGTTAGGTGTGTAAATGCCAACTCATAGGGAATACCTATGTTCAGCTAGAATAGATACTGCCAAACAGTTCTGCAAATTGATGATACCAATAGGCACATTTTAAGCACAAGCAGCATGGTCAGATTCCCATTTGTAGAGACCCCCTCTGGCAGGTGTGAGGGAAGCAGGCTGCTGAGGGCAGACAGGGTGGGCAGATGCAGGAAGAGATGGGGAGAGGTGCATGAGGGCATCCTGGATGGGGAGGAGTGGCAAATTGAGGTTGATTTCAGAGGTAGAATGGACAGTGCTGTTGATTGGACAGAGGGAGAGAGGAAGTGAACTGTTTCTACTTCTAACACTCAAGACACCAAATGTGTGCGTTCTTTCCACACCAATGACCAGTTCTCCAACTACCCAGGCACCATGTTGGTGTCCTATAATTCTGTTCAGTTCTGACACTAACTACCTGGAGATGCCAGTCACAAGTACTGGGTGCCCAGGGCACCTGCACTTCTGCCTGATGTGGCTAAAAAGATGAGGGTTTCTACATTTCCCCCTTTCAGTTTGAATACTTTGCTAGAATAACTCACAGAAATCAGGAAAATGCAACACTTACTCTTCCTAGTTTATTATGAACAAACAACTCAGGAACAGCCAGATGAAAGAGCTATATCCTGCAAGGTATGGAGGAAGGAGCAAGGAACTTCCATGCCCTCTGCACACGCCACCCTCTAGCACCGCTGTGTATTCACCAGCTGGGAAGGCTTCTGAATCCCATTTTTAGGGAGTTTTTATGGGGGGTTTGATTACACAGACATCATTGATTAAGTCATTCATCCCTAATTGAGCATCAATCTCTACCCCTGTCCCCTCCCTGGAGGTTCCAATTCTCTAATTACCCCTTGCTTGTTCTGGGGAGCAGCCCCCTTCCTAAAACTATTCAGGCTGAGGGCTCAGCCAATTCTTATCTCAGTAGCATACAGAAGCCACTGTATCACTCCTGAGACAAGGGCATAGGGGCTCTGTCTCAGGAACTGGACAAGACCAAGTGAGTTATTATAGCCCAAGAATGCACATACTAATTTGAATTCTCTGGCTGGATCACCATGAAAACAGAGATAGGTTAAGTCAACCAAGGGGAGAAGTGGGGCTATCCAGTTTGGCCAGAAGACACTGAACACTTTTATTGACCAAAAGAAAGCATTCTCCAAGACCTAGCTCTAAATTACCTTTATTCTGGGAAGCCTTCCAGCTACCTTGATCCCAATGCAGAGCCCTGGATTCCCACTCGGGGCTGCTCCAGCTCCTGCCTTCCCTCTGACCTTGCCCTGATCCCAACTCATTGAGGGCATCTAATCCTGTCCTGTCTCCCCCAAGACTGGGAGTTCCTAGACCTGAGCAGGGGCTGGGGCTCTGGGCAGAGTTAGACAATAGGGAGTCTTGATTGTGTTGGAGTGTTGGAGGAAGGAGTAGAGGTTGCATGTCTCCAGAGGCCCTCTGATGATCCTCCTGGCCTCTCAAGACTCTGAGGGCTGACCTTGCAGGTTGGTGTCCTGGGGAGGCCCTGGAGAGCAGCCTCCTGGGAAGTTGCAGCAGGGATAAAGCACATAGCCTCAGTTCCAGGAGCCCTGAGGTCTGGCCCCACACTTGCTGTTGTGTGCTGCTGAGAGCCTCAGGCTGGAGAGCTTCTTCTACCCTCCCCTGCTGGCTGCTTCCTGGAAGAGGCAGCCCAGGCTGAGGGCGACCAGGAAGGACAGGGTAGGTGGCAATACTCAGGCAGCTGTAGGGAGCGAGACCCAGACTCGGAATTGGGACAGGGTCTGGGACAAAGGTCAGAAGACAGGCTCTTAGCCTTGGGCAGCTGCTGGGGGTCTTCTCAGGTTGCCCATTTTGGGTCTAGTGTTCTTCACCCAACCTAGTGCCCTTTGCAGCTTCTAGGTCAGTAGTTTTCAATCTAGGGTGATTCTACCCCACAGGGGACATGTGCACATGTCTGGAGACAGTTGTCATGACTCAGGAAGGCAGGAGAGGTTACTGCCACTGGGGGGATGAGGCCAGGGATGTTGAACATAATAAAATGCAGAAGTCAGCTACCATCCCAGAGAATGATATGGCCCCAAATGCGAGGAGTATTGAGGATCAGAAACCTTGATCCAGTGTGTATCTTGTCTGTGATATTGTGTCCTGACTTGGGTGACAGTGGTTTTGCTATCCTGGAGGGTAGCCTTGTGGGGGAGGCAGAAGGTTGAGCTGGGTGTACTCCTGTGGTATGTGACATGGACTCCACACCTGTGTGTGAGCCATCCTCTGTGAGACCAGAGTAGACAGAATTCTCTCCTGCACCTGTCAGAGGAGACTGGGGAACCCAGCCCAGAGAACTGCTGCCACTCCACCCAGCGGGATGTGGAAAGGCAGACTATAATGGTGAGACAGGTGGAGGGTGGAGATTGGACCAGCCACTCACAGAAATGTGTTGTCAGATTACCAGAGGGACTAAGGGTCCCTGTAAGGGCAGAGACCATGAATTCAGAATGGGGCCAATTGGTTCCATGTGGTATAGACTGAGGACAGCAAAGCAGCTTAGAGGACAAAAAAAGATGCCAAATTCAGTGATAACTACTCACTTTAGGTAAACATGGGGCCCTTTTTGTGAATGCTCATGGACCTTCTCCATATGGTTCTCTGCTTACTCCCACCTTTCATTTGGGGGAGAGGAGGCTCAGAGATGGAACTTTCTTTCTCAGAAACACACAGCAAAAGTTGGGACTTGAAGACTGGCTCTGATGACTACACTGGGTGTGTGTTTCAGGCAATGCTCTCTGGGAGCCCGAATGGAGTGGTAGCAGAGATGGAGCCTAGGGCTGTGAGCAGTGCAGGGGAGAGAAGTGGAGTCACATAGATGGAGAGGAGCTGAGCACGGGGGCAGCTATTTTGTAGACGGTGAGGATGCTGAGTGAAGGGGAATGAGGCACAGAAGGGAGCTGACACCGGTGTCTAGGTTTCTGAGAGGGACACCTGCATGGCCACCGGACTATTTCCTGGTCATCAGCACAGCCTTCCTCACTCCAGGAAGGTCCCTCCCCATCCTGCTGCTTCTGTGTCCTCTAGGCTCCATTCTGACCCCTATTGTGGGAGATCCTTGGGAACAAGACCCCAGGGAGACCACGGGGTACAATTATGGCTGGGTCCTGTCCCAGAGCCCAGGATTTCGGGAGCTCTAGGCAGCAGATGAGGCTCAAATTATTCATAAAAATATATTTTTGTTTTATTTTATGGCAGATGACAGGTGCAGAGGTTTGAGTCAATGATATTTCTGGTTCACTGCTTTTGATAATCTTGGTTTTCTTAATGTCCTTTTCTATTTTTGTTCATATTCTCTTTCTGCCACCCTGTTTCCCTCCAGTTTCGACAACCATTCTAAGACACTGAAGTCATGCTCTTTGATTTGTGTGTGCTCTTGTAGATAGGTATTGTTTCTCTGTGCATACCTATGTTGTAAATTATCTTTTTCCTTTTTTTAGTTTCATAGAAAGTTGGTCACTTTTAGATTTATAGAGAAGTTTTTAGTTTACGGAAAAAGGCATACCTCCTCTCTCCTGCATACCATTTCCTCTTCTACCTCTTGTGTTAGTGTAGTACATTCGTTCCAGTTGGTGAACGAATATGGATACATTATTATTAACTCAGCCCACGGGTTACATTAGAGTTCACTGTCTGTGTTGCACATTCTGTGGGTTTGACAATGTATAGTGATGTGCTTCATTCAGAAGAGTTTCAGGGGCTCTGTATTTCATGTGCCCAAATGGGATTATACTAGAGCATTCATCTCATTTTTGTGTCATTCACTCAATGTTATTTTTAAGCATTTTTTATTTAAATTCAATTAATTGACATATAACGTACTATGGTTTCATAAGTACAAGCCTGTGATTCATCAGTCTTATATAATACCCAATGCTCATTACATCACCTGCCCTCCTTAATGTCCATCACCCAGTTACCCCATCCCTCCACCTCCCTCCCCTCCAGCAATCTTTAGTTTGTTCCCTATGATTAAGAGTCTCTAAGGATCCTTGGGGCGCCTGGATGGCTCAGTGGGTTAAAGCCTCTGCCTTCGGTTCAGGTCATGATCCCAGGGTCCTGGGATCGAGCCCTGCATCGGGCTCTCTGCTCAGCAGGGAGCCTGCTTCCCCCCCTCTCTCTCTGCCTGCCTCTCTGACTACTTGTAATCTCTCTCTCTCTGTCAAATAAATAAAAATAAAATCTTAAAAAAAAGAGTCTCTAAGGATCCTTTAGTCTGTTGACTATGAATCCAACTGCTGCCTGGGACTCCAGTGTTTGCATTCAGCCCATGGGACCTGCCCTCTTTCCACTTATGGACAAGCACTTTTCACATTCCTCACTACAAGCAATGCTACAAAACATTCCCTGACATGTTCCCTTATAAATACCTGTCAGCAATGGAGATAGATACTCAGGAGTACATGTGCTAGTGCACAGAGCACAGAAACTCTTAATTTTAGCCCTCTGGTTCTCACAGACAGTGCACTAATATTGCTTTCTCCCCTTACCTGATCAGCACTGGGCACTTTCTAATTTGGGACCTTAAATACGTAGACACTGAATTTCCACTGCATTTCTCTCCCTTCCCCCACCCCTTTCTTTTTAGCATGTTTTCCTCTGCTTATGCTATACCCAATGTGAGCTCTCTGCTCACACCTTTGCTCATTTCTGCATTGAGATTTCTACTTCTTGTAGATGGAACTGGTTTTTTGTTTATTCTACATCATGTTCCCTGGTCAGTTGTGGACAATGACAGTGATCTTTCCTCACCTTTCCATCTACTCTTAGCTGGATCCAGAACATCATTTGTTGAACAAATACTCTTCCTGTTGATGTTTTCATTCTTTCAAAAACACCTAATGTTTATGTTTCTGAAGTTTGTTTAAGAAGTCCTTCCCCAACCCTAGATCAACAAAATTCTTCTCCTATACCTTCTCCTATTAACTTCCCATGGTCATATTTCATATTTATGTCTTGAATCCTGGAATCTACCTTTGCATATGGTCTTGGGCAGAAATTCAGACTGAGTTTGCTTCAAAAAAGGACCAGTTTTCCCACCACAAACTCCTAAACAATCCACGTTTTCCCTTTGATTTGTGCTCCCACCGTTAGCGCATGTTAAGCAGTGACTCATGTGGGGATATTTTCTGAAGTATCCAATCAATTTGATCAGTGTCTGTTCCAGGTTCACACTTAAAAATGACTATGATGTGTATAATGTCTATGATTAGTCTTCATACCTGCCAGCGCATTTCTTTCCTACTGACTCCACTTTTAGAACATCAGTATGATTTTGCACTGACCTTAGTTTTCAGAAGGGATTTGAGGAAACTGTTATGAGATGTACAGCTGATTCACTGAAAGTGTAAATGCAGTTGCTCTGGTGCTCTGATTTGAGGAAGAAGTGTTATCATTTCCATATTCGCTGACCTCATCTGAGAGTGTAGATTTTTCTCTATGTATTCAAATCACCTGCATTTTATTAATGGTAAAAATTTCTGAATTTGGAGGCATTCATGTGTTTGATTGATCCCTAGATATTTTACAACAGAGGCTTCCAAAGTGTGATATGAGGACCCTGGGGTCCCAGAGACCCTTTTTGGGGGACCATCAGGTTCTCAGTTTTCCAATGAAGGTGAGGATGTATTTTCATCATATGCTTCAACTACAACCACATATTGCCACGGCCTGAATGAAGAAGTAGATACAAGCATCATCTTGTCTCCCACCCAGCCAGCATGGGACAAATTTACTAAAATGTAAGAAGAAGGAGGAGGAGGAGGAGGAGGAGGAGGAGGAGGAGGAGGAGGAGGAGGAGGAGGAGAGGGGGAGGAGGGGGAGGAGGAGGAGGAGGGTGGGAAAGAAACCACTGGTGGTAGATTACTGATTTTTATTTCCCTTGTGTTTTTCTGTGTGTTGTCCAAATTTTCTGAATTAACCAAGAACTACTTTTGTATTTAGAAAATAAGATCTCATAACAAAAAAAAAAAAAGAAAAGAAACCCCTCTTGTCACTAAATGTTAATTTTGTAAAAGTAGTTACTTTCCTAAATAATTGTTACTCACATTGACATTGAACAGGTTGATTTTTCTTTAGAACGTATCCATAATTGAATATTGTCAGAAAAATCTGTTTCTTTCTAATCTGGTCAACATAGGGAGTGATAATGCCCCAAACAAAATCCCATTAGAGGCTCAACTTTTCTTTGAGCGTAAAGCAATCGCCAGACCAAAATGCTAGAGAGCTGTTTCTTTATACTTTGTGTCACTCGTGGGAATGGTATCTTACTTTTAATTTCAAATTCATACTTTGATTGATGACTACTGGTATAATTCTATGAGAAATACTGTTTTTTTTGGAAGCAGATCTTGTCTTCTACAGCTCTGTGCTCTGTCGCACTGTGATATGTTCTGACTTCATTCTTTTGCTTTTTCTGGGTGGACAAGCCAGTCTCTTCCTTTCCAATCCTTACATACCTTCTTTCTTTTTCTTTTCTCAGAGCACCACTCACGTCTTTCAGTTCCATGCTGAAGAACAGCAGAAACAGTGAGTATCCTTGTCATTTTCCCAATCTTAAGACACTGCATCTGTGTTCCTCCATTTTGTATATTTTCTAGGGTATATTGTTATATAGATTCATGATCTTTATTCTGGTCGCCTTCTTTCCCTCTGCGATCTGAGCAGATGCAGCATCCGGGGCTGGTCAGAACTATAGCATGGTGTCCGAATTCATCCTCGTGGGCTTCTCCAACTTCCCACAGCATCTCCTACCTATCTTCTTCCTGCTGTATCTGCTGATGTACCTGTTCACGCTGCTGGGGAACTTGCTCATCATGGCCACTGTCTGGAGTGAGCGCGGCTTGCACACACCCATGTACCTCTTCCTGTGTGCTCTGTCGACCTCCGAGATCCTGTTCACTGTTGCTGTCACGCCTCGCATGCTGGTTGACATGCTCTCCAGCCACCGTTCCATCACCTTCGTGGCCTGTGCCAGCCAGATGTTCTTCTCTTTCACATTCGGCTTCACCCACTCCTTCCTGCTCATGATCATGGGTTATGACCGCTACGTGGCCATCTGCCACCCCCTGCGCTACAACGTGCTCATGAGCACCCACACCTGCGCCCGTCTGGTGTCCTGGACCTGGGCTGGTGGCTCAGTCATGGGGATGATGGTGACCCTGATAGTTTTTCATCTCACCTTCTGTGGGTCTAACGTCATCCACCATTTTCTCTGCCACGTGTTTTCTCTCTTGAAGTTGGCCTGTGGGAATGAGAATTCCTCTGTCACCTTGGGTGTGATCCTGGTGTGTGTCACAGCTCTGATGGGATGTTTATTCCTCATCATGCTCTCCTATGTCTTCATCGTGGCCGCCATATTGAGGATCCCCTCAGCTGAAGGCAGGCACAAGACCTTCTCCACATGTGTGTCCCACCTCACTGTGGTAATTGTGCACTACAGTTTTGCGTCCATTATATACCTCAAGCCCAAGGGCCCCCATTCTATGGACAGTAACACTTTGATGGCCACTACCTATACAGTCTTCACTCCCTTTCTCAGCCCAATCATTTTCAGCCTCAGGAATAAGGAGCTCAAGAATGCCATAAGGAGAAGTTTCCAGAGAAAATTCAATCCCCTAAGCTCTTGATAGCCAGTTTGATGGTCAGGAAATAGGATAGCTGGGCTGGGGATAATGATGAATCTCTCCACAGGACTTTTGTAGAGATTTAATATATGAAAATACTGAAAGGTATGGTTGGACACATGCATAGGTGTTAGAGCATGCTACATATTTGTTTTTCTTCAATTTGTTTGCCCCCTTTTGCATAGGAACTAGCGATCATCATCTCTTGTTCTTTCCTCTGTGAGATGAAGTCCATACCATTGCCTATGTCTAAGAATGTGTTTTCTGCCTATGAGCCAGAGCGGGGCATCATATGGATGTTTTTGGGCACTGGAGCCAATGGTTCTTCTTGAATGGAGAAACCAGGAAAGACTTTGTTTCCTCCAACATAAGTATAAACATAAATCAGCATAATAATGAATGCCACCAATATTGCAGCTTTTTGGGGGTGGGGCATTGTGTCCAGTGCTTTATAGTCACCCTTTAATATGAAAATGTACAAAAAAGTGAATAAACTATTTGTCTCCATGAAGGTAGTTGACTCTGTCTAGTCCCTTCTGTCTGTAGGTGATAGATCCAAGGGGAATTTTTCTATACTGATCTGAATTGAGTGAAGGATGTCAGAATATGAAGTGAAAAGTACAAGGAAGAAAGGGACGGACTAGAGAGGAGGTCGGAGTGGAGGAGGAGAGGGCTCAGTATATGAAAACACACAGAATGTTAAAAGTGTGTTGCTATCTGACATCTTATAGAAATCCTTTTCCCTTCTTCCCCACATTACTTTCAGTGAAACATCAATTTCTCATTCCTGTGTTTTACTTGAATCTATCTGGGGGATGTGTTGGAGGGCGCAGTAGTATCTCAGGATGGCACAAAGAGAGATCAGGGTATGGGTACCTTCTTTACAGATTAGAAATGTTGCAGAACGTCACCCATGAATGAAGGAGTCACATGAAATTTTACATCTGTCTGAGTTCCATGCTGGGGTTTGGGAATACCATATATCTAAACATCCAAGAAAAGGATCTTTTCTTGGTGTAAGTTCATGCTCAAAGCTGTGGCCAGATATTTAGGCTGCGGATAGAAGGTGTTTTATAATAATAAATGCAAGAATGGCTGTCACATAGGAGCCCTTGCAGTTTGCCAAATGTTGTGGGAAGGGTTTCCTATGCATTCACTCTTCTACGTCACAAAATAAATTATTATTTCTAAACATTTATATATGACTCAAATCTATTCCTATTCACATTTTTGTAAAACAGTAAACGCAAATGTGAGAGATGATTTGTCCCCAGACACAGGGCCGTGGAGTGGTGAAGCAGGAATTCATTACAATCTGCATGTCTGTGCAGTTGATGATCAGGAATGTACCTCTCTCAGGTGCCTGCAGAGTGAAGTGTGGTCCTGACTGGGAGAGGAAGGCTGTCATTAGAAGGAATAGACACCCTTCAGGGTGGGAGGGCAGGTACAGCCCTAGACACACACCCCTTCACACAGCCAGAGAGAAACACTGACTCCAGGAGAGTTATGGAGACACTTTGTGACACTTGTCACATTGGCACTGACAATGAGACCCTGGGGTTCCATTTCATTATTTTATAATTATTGATGTTAATGACTAATGCCAACCCATCACACCTAAAGGTCCTTTTCCAGAGCCTGTGACTGTGTTCCCTTCCCCAGCAAAAGGGACTGCATGCTGATGAGATGTAGTTAATCCTCTGAGACAGAGGGATTGCCCTGGATCATCCAGATGGGCTTGCTATAACTGCAAATATCCTTCTAAAAGGGGGCAGGAGGGGTCAGACACAGAGAGAAGTAGGTGATGTGAAGGAGGGATTGGTGTAGCTGAGCCAGGAACCTTGAGCCAAGGAATGCCTGCTGCCTCTGGCAGCTGGGAAAGCAGGAGACAGAATCTCCTCCGGATCCCCGGAAGGACACAGCCCTGCTCACACCTTGACTCACACCTGGTGACCCTGATTTTGGCTTCTGGCCTCCAGCATAGAAGAGGATAGATGTGTGTGGTTTTAAGTCACTAGGTTTATGTGCTTTGTTACAGTAGCCCTAGAAAAATGACTTGGGGAATGACATCCTGTCATTCTATGTGATTTGTTTCATGAAACAAATGTTTCATGAACAAATTATTTTCAAGCCAGATTCTTAGGCCATTCTTCTCTATGGAGAAGACTTAGGGCATTGCGATCACTCATGAGAAGGGCTGAGTATCCTTGGAAGTCCATCAGCAAAGATGAAGGAGTCCTGATAGCCCGGCTGCAGGATTTGCTCATTGGCAGCAAGGCCCTTGAGATGTGTGTGAGGACACATATGACCGTGCAGCTGTAGCGTACCCATGCTAGGACCTGTAGAACCCAGCCTCCCTCTGTACTTATGACTCTTCTATTTGCTGAGTCCTTCACGTCCATAGAATGTGTGGAAAGTCACACTGCCAGTAGGGGAAAAAAGGTAAAACCACAGTTTTTGACACTCTTAGAACATTTTGCAGGCTTCACATGGCTCAGAGACCTTACTATCTGCACTTCACTGTAGTTCATGTGAATTATTTTTTGAATAACATGATTGCTGTGCAGTACACATGGGTACTCTATTCCCCCCGTGAATCTCCCCATTAGACTGTAAGCTCCTTGGGGTCAGGGTCTCTGTCTTGCTTACCATTATAGCCCTACTATGCTTGACTCATAGTAGATACTTAAAAAATATTTGTTAATTGCCTGAAAAACTCAACTTAGTGAGTAAATAATGACCTAGTGCAATTAGAATATATTTTGTAGTATGCTATAATTGTATTCTTCCATTATATAAAACAATATATATATTAAATTATATATAGCATATCTTTTATACTATGATACTGTATATGATAGTATATGTAACAAAACAAAACTGGGGGCATCACGTTGCCTGACTTCAAGCTTTACTACAAAGCTGTGATCACCAAGACAGCATGGTACTGGCGTAAAAACAGACACATAGACAAGTGAAACAGAGTAGAGAGCCCAGATATGGACCCTCAACTCTATGGTCAAATTATCTTCAATAAAGCAGGAAAAAATATCCAGGGGAAAAAAGACAGTCTCTTCAATAAATGGTGCTGGGAAAATTGGACAGCTATATGTAGAAGAATGAAACTCGACCATTCTCTTACACCATACACAAAGATAAACTCGAAATGGATAAAAGACCTCAACGTGAGACGGGAATCCATCAGAATCCTAGAGGACAACATAGGCAGTAACCTCTTCGATATCAGCCACAGCAACTTCTTTCAAGATATGTCTCCAAAGGCAGAGGAAACAAAAGCTAAAATGAATTTTTGGGACTTCATCAAGATCAAAAGCTTCTGCACAGCAAAGGAAACAGTCAACAAAACAAAGAGGCAACCCACGGAATGGGAGGAGATATTTGCAAATGACAGTACAGACAAAAGGTTGATATCCAAGATCTATAAAGAACTCCTCAAACTCAACACACACAAAACAGATAACCATGTCAAAAAATGGGCAGAAGACATGAACAGACACTTCTCTAATGAAGACATACAAATGGCTATCAGACACATGAAAAAATGTTCATCATCACTAGCCATCAGAGAGATTCAAATCAAAACCACATTGAGATACCACATTACACCAGTTAGAAAGCCCAAAATTAACAAGACAGTAAACAACATGTGTTGGAGAGGATGTGGAGAAAGGGGAACCCTCTTCCACTGTTGGTGTGAATGCAAGCTGGTGCAGCCACTTTGGAGAACAGTGTGGAGATTCCTTAAGAAATTAAAAATAGAGCTTCCCTATGACCCTGCCATTGCACTACTGGTATTTATCCCAAAGATACAGATGCGGTGAAAAGAAGGGCCATCTGTACCCCAATGTTCATAGCAGCAATGGCCATGGTTGCCAAACTGTGGAAAGAACCAAGATGCCCTTCAACGGACAAATGGATAGGAAAAATGTGGTCCATATACACTATGGAGTATTATGCCTCCATCAGAAAGGATGAATATCCAACTTTTGTAGCAACATGGACGGGACTGGAAGAGATTATGCTGAGTGAAATAAGTCAAGCAGAGAGTCAATTATATGGTTTCACTTGTTTGTGGAGCATAAGAAATAATGCAGAGGATGTGGGGAGATGGAGAGGAGAAGGGAGTTGAGGGAAATTGGAAGGGGAGGTGAACCATGAGAGATCATGGACTCTGAAAATCAATCTGAGGGTTTTGAAGGGGTAGGGGGTGGGAAGTTGGGTGAGCCCGGTGGTGGGTATTATGGAGGGCACGTATTGCATGGAGCACTGGGTGTGGTGCATAAACAATGAATTCTGGTACACTGAAAATTTTAAAAAATAAAAAATTATTTAAAAAATGATGTATAGTATATATTATATACTATGATACTCTATATGATAGTATATATAACATAATATACTACAGTAATATGGTATATATATTAATATGATAATATATAGTGTATATTTTATATTATATGATATATATTATATAGCAATATATAAATATAATTTATATAATTTCATAAAATAATTATATTGATAAATATATAACCTGTTAATATATTGTACTATATATTAATATACTATGCATATATTATTACATGTAATGTATATTATTGCATATTATTATTGATAATTATTTATTAATTATGCATTTTTATATAACATATGGTTGTTACAAATAATATATAATCTAATTATTATAAAATGCAATAATTATTAACATAACATAATAACACAGTATATGTTTTTATATATTAATGTGATTATAACATGTAATATAATAATAATTTAATGAAATATAATACTACATAACATATAATATTACATTATAATATGAATAGATATTTAGAGACTTATTATAGGAAGAGATAAGGAACCAACCCAAGGTAGGCTTGGGGTTTTTGAGCAGTGGTTTTAAGCTCAAATTTTTTAAACAGATTTTCATGCAGATAACATGGTAGAGTTTTGTATAAAAGGAAAAAGCACCATGTAATATTTACTAAGGCTTGCACACAGCTCAGAGTTGATGCAAGCATACTGGGCATAGTGATGTGAGATGTGCATTATCCTTTCAAAGATAGAATGCCAACCAGCACCAGATTGTTCCGATTCAAATTTTTTATTAGCGATCACAGTATAAATTTTTTAAGGAAAGACTAGACTTGTTTTTTTTTTTTTCTTGAATTTACCCTTCCTACTGAGAAAAATGGCTGGAGGCCCTGATGAGCTCTGAAGTAGTACTCAACCCAGGTGTGGCTGAATATAGACCCTGAGCTCCTTCCACTGGGATTTTAGAATAGTAGTCATAACAATTATTAATATTATTTTGAATTCTTACTATGCACCAGGACCCATGCTGAGCATTTGAGGTGCATGATCTTATATAAACCCCAAATAGCTCTTTGAAGCACAGACCAATACTATGAACACCATGTTGCAAAGGGAGGGGCTACAGTTAAAAGGTGTAAGGGACATGTCCAGGAAGTCTTCCCAGGCAGGGCTCAGTGGAGAACCTGAGTCATGTCCATTGGGCCTTCTTACCTCCTTCCCCAGCAGAGATGGCCGCATGTGGGGCCTACACCACAACTCCATGTCTGAAGTCATCCTTAAGGGTTTCCCAGCCAATGGTAATGGAAAAACCTAAAGGGAATCAATATAAAGATGGTGAGCTGTCAAGGAGATCACATGCTGCTAACATTTGTCAAATTACCAACCCACATAGACAATTCACCAGTAAAAGTTGGGTAATTAGGCATTGAATGTTACATCAAAAACCAATGATGTACTATACCTTGGCTAATTGAATTTAAATTTTTAAAAAATTGAGTAATGAGGAGAACTGGGTACTATGCATGAAAGGAGAATACAACTTTCAAAATACAGATAAAAAACAGAATTTTGAGAAGAGATTCATTCCAGGACAGGGGACCCAAGGAGCTAGATATTGCTTTGCTACTTTATGAAGATTCCTGAGTTAGAGTGGTTGATATCAGAAGCAGCGATAACTGCACATTGGAAATACCACCTACATCTCTTCTCTCATGGTTGGTTTGATTGCCTGCCCCAAAGAGCAGGTTTTTTGAGAGAATTCCACTTGTAGCATTGATAATGCCCCCTTTTGCATTTGTCTTCTTCACTGCACTTCAGCGTAAGACAGTGTGAAGAGGAATAGATTCCCAAGGAATTGAGACTTTCCTCCTATGTCCACTTTCAAGTGAGATCCAGTAGAGAGGCATTCACCTGACGGATTCAGCTCAGCAAGGTCATGACAATGATACATTACTAGAGGTTTCATAAGCAGATAAGGAGGAAGCCTTACAATTGATGTCACATGGAAAGTCCTTCTAAAAAGATCTGTAAAAAAACTCCTCAAACTCAACACTCAAAAAACATAATCACGTCAAAAAAGGGACAGAAGACATGAACAGACACTTCTCCAAAGAAGACATACAAATGGCTACCAGACGCATGAAAAAATGTTCATCATCATTAGCCATCAGGGAGATTCAAATCAAAACCACATTGAGATACCACCTTACACGGTTAGAATGTCAAAAATTGACAAGGCAAGAAACAACAAATGTTGGAGAGGATATGGAGAAAGGGGAACCTTCTTTCACTGTTGGTGGGAACGCAAGTTGGTGCAACCACTTTGGAAAACAGTGTGGAGATTCCTTAAGAAGTTAAAAATAGAGCTACCCTCTGACCCTGCAATTGCACTATTGGGTATTTACCCCAAAGATACAGATGTAGTGAAAAGAAGGGTCACATGAACCCCATTGTTCATAGCAGCAATATCCACAATAGCCACACCATGGAAGGAGCCAGGATGTCCTTCAACAGATGAATGGATAAAGAAGATGTGGTTCATCTATACAATGGAATATCACTCAGCCATCAGAAAGGATGAATACCCAACATTTGCATCAGCATGGACAGAACTGGAGAAGATTATGCTAGGTGAAATAACTCAAGTAGAGAAAGTTAATGAGAAAGTCATATGGTTTCACTTATTTGTGGAATATAAGGAATAGCATGGAGGACATTATGAGAAGGAAGGGAAAAATGAAGGGGGACGATATCAGAGGGGGAGATAAACCATGACAGACTATGGGCTCCAGAAAACAAACTGAGGGTTTTAGATGCGGGGGGGGGGGGATGGGTTAGCCGGTGATGTGTATTAAGGAGGGAACATATTTCATGGAGCACTGGGTGTTATATGCAAACAATGAACCATGGAACACTACATCAAAAACTAATGGTGTACTGTATGGTGGCTAACATAAAATAATATAAAAGAATTTAAACAAAATTTTCTGAAAAAAAAAAAAAAGTGGTTTCCCAGGTCTGGGAGTTATGGGAGCTGGGGAAGAAATGGGGAATAAATGGGTAGGGGTTACCTTTTTGGGTGACAAAAATGTTTCAAATTGATAGTGGTGATGATCACATAACTTTGAATATACTAAAGACCAACTGAATTGTGTACTTTAAATGGGTGAATTTTATGGCATGTGGATTATATCTCAAGAAAGCTGTTTGATTACAAATAATGGAGGAAGAAACCAATGGAGGAAGAAGAAGAAAAGTTCACATTTATTGAGCACCTGCCATGATATGGGTGTTGTCACATATTTTTACCAATCATACTCGGTAGTCACTGTTAACCCATTTCACAGATGAGGCTACGGTCATCCTTCTACCTTTTTCTTTACTTTTTTTTTCTTTTTAAAAAATTTTTATTTATTTATTTGACAGACAGAGAGCACAAGTAGGCAGAGAGGCAGGCAGAGAGAGAGAGGAGGAAGCAGGCTCCCTGCAGAGCAGAGAGCCTGATGTGAGGCTTGATCCCAGGACTCTGAGATCATGACCTGAGCTGAAGGCAGAGGCTTTAACCCATTGAGCCACCCAGGCGCCCCCTACCTTTTTCTAAAACCACCTTCACACTGGCCACTTAAATGTTGGAGGGATAGAGTTTGCTGAGGAAGGTCTTCTTCATGGCAGTCTTCAGCTCCTTGTTCCTTAGGCTGAAGATGATGGGACTGAGGAAGGGCGTGAGGACTGTGTAGGTGATGGCCATCAGGGTATTGCTTTCCTGGGAGTGAAGACCCTTGGGCTTGAGGTAGATAATTGAGGCAAAGCCATAGTGCACAATGACCACAATAAGGTGGGAAGCACAGGTGGAGAAGGCTTTGTGCCTGCCCTCAGCAGAGGGGATCTTCAAGATGGCAGCCACAATTAAGGTGTAGGAGAGGAGGATGAGGAGAAAACAGCCCAACAAGTTGGTGATGCACACCAGCCCCACACCTAGGGCCACTATTGGTACATCTGTTCCACAGGCCAATTTCAAGAGAGGGGGCACATGACATAAAAAATGGTGGATCTCATTGGGTCCACAGAAGGTGAGGTGGAAAATGGCGGTGGCAACCACCAGCCCTATGACTGAACCACCAGCCCAGGACCAGGCCACCAGGCAGGCGCAGCCACGGGGGCTCATGAGCACATTGTACCGCAAGGGGTGGCAGATGGCCACGTAGCGGTCATAGCCCATGACAGTGAGCAGGAAGGAGTGGGTGAAGCCGAATGTGAAGGAGAAGAACATCTGGCTGGCACAGGCTGCAAAGGCGATGGTGCGACGGGTGGATAGCAGGTCGGCCAGCAGGCGCGGGGTGATGGCCAAGGTGTAGAGGATCTCAGAGATGGACAGTGCACATAGGAAAAGGTACATGGGCGTGTGCAGGCTGCGCTCGCTCCAGACAGTGGCCATGATGAGCAGGTTCCCCAGCAGTGTGAACAGGTACATGAGCAGGAACAGCAGGAAGAAGATGGGCAGGAGATGAGGTGGGAAGGTGGAGAAGCCCACGAGGATGAATTCAGACACGGAGCTGTGGTTTAGACCCAGAGTGGCAGCCATCCCTGGGTGGAGAGAGAGCGAAGGCGACCTGGTGGGCAGGAGCTCCAGGTCCAAGCTGAGCCCAGGCCAGAGGACTTCCCGGGGGAAGAGGGGACCCTCACCCTGCAGACCATGGCCATTCCCCCCGCCACCCAATGCTCATAATGACTGTCACTGCACCTGGGAGTTGCATGGGGTTCATGGAACATCATGAGCCTCAAGTGCGTAGGGTGGGCCCTGGAGCATAGTGAGAATGCAGTAAAAATAATACTAATAATAATAACTACAACTACTGTTATTACTATTATTGACTCCATGCACAACCTCCTGACTTTCCTGCCTTGGAGCATGCTGGCCATTCCATGCTTTTCTCCAACTCTGTGATTCAAAATCCATCCTGAACTGTAAGTGCAAACTACTCCCTAATTGCTATCGTCAGCTGGAGGGTACCTCTCCTGTGTGGCATGGAGAGGATGTAGCCTCTGTTTAATTGTCAGCAGTGCCCCTTACTGGCTCACTGGGAACATGGAATAATATTCCTTATTTCATAGGGCTGTAGAGGCACTAAGGTGAGGTGTGCATATTCAGCTCTTAGGTACTATTGTTGTGTGGTCCTACTTGTGTGAGTCCCCCACAAAGATGTGGCACTGACCAGCATCACCAGATCACATTCTCCCACCCCTGCTGGGCACTCTATCTCTGGTCAGGTACCAATGCAATTCACTGAATCTCCTTCCATCTCCTCAAGCCCTACCCACTCTCCTATCCCCAAACGCCTGCTTCGTGGAGCAACCAAGGCTCGCAGCTGTGGGATCTCCATTACCCTTCTCCAAGAGGCAACAGACTCACATCTGCCCCAGCTCCCTGTGACGACAGCTCTCCTTCCAAGCATCTGCTCCATCCAGGGTTACTTCTCTGTCTTTCTGTCTCTCTGTCTTCCTCTCTCTGCCACCAACAGACGTGATGCAAAAATGCAACACCTTTTTAACAATGCAGGATGGATCAACTGATGAATGTTTAAACAAAAAGTGGTATATCCATATGACGGAGTATCTTTGAGGCATACAAAAGCATGAAGTACAGACACACATTACAACATGCTGAGACAATATGCTGAGTGAAAGAAGCCAGCCACAAAGACCACATATTGTATGAGTTCATTTATTTGAAATATGCAGAATAGGCAAATGCATTAAGACAGAAAGCAGTTTAGCAGTTGCCAGAAAACGGGAGGAGGATGGAATGGGGAGTGAACTTTTAATGGGTTGTAGATTTCCTTCAGGAATGGAGAAATGTCTTGGACCTAAATAGAGGTGTTGGTGGCACAACACCTTTATTTATGTTTAAATGGCACTCAGTTGTGCCATTTAAATTGGGAAGGAGGTGGGGAAATTGGAAATCTGCATTGTTGGTGGGATAGCACAGTCGTTCAAGAGCTATGGAAAACAGTATGAATGGTTTTCCATCTATAAATTAAAAATTAGAAATAGAACTACCTATGCCTCAGGCATCCCACATCCGGATGGATATGCAAAAGTAGCATAAGCAGGGTCTGGAAGACATATTTGCACACTACTGGTCAGAGCAACGCTAGCCACAATAAACCTGAGGTGGTAATAGCCCCATTGTTCATTGGTGGATGGATGGATAAACAAGGTGTGATATATCCGTACAATGGAATATCATTCTACCTTAAAGAAAGGAAATCCTGTCTCATGCTATAACACCAATGAAGCTTTATGCTATGTGGAATCAGCCAGTCCCCAGGAAGGAGAAATCCTGTATGATCCCACCTATCCAAAGTACCTAAATCAGTCAAATTCATAGAAACAAAGTTGAATGGAGGTTGCCAAGGGCTACAGAGAGTGGGAAATGGAAAGCTTTGTTTAATGGGTGTAGAGTTTCTGTTTTGCAAGATGAAAAGAGCTCTGCAGATCTATTACACAAAAACATGAACATACTTAACACCACTGAACTGCATACTTAACAATGGTTAAGATCATAAATCTTCTGTTGTGTTTTTTACACAACAAAGTATGAACACTTGCTACATCATAAATGAAACTTGAAAACATTATGCTTTGTGAAAAAAAGCCAGGCATGAAAGATTTTCTGAAGAAAAGGTCGCCTGATTCCTTTCATGTGAAATACCTAAGATAGGCAAATTCATAGACATAAAAAGTAGATTAGGGGCTGGAGCCCTTGCTGAGGGGCCTGGGGAATGGGGAAGTGACTACTAATGAAGGCAGTGTTTCCTTTTGGGTGATGAAAATATTTGACAACTAGAAAGGGGTGGTGATTGCACAACATCATGAATGTGCCAAATGCCAATATTCTGTTCAATTCAAAATGGTTAATTCTATATTATGTGAATTTTGCCCCATTTTTTTAAGAAAGCGAAACAGGCCTTTTTAGGCCCTCCTTTACTTCTGAGTTGTCTCTCCCTTGATTCACAGCCCAGCCTGTCCCTTCAGGGACTCACTCGGAGAGTGAGTGTCTAGGGCCAGAGGGGAGATGAGGGAGGAAGAACCCACCACCTGCCCTCAAGCCTACCTGTGCCTTCCAGGGCAGCCACTGAGCCTCTGCCCGGGTGTGTGTGAGAACAGAAGGAGAAGCACCTCAGAACAGCTCTTCTCAGGGGTGGTCAGCCTCCTGTCTCACAGACTGGGATCTGGGTGTCCCCTGTGTCTCACAAACACCTCCATGTGGGCGGGCCCCACACCTCCACATACCTGCATTCCACTTGCCACCCATCCCCACAGGCGCAGCTGCCTTAAGCAAAGAGCAGGCCCACAGGCACCTGAGCCCTGCTGTCAGCCTGGCGCACCACACAGATGCGGAGACCCGGCTGCGCGGATGGACCCACGCGAGAGCAGAGTCGTGCACACAGGCACACCTGCAGGTGCACACAGACCTACACTCTCACAGTAGGACACAGCACAAGCAGGAAGATGGTGACTAACGCTGGTGTCCCTGACACACAACCTTCCCGCTAAGATCTGCAGCGACAGCCAGGAAGTGCACAGGACACGCGCATGGACTTGTGCGCCCACACAGCCCAGCCCGGATGCGCGATTCCCGGATTAGAGGTCTCCGCCCAGGCACCGTTTGCTTCAGACTTCGTTGGGCCGGGTTCTGGGTCCCAAGATCCACCCCAACATTCGTATTACCCACAGTCTTTCCCTGCATCCCGCGCTTGCATCACCTCCTCCTGAAAGACACCCAGGGGCACACACTCGCCTCTGTTGTTGGCAGCGGGGAGCGGTCTGGGGGCGTCGCACAGGAAGCCCAGGGTCCCCTCACTGGCACTCAACACCAAGAGCTCAGAAGCGTGGTGGGCAGGGCTGGAGGCTGCACCTGCACTTTATCTAGCTGTACTCCAGTGGCTTTCCAAAGGCTTCCCAGGGGGAGGCGGGCTGCTGACTCAGCTTGTGGGCGGGGCCACCATCATAGCCCCAGTGGGGGTGGGGGGTGGGGAGAAGCAACAGGACTCCAGAGACTTCCAGAAGCTCCCCTGAGATTCACCTAGAGCTGTACATGGAGCCTCCAAACTTTCCCTAAGGCCTCCCAGCTGGGCTGTGCAGAGGACGTTTAAGTCAGGAGACAGAGGTGACAAGACAGAGGAAGAAATACAAAAGGAGGCTGGCGTCCCTCCCATACCCTCTGAGAATACTCGTTTGTTCTCATGCATTATGGACTAGGCACACTCAATTCCCAATGCTCAGGCTCCATCCACACCCCACAAACAGGCACCCCGGGGCTATCCCAGAGAGGACAGCACAGGTTCTCAGAGCTTTGGTGGACAAACCCTGGGTCCCAGGCCCTGGGACTGGTCCAGAAGACAGCTGCTTTCTGGCCTCTGCAGAGGCAGAGGTATTGGGCCAGAGATGGGATCTCTAAGGCATGTCCTTGCTCCGGGCCCAGGGTGCTCCAGGCTGAGGTCTGAGGGAGGGGGAGAGGCAGTGCCACACCATCACAGTTACCAGCACCAGACTTGCCTTGCGCTTGGGCCACAGTGCAGCTCAGTGTCCACTCACCTGTCACTGCCCATGTTCTCACATCCGGGCCCCCTGCATGGTGTGAACACATCTGACCTAGAAGACAGCACCCGTCCTTGTATTAGTTTCCTGGGCCTGAGGGGACAAATTACCACAAACTGGGGTGCTCCAAACTCCAGAAATGTGCTCTCTCACAGTTCTGGGGGCCAGGGGTCAGCAGGGTCGTTCCTTCTGCAGGCTCTGAGGCAGGATCACCCCTGCTTCTCTCTGGCTTCTGGTGGCTGCCAGCAGACTGGACCGCATCATTTCAATCTCTACCTGTGTTCACATGAACTTGTCCTTGTGTCTGTATGTCTTCTCCTCTCCTTAGAAGGACACTAGTCATTAGACACCAGCATTTAGGGGCCCAGCACGCAGCATGATTTCATCTCGAGATCCTTCTCTAATTACATGTGTAAAGACCTTATTTCAAACAAGGTCACATTCTGAGCTTCCAAGTGGGCATGCATTTCTGTATGACACTATCTTGACCCACTACAGCATCCGTCCTGATTCAGTTCTCTGCTTCAAGTCTGACCTCTACACCTGCTTCCTGCACAGCATCAGAGGGATCCTGCTGAACAAACCACATTCCATCTTCCCCTCTGTTTGGAACCAGCCATGGCTCCCTAGTCCCAGATGCTTCACTGCAGCCAACAGTCTGGTCCTTGTTGGCCTCTCCAGTTTCCTCTCTCAGCTCCCTCTCCGTCTTCCAACACAGCACCCTTACTTTGTATCTGTAGGCTAAAATGAGATGGGAGCATTTTCAATTTCTTGAGTGTACCAGACTCTCTCATCCCCAGATCCCACTGCATCCCTCATGCCCCACTCCCATCTGCTTCAATCAACTGGCCCCACTTCCCATGCCACCCTCTCCAGGAAGCCTATCCTGTGTCCTTGCACCACTGACTGGGCCAGGGGCCTGTCTGACTCCTAGCTTGCCCTGAAGTCCCCCATCACATGGTGCTGTCATCACTGGTTATGGGTCTGAATCTCTCACTAGACTTCGCCAGACCTCCCAAGGGCAGAGATGACATCTCACTGGGAGCATCCTGTGTTCTCAGCCCCCATAATGGTAAAAATTAAATGGAACAATACATGCACAGTACAAATGCATTAATGGAAACAGTGAAGGAAGGACATGCACAGTGCTGCGAGACCCTACAGCGCCAGTGGGAAAGGAGGGAGGTGGCATCTGAGCTGAACTCTGAAGGATGAACAGTCCCTGGCACACGGAGTCAGGGAGGGAATGGCTGGCAAAGGAACCAACTTAAGAAAAGGCATGGAGAAATGCCCAGAATGGAGTCGGGGGAGTCTGGGAAATCATTCAGGGTCAAAATGTAAAGGGACTTTAGGCACCTTGGATCCACCCTTGTAGGGTCCAGGGGAGAGTGGTGGAAGGAGGTGTCAGCCTGGACTGAGGGTCCCATCAACACTGTCCTCTAAGCTCTAGCCCACTGGCACAGCAGAAGATCCAGAATGTGAGGGCAATCTGGGGCATTTCCTGCCACAACTCAAGTCGGGAAAGGATATCACAGAAACAGACGTTCAACCAAGAAGTGAATTCAGGACTAAGAAGAAAGATCTTTGTGTTGCTTCTGGATGCCCAAAGAGGTCAGGATATAAGGCTAAGGTCACAGAAGGGGGTCAATAGGAAACCAGGAGATGGAGTGGAGCCCAAGGTCTCAGTTCAGCTGCATCTTCCAGCTCTGCCTGGAAGGGGGCGCTGTGACCCTGGACAAGTGGCTTGGCCTCTCTAGGCCTCACTTTCTCTTTTATGAAATGGGGATGAATGATAAGGAGAAGAGACACTTGTGTATAAAGAGCCTGGCACACAGTAGGTGTGCGGCCGAGGTGAACTCTACCCACCTCAGCACCCATTTCAACATTTTTCTTGAACTGTGGGCACCGTGCTTTCATTTTTCTCACAGGTATTTCTTGTGCACCTACTGTGTGCCAAGCAGTCTGTGGTCACTGGAGATAAAATGACCAAAACCAATGTTTCTTTGAAACACAGCCTTGTAGCTTCGCTCAGCTATTCTGCCAGGCAGGATTTGTGCATTTCTGGGTCTCTGCACTGGGTCTGATGCAGGGGTGACCAAGAAATATTGTCCTAGTCATTACCTACCCTAGACATTCATCAACCCCCACTGGGTGCCGGAATCTGTACTCACAGCTGCAGACAGAGAGACGGGTCAGACCCAGCCCATCCCCAAGAGTAATGTCCTGCGCCTACACGGCACTGCACTCCTGGCCCCAGGAATGTGGGGGCAGTTTCCTATGAGTCTTCCATCTGACCCCAGGCTCATGGACATGGCAGGACTCATTAACTATCAGTAGATTTCCTTTTCAGATCCTTTTACCTCTGTGAATTTCAGGGAAGTCACCGGGGCTATAGCGTCCTGAGAGTCTACGGCACCTTCATGACATTTATCTCCAAGGATATGAATGATTTCAGCATTTGCTTGTCTCTTCCCCCTTGCCTGGTAGCTTTAAGTGTTAGCACTTAGGTCCAGTCACTTTCCATCTCTAGCACAAACTAGAACACCATGAATGGTGTTCATATTCAACCACAGACTGGACAGTTAAGTCAACTGAAAAACTCTTCAAATCCTTGGTCATTGTCTTGTTTAAGAAGTCCCTGTTCATTTTGCTCGGTGGCTGTGTGTTGGTACATGGAGGGAGGAAGCGTCATGTTTGATCTGCTCCTTGATAGCTGGGTAAAGTCGGAACAGGCCACGCTAGGTGGTTGGTTTGATAAGCATAACTGGCCTCAGTACCCAAACACTGTGGGCCAGATAACTCTTATCTCTGGCTCAGAGGACATCCAGCCCTAGCTAGCATGTATCCAATAGTTGTGTATGCAACGTCTGAGCCCCTCTGTGGGGACCCCACAGTGACCAGGACTGACATGCCTGCCCCTGTGCACATGACAGTAGAGGGGAGATGGTGGATGATAGATTATTGAATTTAGAGAAGAATATGAGATGAGTGAGGAAGGGAAGGTGGTGGGCTATGAAAGCAGGGCAGATTGCAGGGGTTTATGAAGAAGGGGGCATTTCAGCTGAGACTTTCTCCTCTACGGGCAGAGTGTGAGGAAGGGGTGCATCAGGCAGAGAGAACAGCATGTTCTGGGGGTGTGAGGTGGGAAGACGATTGTCCATTTCAGGAATGGAAGAAAGCCAAAGTGACAGAGGGCTTGGACAGGAGAGGAGGAGTGAGTGGCTCAAGATGGTTTAAAGCCAAACAGGGATCCACACAAAAGGACCCTAGACCATAACCCTAACTGCCATGGGATGGAACTCATCTACAGGAAATACTGGCTAGGATACACACAAGAGGGTAGATGGGCTCCTGGGATGGCAGTCACATAGTCACTCCTGAAAAGTCAATTTCAGATAAATTAGGGATGAACCATTTGTATTTCAGAATGATTTTACCACTCACATACTTCCTGGAGTGTTGTAATGAGAGATGAGTTTGTTTTCTCAGCCAGTTTTATTGACCACATATTAGGTACCCAGCTATGGGCACACAATATTAAGCTAGTTCAGACTGGTCCTACCCTCTTAGGTTGCTAGTCTAGTGGGGAAGGATGGAGGGTGTTGATCAGGTAATACTATAATGCAATGCAGTGACCATTACCGTGGAAGTAGAAGCCTCAGCTGCTCTCAGAGCTCTGGAGACCTTTGTCCCTGTCTGAGTCCAGCAGCATGCAGTGTTCACAATGGCCACTTGGCACCACGTGGTTTGTGGGCAATGGTTCTGCCATGGTGTATGTTGTATAACTTGACCTCTTTGAGCTCCAGGAAACTGGTGCATGAGCCAAAAAAACAGTCACCTCCATTTCCCACCCACTTTTCTTGGTGCTAGTGAAACACTATGTCTGAACTTGAAATTAAGATGGGAAAAATCTTTGGGGACCATTCCTCTGGAGTGAGCCGAACTTACCTAGCCTTGAGGTGTGTTTTGAAACTCATCTTCCTGCAGGTCTGTGGCCAATCCTTAGGGACTCTTTAAATTCCACGAAGGAAGTGGAGATGGGGAATTGTGTGCCAACTTTTAATGAGTTCCCAGCTGTCACTTGAAATCCTGTGACTTGTTCAGTAATGACCATGGTCTTGGCTTCTAAGGATTGGTATGCCAGCTGGACTTGGCAGGCTGTGCACAGAAGGGGTCCCATTGTGCTCTTTCATGCCATTGACTGACTCCTGATGAGGCTAACTCAGTTCACCTCTCTGTGTCCTCCAGGAAGGGAGCCCAGGGGCCCTGGCAGATGGGCTCTGAGCCCATGGGGGCAGGGCTGGAGGTGGTGGATTCAGACAATTCTCCTAATCTCCTGCTACCCCAAGACATCACCTCCACTGAATTCTCTGGGGGCTTTTTGTTTACTTCTTTAAACAAAGACTAGCTAGCCACCAGTGTGAACTGTTCAGCTCTCCTTAGGTTCTTTAACACAGACTGATAGGCAAAGATAGACTTGCATGTAGTAGCTTGGGTGGCTCTGTGTCTCAGGGCACTGACTCACACCAGACAGACTCAGGTGGGAATCCTGGCGAGCCACTTCCTGGTTGTGGGACCCTGGTGCAATGACTGGATCTCTCTGATTCTCTGTCTGAAAATGGGGACAGCAATAGTAATAGCACCTGCCTAATGTATAAGCTGTCTGGTACTTAGCAAATGTTCAGGAAGTGCTCGGTACTGTTATTTCATCACTGAGCAGAGCCCTGTAGCAGCCTGGGTCCAGTGAATAGAATCAGCTCAGTGTCTATCTACCTTACTCTATGCCTTTGAACTCCTCCATCCATTCATCCATCAAACACTATTGAGTGATTTCTGTGTTCCAGGCCCCTGAAATTTAAACACAGGGCAAGGAATGGTCAACTAATCTTTGACAAAGCAGGAAAGAATATCCAATGGAAAAAAGACAGCCTCTTCAACAAATGGTGCTGGGAAAATTGGACAGCCACATGCAGAAAAATGAAATTGGACCATTTCCTTACACCACACACGAAAATAGACTCAAAATGGATGAAGGACCTCAATGTGCGAAAGGAATCTATCAAAATCCTTGAGGAGAATGCAGGCAGCAACCTCTTTGACCTCAACCACAGCAACTTCTTCCTAGGAACATTGCCAAAGGCAACAGAAGCAAGGGCAAAAATGAACTATTGGGATTTCATCAAGATGAAAAGCTTTTGCACAGCAAAGGAAACAGTTAACAAAACCAAAAGACAACTGACAGAATGGGAGAAGATATTTGCAAACGACATATCAGATAAAGGGCTAGTATCCAAAATCTATAAAGAACTTATCAAACTCAATACCCAAAGAACATATAATCCAGTCAAGAAATGGGCAGAGGACATGAACAGACATTTCTGCAAAGAAGACATCCAGATGGCCAACAGACACATGAAAAAATGCTCCACATCACTCGGCATCAGGGAAATACAAATCAAAACCACAATGAGATACCACCTCACACCAGTCAGAATGGCTAAAATTAACAAGTCAAGAAATGACAGATGCTGGCGAGGATGCGGAGAGAGGGGAACCCTCCTACACTGCTGGTGGGAATGAAAGCTGGTGCAGCCACTCTGGAAAACAGTGTGGAGGTTCCTCAAAAAACTGAAAATAGAGCTACCCTATGACCCAGCAATTGCACTCCTGGGTATATATCCTAAAGATACAAACGTGGTGCTCCAAAGGGGCACGTGCACCTGAATGTTTACAGCAGCAATGTCCACAATAGCCAAACTGTGGAAAGAGCCTAGATGTCCATCAACAGATGAATGGATAAAGAAGATGTGGTATATATACACAATGGAATACTATGCAGCCATCAAAAGACATGAAATCTTGCCATTTGCGATGACGTGGATGGAACTAGAGGGTATCATGCTTAGCGAAATAAGTCAATCGGAGAAAGACAACTGTCATATGATCTCTTTGATATGAGGAAGTGGAGATGCAAGGCAGGGGGGGTTGGGGGGAGGTAGGAGAAGAAAAAATGAAAAGATGGGATTGGGAGGGAGACAAACCATAAAAGACTCAATCTCAAGAAACAGACTGAGGGTTGCGGGGGGGAGGGGGGACGGGAGAGGATGGTGGGGAAATGGACATTGGGGAGGGTATGGGCTATGATGAGTGCTGTGAAATGTGTAAACCTGACGATTCAGACCTGTACCCCTGGGGTTAAAAATACATTATATGTTTATTAAAATAAAAAAATTTAAAAAAAACACAGGGCAAGGAAGATGAGGTTCCTTCTCGTTTTTACCTTCACATGGGGAGGGACTCATTTATAAAAATATGAGTTAGTATGATTCACACAGAGAAATGCTAATTTTAGGGAAATGGATTTGTGGTTTCAGTTCTTGGGCCTGATGTAACAGCAAAGCAGACATTAAATGGATATTATATCAGAGTCAGTGTGGGTTGTGAAGAAATCATTTTCCTGGATTTGGACCCTTCCCCAGTGAGGATCAGGTCACCTGGTTGTTTGTTCAAACTTACCATTGTGAGCATGCTATGAAGGCACATACACATGTTGTATCTTTCCATAATCTCAACTCTATTCAGTCTTAAAGCCAGGTTAACCTAATTATAAAGCAGACTCAGGATTCCAAATTCACTGACATTTTACTACAATTTTATCTTGGCTTCATAGATGTCACACAAAGCAAAGCACAAGACAAAGTCATACAACAAGCAAGATAGAGCAAGGGGTAAGAAGTTAACAAGCCAAATACAAAGTCAATCTGTGAGCATGCCGTTGGGAGGAGACCTTGGTCTGAAAGGATCAGCTCTCTGCACTGCTGCTTATGGTCAAGCAGTGGAGGATCTCTGTTGAGTTCAGTGATCAATCGGGCAGACCTCTTGCAGGAATTGTCTTTTTTTGATGTGGTCAGATGTGAAAAGGGCAGCGTTTGGAAAGTCTGACAGTTGGATGCAAAAATGCTCCTTTTTAAAAGGACTTTAATCAGGGGCGCCTGGGTGGCTCAGTTGGTTGAGTGTCTGCCTTCGGCTTGGGTCCTGATCCCAGGGTCCTGGGTTTGAGCCCCATATCGGGCTCCCTGCTCAGCAGGGAGCTTGCTTCTCCCTTTCCTTCTCTCCCTTCGCTTGTGATCCCTCTCTCATTATCTCCTGTTGTAAATAAATAAAATCCTTAAAAAGGGGGGAGTTTAGTCAGTCTGGGTCCTTTGAAGACCTCCTTGGGTTCAGCTGGTTACCAGTTCTGGAAGTCATCAGCTTGTGCTGGTTTCAGGGATATCTGGTCTGAGCAGCAATGCCCTTGGCTGCTTATGTCAATGCTTGACATAAGTTATTTCTTGACCCGAGTGATTCCATCTTGCTCTGTACACCGGTTCTATCAGCTCCCCCTCTGCCTTAAACTACAAAGTCCCAGGAAGGCATCCTGGGGACAGATATTTCTATCCTGCCCTTAATCTCTGTGTCTAAAATGTTATAAGTACTCATGAGTTTTTCCTGAATACATCAATTACAAAATACATTCTGAGAAAACACACGGCTTGATCCACTTCACCAAATCATCATGAGACACCTGTTCTACCTGCATTTTCACAATAGCTGAGCTTCAGCTAAACTTTCTGAACAAATTGACAACCCAAATAAACCAATAACCAGTAACAAGATGGAAATCGTGATTAAAAAAAAATCAAAACCCTCCCAAAAAACAAGAGTCCAGGGCCTGATAGATTTCCTGGTAAATTCTACCAAACATTCAAAGAAGCAATAATACCTATTCTTCTGAAGACGTTTCAAAAAATACGAACAGAAGGAAAACATATAACCTCACTCTATGAAGCCAGCATTACCTTGATCCCAAAACCAAGCAAAGACCCCACCAAAAAGGAGAATTTCAGATCAATATCCCTGTTGAATATGGATGCCAAAATTCTCAGCAAGATCTTCCTAATAGGATTCAACAGAACATTTAAAGGATTATCCATTATGACCAGTTGGGATTTATCCCTGAGATGCAAGGGTGGTTCAACATTCACAAATCAATCAGTGGGATGGAACACATTAATAAGGGAAGAGACAAGAACCATATGGTCTTCTCAACAGAGGCAGAAAAAAACATTTGACAAAATATAGCATCCTTTCCTGATTAAAACTTGTCAGAGTGTAGGGATAGTGGGAACATTCCTCAATTTCCTGAATGTCATCTATGAAAAGCCCACAGCAAATATCATTCTCAGTGGGGAAAAGCTGAGAACCTTCCCCTTAAGATCATGAACATGACAAGGATGCCCACTCTTGCCACTCTTGTTCAACATAGTACTTGAAATTCCTAGCAAGAGCAATTGGAAAACAAAAAGAAATAAAAAGTATTCAAATTTGCAAAGAAGAAGTCAAACTGCCTCTCTTCACAGATGACATGATACTTTATGTGGAAAACCCAAATTTCTAGAATTCATAGCAATTCAACCATGTGGCAGTATACATAATCAATGCACAGGAATCAGTTGCATTTCCATACACTAGCAATGTGACTGAAGAAAGAGAAATTAAAGAATTGATTCTATTTACAATAGCACCAGAAACCATAAGATCCTGAGGAATAAACCTAAGCAAAGAGATAAAGGATATATACTCTAGAATCTACAGAACACTCATGAAAGAAATCAAAGAAGACTCAAAAAGATGGAAAACATTCCATGCTCATGTGAAAATGTCTATGCTGCCAGGACAATCTACACTTGCAATGCCATCCCTGTGAAACTACCATCAACATTTTTCACAGAGCTGGAACAATCCTCACATTTGTATGGAACCAGAAAAGACCCTGAATCAATAGGGAATTGTTGAAGAAGAAAACCAAACCTGGGGCATCAAATGCCTGACTTAAAGCTATATTACAAAGCCGTGATCATCAAGACAGCAACACATAGATCAATGGAACAGAATAGAGAGCCCAGAAATGGATCCTCACCTCTATGGCCAACTAATCTTCAACAAATTAGGAAAGAATATCCAATGGAAAAAAGACAGTCTCTTCAATAAATAGTGCTGGGAAAACTGGATAGCCACATGCAGAAAAATGAAACCCGTCCATTCTCTTATACCATAGACAAAGATGAACTCAAAATGGATGAAAGACATAAATGTGAGACAGGAATCCATCAAGATCCTAGAGGAGAACATAGAAAGTAACCTCTTGGACATCAACCATGGAGACCTCTTTCAAGACATATCTCTAAAGGCACGGGAAACAAAAGCAAATATGAAATATGAAAGTTTAGCTGAAGCTCAGCTATTGTAAAAATGCAGGACTTCAACATTAAAAAAAAGAAAAACACCTCTGCACAGCAAAGGAAACAGTCAACAAAACAAAGAGACAATCCACAGCTTGGGAGAAGATATTTGCAAATGACTTTAGAGATAAAGGGCTGGTATCCAAGATCTCCAAAGAACTTCTCATACTCAACACCCAAAAAAACAAAGAATCCTGTCAAGGAATGGAGAGAAGACATACAAGTGGCTAACAGACGCATGAAAAAATGTTCAAAATCACTAGCCATCAGGGAAATACAAATCAAAACCACAATGAGATAACAGCTTCCACCAGTTAGAACGGCAAAAATTAACAAGGCAGGAAGCAACAAATGTTGGAGAGGATGTGGAGAAAGGGGAACCCTCTTAAACTGTTGGTGGTAATGCAAGCTGGTATAGCCACTCTGGAAAACAGTGATGGTTCCTCAAGATGTTCATAATAGAGCTATCCTACAACCAACAATGGCACTACTAGGTATTTACCCCACAGATGCAGATGTAATGAAGAGAAGGGGCATATGCACCCCAAAGTTCATAGCAGCAATGTGCCCAGCAGGCAAACTGTGTTAGGAGACAAGATGTCCTTCAGCAGGGGAATGGATAAAGAAGATATGGTTCCTATGTACAATGCAATATTACTCAGCCATCAGAAAGGATGAATACCTACCATTTGCACTGACATGGATGGAACAGGAGAAGATTATGCTGAGTGAAATAAGTCAAGCAGAGAAAGACAGTTATCCTATGATTATCACTCCTATGTGGAACATAAGGACTAGCACGGAGGACCACAGGGGAAGTGAGGGAAAACTGAATGGGAAGAAATCAGAGAGGGAGACAAACCAGGAGAGCCTCTGGACTCTGGGAAAAAACAAACTGAGGGTTACAGAAGGGAAGGAGGTGCAAGAATGTGGTAACTGGGTGATGAGTATTAGGGAGGGCAGGTGTTGTGATGAGCACAGGGTGTTATATGCAAGTAGTGAATCACTGAATATTGCAACAAAAACTAATGATGCCTGGTGGTGGGTATTAAGGAGGTCATGTATTCCATGGAGCACTGGGTATTGTACATAAACAATGAATCTTGGAACACTGCATTAAAAACTAATGATGTATTTTACGGTGATTAAATAACACAATAAAAAACATGATGTATTATATGCTGACTATATATATATAAAAGGGTCAATACTTTGGGCATTTCTTTTTTTTAAATTTTTTTATTTTAACAAACATATAATGTATTTTTATCCCCAGGGGTACAGGTCTGTGAATCGCCAGGTTTACACATTTCACAGCACTCATCATAGCCCATACCCTCCCCAATTCCATTTCCCCACCACCCTCTCCCGTCCCCCCTCCCCCCAGCAACCCTCAGTCTGTTTTTTGAGATTGAGTCTTTTATGGTTTGTCTCCCTCCCAATCCCATCTTTTCATTTTTTCTTTTCCTACCTCCCCCCAACCCCCCCCGCCTTGCATCTCCACTTCCTCATATCAAAGAGATCATATGATAGTTGTCTTTCTCCGATTGACTTATTTCGCTAAGCATGATACCCTCTAGTTCCATCCACATCATCGCAAATGGCAAGATTTCATGTCTTTTGATGGCTGCATAGTATTCCATTGTATATATATATATACCACACCTTCTTTATCCATTCATCTGTTGATGGACATCTAGGCTCTTTCCACAGTTTGGCTATTGTGGACATTGCTGCTGTAAACATTCGGGTGCACGTGCCCCTTTGGAGCACCACGTTTGTATCTTTAGGATATATACCCAGGAGTGCAATTGCTGGGTCATAGGGTAGCTCTATTTTCAGTTTTTTGAGGAACCTCCACACTGTTTTCCAGAATGGCTGCACCAACTTTCATTCCCACCAGCAGTGTAGGAGGGTTCCCCTCTCTCTGCATCCTCGCCAGCATCTGTCATTTCTTGACTTGTTAATTTTAGCCATTCTGACTGGTGTGAGGTGGTATCTCATTGTGGTTTTGATTTGTATCTCCCTGATGCCGAGTGATGTGGAGCATTTTTTCATGTGTCTGTTGGCCATCTGGATGTCTTCTTTGCAGAAATGTCTGTTCATGTCCTCTGCCCATTTCTTGACTGGATTATATGTTCTTTGGGTATTGAGTTTGATAAGCTCTTTATAGATTTTGGATACTAGCCCTTTATCTGATATGTCGTTTGCAAATATCTTCTCCCATTCTGTCAGTTGTCTTTTGGTTTTGTTAACTGTTTCCTTTGCTGTGCAAAAGCTTTTGATCTGGATGAAATCCCAATAGTTCATTTTTGCCCTTGCTTCTGTTGCCTTTGGCGATGTTCCTAGGAAGAAGTTGCTGCAATTGAGGTCAAAGAGGTTGCTGCCTGCATTCTCCTCAAGGATTTTGATAGATTCCTTTCTCGCATTGAGGTCCTTCATCCATTTTGAGTCTATTTTTGTGTGTGGTGTAAGAAATAGTCCAATTTCATTTTTCTGCATGTGGCTGTCCAATTTTCCCAGCACCATTTGTTGAAGAGGCTGTCTTTTTTTTCCATTGGATATTCTTTCCTGCTTTGTCGAAGATTAGTTGACCATAGAGTTGAGGGTCTATTTCTGGGCTCTCTATTCTGTTCCATTGGTCTATATGTCTGTTTTTGTGCCAGTACCATACTGTCTTGATGATGACAGCTTTGTAATAGAGCTTGAAGTCTGGAATTGTGATGCCACCGACTTTGGCTTTCTTTTTCAATATTCCTTTGGCTATTCGAGGTCTTTTCTGGTTCCATATAAATTTTAGGATTATTTGTTCTATTTCTTTAAAAAAAATGGATGGGATTTTGATAGGGATTGCATTAAATGTGTAGATTGCTTTAGGTAGCATAGACATTTTCACAATATTTGTTCTTCCAATCCATGAGCATGGAATATTTTTCCATTTCTTTGTGTCTTCTTCAATTTCTTTCATGAGTACTTTATAGTTTTCTGAGTATAGATTCTTTGCCTCTTTGGTTAGATTTATTCCTAGGTATCTTATGGTTTTGGGTGCAATTGTAAATGGGACTGACTCCTCAATTTCTCTTTCTTCTGTCTTGTTGTTAGTGTAAAGAAATGCGACTGATTTTTGTGCATTGACTTTATATCCTGACACTTTACTGAATTCCTGTATAAGTTCTAGCAGTTTTGGAATGGAGCCTTTTGGGTTTTCCACATATAGTATCATATCATCTGCGAAGAGTGATAGTTTGACTTCTTCTTTGCCAATTTGGATGCCTTTAATTTCTTTTTGTTGTCTGATTGCTGAGGCTAGGACTTCTAGTATTATGTTGAACAGCAGTGGTGATAACGGACATCCCTGCTGTGTTCCTGACCTTAGCGGAAAAGCTTTCAGTTCTTCTCCATTGAGAATGATATTTGCGGTGGGTTTTTCATAGGTGCCTTTGATACTATTGAGGTATGTGCCTTCTATCCCTACACTTTGAAGAGTTTTAATCAGGAAGGGATGCTGCACTTTGTCAAATGCTTTTTCAGCATCTGTTGAGAGTATCATATGGTTCTTACTCTTTCTTTTATTAATGTATTGTATCACATTGATGGATTTGCGGATGTTGAACCAACCTTGCAGCCCTGGAATAAATCCCACTTGGTCGTGGTGAATAATCTTTTTAATGTGCTGTTGGATCCTATTGGCCAGTATTTTGGTGAGAATTTTCGCATCTGTGTTCATCAAGGATATTGGTCTATAATTCTCTTTTTTGGTGGGGATCCTTGTCTGGTTTTGGGATCAAGGTGATGCTGGCCTCATAGAATATGAGGAAACTAGAGAGGCCAGCAAGGACCAGACTGTTGGCTGCAGTGAAGCATCTGGGACTAGGGAGCCATGGCTGGTTCCAAGCAGAGGGGAAGATGGAATGTGGTCTCTTCAGCAGGATCCCTCTGATTCTGGGCAGGAAGGAGGTGCAGAGGTCAGACCTGAAGCAGAGAACTGAATCAGGATGGATGCTGTAGTGGGTCAAGATTGTGTCGCTCAGAAATGCATGCTCACTTGGAACCTCAGAATCTGACCTTGTTTGAAATAGGGTCTTTACACTTGTAATTAGAGAAGGATCTCAAGATGAAAACATGTCGTGTGCTGGGCCCCTAAATGCTGGTGTCTAATGACTAGTGTCCTTCTAAGGAGAGGAGAAGACATACAGACACAAGGACAAGTTCATGTGAGGGCAAGTAGAGACTGAAATGATACAGTCAAGTCTGCTGGCAGCCACCAGAAGCCAGGAGAGAGGCATAGGGCTGATCCTCCCTCAGAGCCTGCAGAAGGAAAGACCCTGCTGACCCCTGGCCCCCAGAACTGTTAGCACATTTCTGGAGTTTGGAGCACCCCAGTTTGCGTCAATTTGTCCCTGAGCCCCAGGAAACTAATGCAAGGACAGGTGCTGTGTTCTAGGTCAGATGTGTTCACACCATGCAGGGGGCCTGGACACGGGGATTGGGAGGTGAGTGGACACTGAGCTGCACTGTTCCTCAAGCACAAGGCAAGTCTAGCTGTGGGTAACTGTGATGGCTTGGCACTGCCTCATCCCTCTCTAAGACCTCAGCCTGGGCATTTGGGTCCAGAGCAGGGCCATATCGTAGAGATCCCATCTCTGGCCCACACCTCTGCTTCTGCAGAGGCCAGACAGCAGCTCTTTTCTGGACCAGTCCCAGGGCCTGGGACCCAGAGTTTCCTCACTAAAGCTCTGAAAACCTGCACTTTTCTGTCTGAGATAGCCCAGGGTGCCTGTTTGTGGGGTGTGGAAGGAGCCTGAGCATTGGGAATGGAGTGTGCCTAGTCCAGCATGCATGAGAACAAAGGAGTATGCTCAGAGGGTATGGGAGGGACGCCAGACTCCTGTTGTGTTTCTTCCTCTGTCTTGTCACCTCCATCTCGACTTAACCATCCTCTGCACAGCCCAGCTGGGAGGCCTCAGGGAAGGTTTGGAGGCTGCATGTACAGTGGGTCTCCTGAAAGCCTATGGAAGTCTCCTGAGTCCCCCCACTCCTCCACCCCCTCCCGCAACTCTGGGGCCTGAGGGTGGCCCCGCCCACAAGCTGAGTCAGCAGCCCGCCTCCCCCTGGGAAGCCTTTGGAAAGCCACTGGAGTACAGCTAGATAAAGTGCAGGTGCAGCCTCCAGCCCTGCCCACCACGCTTCTGAGCTCTTGGTGTTGAGTGCCAGTGAGGGGACCCTGGGCTTCCTGTGCGACGCCCCCAGACCGCTCCCCGCTGCCAACAACAGAGGCGAGTGTGTGCCCCTGGGTGTCTTTCAGGAGGAGGTGATGCAAGCGCGGGATGCAGGGAAAGACTGTGGGTAATACGAATGTTGGGGTGGATCTTGGGACCCAGAACCCGGCCCAACGAAGTCTGAAGCAAACGGTGCCTGGGCGGAGACCTCTAATCCGGGAATCGCGCATCCGGGCTGGGCTGTGTGGGCGCACAAGTCCATGCGCGTGTCCTGTGCACTTCCTGGCTGTCGCTGCAGATCTTAGCGGGAAGGTTGTGTGTCAGGGACACCAGCGTTAGTCACCATCTTCCTGCTTGTGCTGTGTCCTACTGTGAGAGTGTAGGTCTGTGTGCACCTGCAGGTGTGCCTGTGTGCACGACTCTGCTCTCGTGTGGGTCCATCCGCGCAGCCGGGTCTCCGCATCTGTGTGGTGCGCCAGGCTGACAGCAGGGCTCAGGTGCCTGTGGGCCTGCTCTTTGCTTAAGGCAGCTGCGCCTGTGGGGATGGGTGGCAAGTGGAATGCAGGTATGTGGAGGTGTGGGGCCCGCCCACATGGAGGTGTTTGTGAGACACAGGGAGCACCCAGATCCCGGTCTGTGAGACAGGAGGCTGCCCACCCCTGAGAAGAGCTGTTCTGAGGTGCTTCTCCTTCTGTTCTCACACACACCCGGGCAGAGGCTCAGTGGCTGCCCTGGAAGGCACAGGTAGGCTTGAGGGCAGGTGGTGGGTTCTTCCTCCCTCATCTCCCCTCTGGCCCTAGACACTCACTCTCTGTCTCTCTGGGGACAGGCTGGGCTGTGAATCAAGGGAGAGACAACTCAGAAGTAAAGGAGGGCCTAAAAAGGCCTGTTTCACTTTCTTTAAAAAATGGGGCAAAATTCACATAATATAGAATTAACCATTTTGAATTGAACAGAATATTGGCATTTGGCACATTCATGATGTTGTGCAATCACCACCCCTTTCTAGTTGTCAAATATTTTCATCACCCAAAAGGAAACACTGCCTTCATTAGTAGTCACTTCCCCATTCCCCCCTGCCAAGGCTCCAGCTTCCCCCCAACCCCTAATCTACTTTTTGTGTCTATGAATTTGCCTATCTTAGGTATTTCATATTAACGGAATCAGACGACCCTTTCTTCAGACAACCTTTCATGCCTGCCTTTTTTTCACATAGCAGAATGTTTGCAAGGTTCATTTATGACGCAGCATGTGTTCCTACTTGTTGTGTAAAAAACACACAACAGAAAATTTATGATCTCAGCCATTGTTAAGTATGCAGTTCAGTGGTGTTAAGTGTATTCACATTGTTGTGACTGATCTGCAGAACTCAGTTCATCCTGCAAAACAGAAACTCTACACCCATTAAACAAAACTCTCCATTTCCCACTCTCTATAGCCCTTGGCAACCTCCATTCTACTTTGTTTCTATGAATGTGACTGTTTTAGGGACCTCGGATAGGTGGGATCATACAGGATTTCTCCTTCCTGGGGACTGGCTGATTCCACATAGCGTAAAGCTTCATTGGTGTTATAGCATGAGACAGGATTTCCTCCCTTTCAAGGCTGAATGATATTCCATTGTACGGATGTATCACACCTTGTTTATCCATCCATCCACCAATGAACAATGGGGTTGTTTCCACCTCAGGGCTATTGTGGCTAGTGCTGCTCTGACCAGTAGTGTGCAAATATGTCTTCCAGACCCTGCTTATGCCACTTTTGCATATCCATCCGGATGTGGATGCCTGAGGCATAGGCAGTTCTATTTCTAATTTTTAATATATGGATGGAAAACCATTTATACTGTTTTCCATAGCTTTTGAACGATTGTACTATCCCACCAACAATGCAGATTTCCAATTTCCCCACCTCCTTCCCAATTTAAATGGCACAACTGAGTGCCATTTAAACATAAATAGAGGTGTTGGGCCACCACATTTCCCCACCCCTGAAGGAAATCTACAACCCATTAAAAGTACACTCCCCATTTCACCCTCCTCCCGTTCCCTGTCAACCGCTATTCTGCTTTCTGTCTTGATGCATTTACCTATCCTGCATATTTCAAATAAATGGACTCATATAATAGGTGGTCTTTGTAGCTGGCTTCTTTCACTCAGCATATTGTCTCAGCATGTTATAATGTGTGTCTGTACTTTTGTATGCCTCAAAGATACTCCATCATATGGATCTTCCACTTTTTGTTTATCCATTCATCGGTTGATGCATCTTGCATTGTTAAAAAGGTGTTGCATTTTTGCATCACGTCTGTTGGTGGCAGAGAGAGGAAGACAGAGAGACAGAAAGACAGAGAAGTAACCCTGGATGGAGCAGATGCTTGGAAGGAGAGCTGTCATCACAGGGAGCTGGGGCAGATGTGAGTCTGTTGCCTCTTGGAGAAGGGTAATGGAGAACACACAGCTCCAAGCCTTGGTTGCTCCACGAAGCAGGCGTTTGGGGATAGGAGAGTGGGTAGGGCTTGAGGAGATGGAAGGAGGGTCAGTGAATTGCATTGGTACCTGACCAGAGATAGAGTGCCAAGCAGGGGTGGGAGAATGTGATCTGGTAATGCTGGTCAGTGCCACATCCTTGTGGGGGACTCACACAAGTAGGACCAAACAACAACAATAGTACCTAAGAGCTGAATGTGCACACCTCACCTTAGTGTCACTACAGCCCTGTGGAATAAGGAATACTATTCCATGTTCCCAGGGAGCCAGTAAGGGGCACTGCTGACAATTAAACAGAGCCTACATCCTCTCCATGCCACACAGGAGAGGTGCCCTCCAGCTGAAGATAGAATTAGGGAGTAGTTTGCACTTACAGTTCAGGACGGATTTTGAATCACAGAGTTGGAGAGAAGCATGGAGTGGCCAGCATGCTCCAAGGCAGGAAAGTCAGGTGGTTGTGCATGTAGACAATAATAGTAAGAGTAGTTGTAATTATTATTATCAGTTTTATTTTTTACTGCATTCTTACTATGTTCCAGGGCCCTCCCTATGCATTTGAGGCTCATGATCTTCCATGAACCCCATGCATCTCCCAGGTGCTCTGATAGTCATCATGAGCATCAAACCACAGAGGGACTGGCCATGGTCTGCAGAGCATGGACTCTCTGCCCTGGGAAATTCCTCTTGGGACAGGTTCAGCTTAGACCCAGAGCTCCTGCCCACCAGGCCGCCTTCGCTCTCTCTCCACCCAGGGATGGCTGCCACTCTGGGCCTAAACCACAGCTCTGTGACTGAATTCATCCTCGTGGGCTTCTCCACCTTCCCGCCTCATCTCCTGCCGGTCTTCTTCCTGCTGTTCCTGCTCATGTACCTGTTCACACTGCTGGGGAACCTGCTCATCATGGCCACTGTCTGGAGCGAGCGCAGCCTGCACACACCCATGTACCTCTTCCTGTGTGCACTGTCCATCTCTGAGATCTTCTATACCTTGGCCGTCACCCCACGCCTGCTGGCCGACCTGCTCTCCTCGCACCACACCATCGCCTTTGCAGCCTGTGCCAGCCAGATGTTCTTCTTCTTCACATGTGGTTTCACCCACTCCTTCCTGCTCACCGTCATGGGCTATGACCGGTATGTGGCCATCTGCCACCCATTGCGCTACAATGTGCTCATGAGCCCCTGTGGCTGTGCCTGCCTGGTGGCCTGGTCTGGGGCTGGTGGTTCAGTCCTAGGGCTGGTGGTGACCACAGCAATCTTCCATCTCACCTTCTGTGGACCCAACAAAATCCAGCATTTTGTATGTCATGTGCCCCCTGTCTTGAAGCTGGCCTGTGGAACAGATGTACCATTAGTGGCCCAGGGTGTGGGGTTATTGTGCATGATTGTCTTGTTGGGCTGTTTTCTCTTCATCCTCCTCTCCTACACCTTAATTGTGGCCGCCATCTTGAAGATCCCATCTGCTGAGGGCAGGCACAAAGCCTTCTCCACCTGTGCTTCCCACCTTATTGTGGTCATTGTGCACTATGGCTTTGCCTCTATCATCTACCTTAAGCCCAAGAAACTGCACTCCCAGGAAAGCAGCGCCCTGATGGCCATCACCTACACAGTCCTCACGCCCTTCCTCAGTCCCATCATCTTCAGTCTCAGGAACAAAGAGCTGAAGACTGCCATGAGGAAGACCTTTCTCAGCAAATTCTCTTCCTCCAGCATCTAAATGGACAGTGTAAAGGTGGTTTGAGAAGAAGGTAGAAGGATGACCATATCCCCATCTTTACAATGGGGTTAACAGTGACTACCTAGTATGATTGGTAAATATGTGTGACAACACCCATGACATAGCAGGTGCTCAATAAATATGAACTTTTCTTCTTCTTCCTCAGTTGTTTTGTGTCTTGGATATTAGTTTTATTTGTAATCAAACAGTTTCCTTAAGATATAATCCACACGCCATATAATTTACCCAATTAAAGTACACAATTCAGTTGGTCTTCAGTATATTCATAGTTATGGGGGTCATCACCACCATCAATTTGAAACATTTTTGTCACCCCAAAATGAAACCCCTACGCATTCAGTCCCTATTTCTCCTCCAACTCCCATAACCCCCAGCCTTACGAAACTATTTTTTTCTGAAATTATGGTTTAAATTCTTAATTGAAATATAGTTGCTAAACAATGTTACCTTAGTGTCAATTATACAACATAGTGATTTGACAGCACACAATGCTATTAGAATACATTTTGAAATATTAGAATACATATTGCATACATTCCAATGCTGGACCTTTCATCTCCGAGACTTGCTCATTCCACTTTGCTTGTTCTGAACATTCATATAAATGGAATTACATTAGGTCGTCTTTTTGACTGAGTTCTCTCACTTAGTACAATGTGTTCAAGGTTCCTTCATGTCGTAGATGTATGAGACCTTCATTCTTTTTTATTGCCAAATACTATTCTATTGTATGGACATACAGTATTTCTTTTCTTTTTAATTTAAATTTTAGTTAACATACAGTGAAATATTCATTTCTGGAGTAGAATTCAGTGGTTCTTCTCTTCCATACAACACCCAGTGCTCATCACAAGGGCCCTCCTTAATATTCCTCATCTACCTAGCCCATCCCTCACCCACGTCCCCCCATCAGCCCTCAGTTTGTTCTCCATCATTAAGAGTCTCTTATGGCTTGTTTCCCTCTCTCCTTGTTCTCCTCTTCCCATACTTCCAAGTGTTTTTTTTTTTTATCTAAAATTCCCTATATGAGTGAAATCGTATGGTATTTGTCTTTCTCTGACTTATTTCTCTTAGCGTAATACCCTCTAGCTCCATCTATGTTGTTGCAAATGGCAAGATTTCATATTTCTGATGACTGAGTAATATTCTTGTGTGTATATACATACCACATCCGCCCTATCCAGTCATCACTCAGAGGACATTGGGGCTCTCTGAGTAGTTCTGCTATTGCTTATAATGGGGTTTCTATATTTCATCTGTCTCTTTATCACTTGTTGAACTTATCAGTATTCCTACTCTTGGTTATTTTGAATAATGCCACTAGGAAAGCTTGTGTACCCTTTTTTCTTGAATATCTGGTTTCATACCACTTGTGTATGCTAAGGAGTAGATTTTTGGATCCAATGGCAGCTCTATGTTTAATTTTTTCATTATTTTTTATTATGTTATGTTAGTCATCATACAGTATGTCATTAGTTTTTGCACAATACCCAGTTTACGTATAATACTCAGTGCTCCATGCAATACGTGCCCTCCTTAAATTGTTTACGTATAATACCCAGTGCTCTCCTTAAAACCATCACTGGCCAACACATCCCTAGAGCCCACTCCCCTCTAAAATCCTCGGTTTTTTCTCAGAGTCCACAGTCTCTCATGGTTCGTCTCCCCCTCCGATCCCCCCTTCATTTTCCCCTTCCTTCTCCTAATGTCCTCCATGCTATTCGTTATGTTCCACAAGTCAATGAAACTATATAATAATTGACTTTGTCTGCTTGACTTATTTCACTCAGCATAATCTCCTCCAGTCCCATTTATGTTGATGCAAATGTTGGATACTCATCATTTTGATGATTGAGTAATATTTCATTGTATATATGAACCACATCTTCTTTATCCATTAGTCTGTTGAAGAGTATCTTGGTTCTCTCTACATTTTGGCTATTGTGGATATTGGTGTTATGAACATTGGGGTACATGTGGCCCTTCTTTTCACTACATCTGTACATTTGGGGTAAATACCCAGTAGTGCAATTGCTGGGTCCTAGGGTAGCTCTATTTTTAATTTTTTGAGGAACCTCCACATTGTTTTCCAGAGTGGCTGTACCACCTTGCATTCCCACCCACAGTGCAAGAGGGTTCCCCTTTCTCCACAATTTCTCCAACATTTGTTGTTTCTTGCCTTGTTGATTTTGCTGTTCTACCTGGTGGAAGGCGATATCTCAGGGTGTGTGTGTGTGTTTTAAGATTTTATTTATTTCTTTGATGTATATAGAGAGATCACAAGCAGGCAGAGAGGCAGGCAGAGAGATAGGGGGAAGCAGGTTCCCCACTGAGCAGAGAGCCTGATGCAGGGCTTGATCTCAGGACCCTGAGATCATGACCTGAGCCGAAGGCAGAGGCTTAACCCACTGAGCCACCCAGGTGCCCCTCTCAGTGTGGTTTGATTTGAGTTTCCCTGATGGCTAATGATGATGAACACTTTTTCATGTGTCTGTTAGCCATTTGCACGTCTTCACTGGAGAAGTGTCTGTTCATGGCTTCTGCCCATTTTTTAACTTGATTATCTATTTTTTGGATGTTGAGTTTGAGGAGTTCTTTATAGATCTTGGATACCAACCCTTTATCTGTAGTGTCATTGCAAATATCTTCTCCCATTCTGTGGGTTGCCTCTTTGTTTTGTTGACTATTTCCCTTGCTGTGCAGAAGCTTTTTATCTTGATGAAGTCCTAAGAGTTCATTTTTTATTTTGTTTCTCTTGCTTTTGAAGTCGAAAGAAGCTGCTGTGACCAAGGTTGAAGAGTTACTTTGTATGTTCTCCTCTAGGATTTTGATGGATTCTTGTCTCACATTGAGGTCGTTCATCCATTTTGAGTTTATCTTTGTGTATGGTGTAAGAGAATGGTCGAGTTTCATACTTCTGTATGTAGCTGTCCAATTTTCCCAGCACCATTTATTGAAGGGACTGCCTTTTTTCCATTGGATATTTTCCCCGCTTTGTCAAAGATAATTTGGCCATAGAGTTGAGGGTCCATATCTGAGCTCTCTGCTCTGTTCCATTGGTCTATGTGTCTGTTTTTGTGCCAGCACCATGCTGTCTGGTGATGACAGCTTTGTAATGGAGCTTGAAATCAGGCAACCTGATGCCCTCAGCTTTGTTTTTCTTTTTCAACATTTCCTTGGAGACTCAGGGTCTTTTCTGGTTCCATACAAGTTTTAGGATTGTTTGATCCAGCACTTTGCAAACTGCCAATGGTATTTTGACCGGGATGGCATTGGAAGTATAGATTACTCTGGCAACATAGGCATTTTGATGATATATATTCTTCGAGTCCATTAGCATGGAATTTTTTCCCATCTTTTTATGTCCACTTTCAAGTGAGATCCAGTAGAGAGGCATTCACCAGATGGATTCAGCTCAATGAGGTCATGACAATGACACATTACTAAAGGTTTCATAGGCAAATAAGGAAGAAACCTTACAACTGATGTCACATGGAAACTCCTCCTAAAATGACTTTTAACACCTGTACTCTCTGCATCTCCTTCTTCACCAGGCTCTGAGCCATCAGCTCTCTCTTTCCCTAAAGACATCATCATTATGAGCAAGAAGATTTTCACCTCTCTCACACTGTTCCCTTCCCCACACAGCAGAGTCTGCAGCCCTATCAGGTGCAGCCACCACTTCTTTCCTTTTCTTGCCTGGATACCTCTCTCTGTTCCACTGCTAACTTATGGAAATCTCTCTCCCACTCCCTTCCATCCATTTTCATACCAAATGTTCCACTTAGAAATAAGTCTCTACTTATGATTTCAAAGGCATTGGGAAATTATAAATAATAAGCCATTTTTTGTTGGAACAAATTGCCTTTTTACCCCCTCTTTACAGGTTTTTAGGAATAAAAAGACCCTATGTTAAAAGTGTTGAATGTAGTATGATACCCAACATGTAGTGTATACTCATAGGGTGACTATTATTAGTTTTTACCATCGCCATACCAGCAGCACAAGAGCCAGAGATAATATTCCTGTTTGCTAATTGAGCATGAATAATGTATATGCCCACACATGTGTGTGGTGACTCCCTTTTCCTCACAGTATTATATAATCACAGGCTGAGGGCATCAATGCCAGTTCACCCAGGGTCATTTTCAAGGAGAATGCAACCATACTGAATCAGTCAAATCCTAGATTCAGCCCCTACATCATGCTATATACAAAATTAATTCAAAATGGATGAAAGGCCTGCATGTAAGAGCTAAAACTATAATGTTCTTAGAGGACAACATAGCTGTGCCATCTCCATGATCTTGGATTAACCAATCATTTCTTAGACATGACACCAAAACCATAAGCAATGAAGGAAACAAATACATAATTTGGATGTCGTCAGAATTAAAATGTTTTGTGCTGTGAAGATTAACAACAAGAGAGTGAGCAGACGACTTATAGAATGTGAGACAATACTTGAAACTCACATATCTGATAGGGGGCTTATAACTAGAAACTATAATGAATTATTACAATTTAACAAAAGGACAAACAAGCCAATTTTAAAGATAGGTGACATATCTCAGTAGCATTTCTCCAAGAACACACAGAAATGGCCTACAAGCATGTGATGAGATGCACAACATCGTTACTTATCAGAGAAATGCAAATCAAAACCAACATGAGATACCACTTCTCAGATAGCTATAACCAGCAGGACAGGTAATAACAAATGCTGGCAAATATGTGGAGAAATTTGAATCCTACTACATTGCTGGGGGAAATATAGATGTGTGCAGCCACTTTGGGCAACAGTCTGGAACTTTCTTTAAAAAATTAAACATAGGATTACCATTGGATCCCAAAAATCCACTCCTTAGTATACATTCAGCAGTATGAAACCATATATTCAAGAAAAAAAGGGTACACAAATGTTCCTAGTGGTATTACTCAAAAAAGCAAAAAGTAGAAATACTGAGAAGTTCAACAAGTGATAAAGAGACAGGTGAAATATCATGAACAATAGCCAAACCATGCAGAGAACCCCAATGTCTATTGAGTAATGAATTGATAAGGAAGATGTGGTGTGTATAAACACACAGGAATATTACTCAGTCATCAGAAATATGAAATCTTGCCATTTGCAACAACATGGATGGAGCTAGAGGGTATTACGCTAAGCAAAATAAGTCAGAGAAAGACAAATACCATATGATTTCACTCATATAGGGAATTTTAGATTAAAAAAAAAAACATGAAAGTATAGGAGTGGGGGTGAGGGAGGGAAGGAGAGGGAAACAAGCCATAAGAGACTCTTAATGATGGAGAACAAACTGAGGGCTGATGGGGGGAGGTGGGTGAGGGATGGGCTAGGTGGGTGAGGAATATTAAGGAGGGCCCCTGTGATGAGCACTGGGTGTTGTATGGAAGAGAAGAACCACTGAATTCGACTCCAGAAATGAATATTTCACTGTATGCTAACTAACTAAAGTTTATATTAAAGAAAAGAAAGAAAGGAAATACCATATATCCGTACAATAGAATTGTTTTTGGCAATAAAAAGGAATGAAGGTCTCATACACCTACAACATGAAGGAACCTTGAACACATTGTACTAAGTGAAAGAACTCAGTCAAAAAGATCACCTAATGTAATTCCATTTGTATGACTGTTCAGAACAGGCAAAGTGGAATGAGTAAGTCACAGGGATGAAAGGTACAGCGTAGGGAATGTAGACAATGGCATTCTAATAGCATTGTGTGGTATCAAATCACTGTGTTGTACAATTGAAACTAATGTAACTTAGCATAATTCAGAGAAAGACAATTATGATTTCACTTATATGTGGAAGATAAGGAATAGCATGGAGGACATTAGCAGAAAGAAGAGAAGAATGAAGGGAAAGAAATCAGAGGGAGAGGTGAACCATGGGACACTATGGACACCAGGAAATTGAGGGTTTCTGAGAAGACAGCGGTAGGGCCATGGGTTAGCCAAGTGATGGGTATTAAAGAAGGCATGTTTTGCAATGAGCACTGGGTGTTATATGCAAATAATCAATAATGGAACGCTGCATCAAAAAAAAGAAAAAGAAACTAAGGTAACATTGTGTGGCAACTATACTTCAATTAAAAAATTTTTAAACAATGTTTTCTGAATAAGTGGTTTCCTAGAGCTAGGGGTTATAGTAATTTGCTGAGAATTGGAAACTGAATATGTAGGAAACCCTTTTGGGGTGACAAAAGTGTTTCAGATTGATGGTAGTGATGATCACATAACTCTGAATAAACTAAAGATCAACTGAATTGTTTACTTTAAATGGGTGAATTATACAGCATGTGGATTATATCTTAAGAAAACTGATTACAAATAAAACTAATATCCAAGATACAAAACAACGGAGGAAAAAGAAGAAAGGATCCAATTATTGAGCACCTGCTATGTCTTGCGTGTTGTTACACATTTTACCAATCATACTAGGCAGTCACTGTTAACCCCATTGTACAGATGGGGATATGTTCATCCTTCTACCTTCTTCTAACACCACCTTCACACTGTCCATTTAGGTTCTGGAGGAATAGAGTTTGCTGAGAAAAGTCTTCCTCATGGCAGTCTTCAGCTCTTTGTTCCTGAGACTGAAGATGATGGGACTGAGGAAGGGCGTGAGGACCGTGTAAGTGATGCCCATCAGGGTGTTGCTTTCCTGGGAGTGCAGTTTCTTGGGCTTAAGGTAGATGACAGAGGCAAAGCCATAGTGCACAATGACCACAATAAGGTGGGAAGCACAGGTGGAGAAGGCTTTGTGCCTGCCCTCAGCAGAGGGGATCGTCAAGATGGCAGCTACAATTAAGGTGTAGGAGAGCAGGATGAGGAGAAAGCAGCCCAACAATACAGTGATGCACATCAGCCCCACACACAGGGCCACTATTGGTACATCAGTTCCACAGGCCAGCTTCAAGAGAGGGGGCACACGACATCCAAAATGCTGGATTTTGTTGGGTCCACAGAAGGTGAGATGGAAGATTGCTGTGGTCACCACCAAACCTTGGAACAAGCCACCAGCCCAAGACTAGGCCACCAGGCAGGTGTAGCCATGGGGGCTCATGAGTACGTTGCAGTGCAAGGGGTGGCACATGGTCACTTAGCAGTCATAGCCCATGACTGTGAGCAGGAAGGAGTGAGTGAAGCCACATGTGAAGAAGAAGAACATCTGGCTGGCACAGGTTGCAAAGGCAATGGTACTGCGGGAGGAGAGAAGGTCGACCAGCAGGTGCCGGGTGAAGGTCAAGGTGTACAGGCTCTCAGAGATGGACAGTGCACACAGGAAGAGGTACGTGAGCATGTGCAGGTTGCGCTTGCTCCAGACAGTGGCCACGATGAGCAGGTTCCCCAGCAATGTGAACAGGTACATGAGCAGAAATAGCAGGAAGAAGATGGGCAGGAGATGAGGTGGGAAGGTGGAGAAGCCCACGAGGATGAATTCAGACATAGTGGCAGCCAACCCTGGGTGGGGATAGAGTGAAGGCAGCCTGGTGGGCAGGAGCTCTGAGTCCAAGCTGAGCCTGGCCCAAGAGGATTTCCAGGGACGGGGGAAAGGAGACTTCACTCTGCAGAACATGAGCAGTCCCTCTGCCACCTGATGCTCATAATGACTGTCAGAGCACCTGGGAGATGCATGGGGTTCATGGAAGATCATGAGCCTCAAGTGCATAGGTCAGGCCCTGGAGCATAGTAAGAATGCTGTAAAAAAATAATACTGATAATAATAACTACAACTATTGTTATTACTATTATTGTCTACATGCACAACCACCTGGCTTTCCTGCTTTGGAGCATGCTGGCCACTCCATGCTTCTCTCCAACTCTGTGATTCAAAATCTGTCCTGAACTGTAAGTGCAAACTACTCCCTAATTGCTATCGTCAGCTGGAGGGCACCTCTCCTGTGTGGCATGGAGAGGATGTAGGCTCTGTTTAATTGTCAGCAGTGCCCCTTACTGGCTCCCTGGGAACATGGAATAGTATTCCTTATTCCACAGGGCTGTAGAAGCACTAAGGTGAGGTGTGCACATTCAGCTCTTAGGTACTATCGTTGTTGTGTGGTCCTACTTGTGTGAGTCCCCCACAAGGATGTGGCACTGACCAGCATCACCAGATCACATTCTCCCACCCCTGCTGGGCACTCTATCTCTGGTCAGGTACCAATGCAATTCACTGACCCTCCTTCCATCTTCTCAAGCCCTACCCACTCTCCTGTCCCCAGTCAGCAGCTTCATGGAGCAACCAAGGCTCACAGCTGTGGGTTCTCTCATATCCTTCTCCAAGAGGCAACAGACTCACATCTGCCCCAGCTCCCTGTGACGACAGCTCTCCTTCCAAGCATCTGCTCCATCCAGGGTTACTTCTCTGTCTTTCTGTCTCTCTGTCTTCCTCTCTCTGCCACCAACAGATGTGATGCAAAAATGCAACACCTTTTTAACAATGCAGGATTTATCAATCGATAACTGGATAAACAAAAAGTGGTATATCCATATGACGGAGTACCTTTGAGGCATAAAAAAGCATGGAGTACAGACACACATTACAACATGCTGAGACAATATGCTGAGTGAAAGAAGCCAGCTACAAAGACCACATATTTTATGAGTTCATTTATTTTACGTATGCAGAATAGGTAAATGCATCAAGACAGAAAGCAGCTTAGCGGTTACCAGGGAACAGGAGGAGAGTGGAATGGGGAGTGAACTTTTAACGGGTTGTAGATTTCCTTCAGGGGTGGGGAAATGTTTTGGGCCTAAATAGAGGTGTTGGTGGACCAACACTGGGAATGTCTAAATGGCACTCAGTTGTGCTGAAGGTGGAGAAATTGGAACTCTGTGTATTGTTGGTGGGATAGCACAGTCGGGCAACAGCTTTGGAAAACAGTATGATTGGTTTTCCATTCATAAATTAAAAATTAGAAATAGAGCAACCTATGCTTCAGGCATCCCACTTCTGGATGTATATGCAAAAGTGGCATAAGCAGGGGGAGGAGTCAAGATGGTGGAAGAGTAGCAGGCTGAGATGACATCAGGTAGCAGGAGATCAGCTAGATAGTTTATCAAACCATTTGGAACACCTACAAGTCCAACAGGAGAGGAGCAGAAGAGAAGAAGAGCAGCATTTCTAGAAACAGAAAATCGATCACTTTCTGAAAGGTAGGACCTGCGGAGAATTGAATCCAAAGCGATGGGAAGATAGACTGTGGGGGGAGGGGCCGGATCAGGGCAAGTGGTGGAGCATCAGAGCACAAAATCAGAACTTTTAAAAGTCAGCTCCACCGAGAAACATTGCTCGGAGGCTAAGCCAGTGTGGAGCCCACATGGGGACAGTGTGGTCTCAGGTACTGTGAGGTCACAGAAGGATTGGTGGTGTCTGAGTGTCACAGAGCTCGCAGGTATTAGAGGGGGAAGCTTGCTGCAGAGACGGAGCTCAGGAGTGAGCTCTCAACTCAGGGTTACCTTAAACTGTGATCCATGGCACAGTCAGACCACGGCTCTTTGAGCAGGGACCCTTCATGATCTGGTGAGACCCGCCCTGGAAGAGCACAGGGTTCTGCTGGGTTTGGAGATTCCAGGCGGGGTTGTGTGCCAGAGACAGAGACGCTCGGTCACAGGCTGGGTGAGCTGGGAGCGCCACCGGAGGCCATGAGATGGGAGTGATTTAGCACTATTCTCTGAGGGTGCACTGAAGAGTGGGGCCCTGAGCTCTCAGCTTCTCCATGCCAGATATTGGGAGCCCACCATTTTCATTCCTATCCTCCACAACTCTATGGAAAGAAAGTGTTCAGGGATCAAAAGCTTCTGAAAGCCATCCCAAGCAGAGCACTTAGCCTGGCCATGGCAAGGGCGGTGCAATTCCACCTCAGGCAAAGACATTTGATAATCACTACCACAGGCCCCTCCCACAGAAGATCAGCAAGAAATCCAGCCAAGACCAAGTTCACTTATCAAGGAGAACAGCGGAATTCTAGAGGAGGAGAAAGCAAAGCAGGAATTCATGGCTTTCTCCCCATGATTCTTTAGTCTTGCAAAGTTAACTAATTTTTTTAATTTTATTTTTTTCTTATTCTAATTTTTTTAACTTTTACTCTTTCCTCTTTTAACATTTTTTAAACTAGTTTATCTTAATATCTTTCATAAAAAAATCTTTTTCAACGTTTATTATTATAGTCATATTTTATCCTTCATTGTAGCTAGCTTTATTTTTTGAATACACATAGGGTTTTTTCTTCTAAAAATATTTGGAATACAATGTCTTCTAATAGATCAAAATATACCCTAAATCTAGCACAGGGCTTTGTTCTAGTCTCCAGCCTGAGCAAAGTCTATCCACTTCCTTTTCCTTTCTTTTCCCAACCAATTTATCAACTCCTTTTTTAAGATTTCTTTTTTAATTTTCATCTTTACAGTCATATTCCATCCCTTCATTGTGTTTACCCTTATTTTGTGTGTATGTGTGTGTATATATATATATATTTTTTCTTTCTTTAAAATTTTGGGAGGTGGTTTCTTCTAAGAGACCAAAATTCTCCCAAAATTAAGTTGGTGGCTCTGTTCTAATCACCAGTCTAATATATATATTTTCTTTTATCTTTTTTTTCTTCTTTTTCTTTTTCTTTATTTTTTTTTCTGAACTTCTTTTTACCCCCTTTCTTCCCCCCATGATTTGGGGTCTCTCCTGATTTGGTTAAAGCACATTTTCCTGGGGTCTTTGCCAACCTTTTAGTATTTTATTTGCTCCTTCATTTATTCTTATCTGGATAAAATGACAAGGTGGGGAAACTCACCACAAAAAAGGGACAAGAAGCAGTACCAAAGGCTAGGGACCTAACCAATACGGACATTGTTAATATATCAGATCTAGAGTTCAGAATGATGATTCTCAAGGTGCTACCTGGGCTCAAAAAAGGCCTGGAAGATATTAGAGAAACAGTGTCTGGAGAAATAAAAGCCTTTTCTGGAGAAATAAAAGGACTAAAATCTAACCAAGCTGAAATCAAAAAAGCTATCAATGAGGTGCAATCAAAAATGGAGGTTCTGGGGCACATGGGTGGCTCAGTGGGTTAAAGCCTCTGCCTTCGGCTCAGGTCATGATCTCAGGGTCCTGGGATTGAGCCGCGCATCAGGCTCTCTGCTCAGCAGGGAGCCTGCTTCCTCCTCTCTCTCTCTCTCTGCCTGCCTCTCTGCCTACTTGTGATATCTCTCTCTCTGTCAAATAAATAAATAAAATCTTTAAAAATAATGGAGGTTCTTACTGCCAGGATAAATGAGGCAGAAGAGAGAATTAGTGATATAGAAGACCAAATGACAGAGAATAAAGAAGCTGAGCAAAAGAGAGACAAAGATCTACTGGACCATGAGGGGAGAATTCGAGAGATAAGTGATACCATAAGATGAAACAACATTAGAAGAATTGGGATTCCAGAAGAAGAAGAAAGAGAGATGGGAGCAGAAGGTATAGTGGAGCAAATTATTGTAGAGAATTTCACTAATATGGCAAGGGAACAAGCATCAAAATCCAGGAGGCGTAGAGAATCCCTGTCAAAATCAATAAGAATAGGTCCACACCCCGTCATCTAATAGTAAAACTTACAAGTCTTAGTGACAAAGAGAAAATCCTGAAAGCTGCCCAGGACAAGAAGTCTGTAACATACAATGGTAAAAATATTAGATTGGCAGCAGACTTATCCACAGAGACCTGGTAGTCCAGAAAGAACTGGCATGGTATATTCAGAGCACTAAACAAGAAAAACATGCAGCCAAGAATAATATATCCAGCTAGGCTATCATTGAAAATAGAAGGAGAGATAAAAAGCTTCCAGGACAAACAAAAACTGAAAGAATTTGTAAACACCAAATCAGCTCTCCAGGAAATATTGAAATCCTCTAAGCAAAGAGAGGGCCTAAAAGTAATAGACCAGAAATGAACAGAGACAATATACAGTAATAGTCACCTCACCTTACAGGCAATACAATGGCAGTAAATTCATATCTCTCAATAGTTACCCTGAATGTAAATGGGTTAAATGCCCCAATCAAAAGTCACAGGGTATCAGAATGGATAAGAAAAAGTGGCATAAGCAGGATCTGAAAGACATATTTACACACTCCTAGCCAGAGCAGCACTAGCTACAAGAGCCCTGAGATGGAAACAGCCCCATTGTTCATTGGTGGATGGATGGATAAACAAGGTGTGATACATCTGTACAATGGAATATCATTCAGCCTTGAAAGGGAGGAAATCTTGTCTCATGCTATAATACCAATGAAGCTTTACACTATGTGGAATCAGCCAGTCCCCAGAAAGGAGAAATCCTGTATGATCCCGCCTATCCGAGGTACCTAAAGCAGTCAAATTCATAGAAACAAAGTAGAATGGAGGTTGCCAAGGGCTACAGAGAGTGGGAAATGGGGAGTTTTGTTTAATGGGTGTAGAGTTTCTGTTTTGCAAGGTGAACTGAGTTCTGCAGATCGATTACAACAACGTGAATACACTTAACACCACTGAACTGCATACTTAACAATGGTTGAGGTCATAAATTTTCTGTTGTGTGTTTTTTACACAACAAAGTAGGAACACATGCTGCGTCATAAATGAACCTTGAAAACATTCTGCTATATGAAAAAAAGGCAGGCATGAAAGGTTGTCTGAAGAAAGGGTCGTCTGATTCCATTAACATGAAATACCTAAGATAGGCAAATTCGTAGACACAAAAAGTAGATTAGGGGTTGGGGGAAGCTGGAACCTGGGCACGGGGGAATGGGGAAGTGACTACTAATGAAGGCAGTGTTTCCTTTTGGGTGATGAAATTATTTGACAGCTAGAAAGGGGTGGTGGTTGCACAATGTCGTGAATGTGCCAAATGCCAATGATTTGTACAATTCAAAAGGTTAATTCTATATTAAGTGAATTTTGCCTCATTTTTTCTTTTAGAAAGCAAAACGTGCCTTCCTTGGTGCTCCTTTACTTCTGGGTTGTCTCTCCCTTGATTCACGGCCCAGCCTGTCCCCAGAGAGACAGAGAGTGAGTGTCTAAGGTCAGAGGGGAGATGAGGGAGGAAGAACCCACCACCTGCCCTTAAGCCTTCCTGTCCTTCTAGGGCAGCCACTGAGCCTCTTCCCAGGTGTGTGTGAGAACAGAAGGAGAAGCACCTCAGAACAGCTCTTCTCAGGGGTGGGCGGCTGCCTGTCTCACAGACTGGGATCTGGGTGCTCCCTGTGTCTCACAAACACCTCCATGTGGGTGGTGCCCCACACCTCCACATACCTGCATTCCACTTGCCACTCATCCCTACAGGCACAGCTGCCTTAAAATCTAACACCAAATAAGCACCCAGCAGGCCCACAGGCACCTGAGCCCTGCTGTCAGCCCTGCACACTCACACAGATGTGAAGACTGGGAGCAGGGTGGACCCACACAACCACGAGTTACCCCACAAGCACACCTGCAGGTGCACACAGACCTACACTCTCACAGTAGGACACAGCACAAGCGGGAAGATGGTGACTAACGCTGGTGTCCCTGACACACAACCTTCCCGCTAAGATCTGCGGTGACAGCCAGGAAGCATACAGGGCACTCATGGACTGGTGCACACACAGCCCAGCCCGCATGCACGATTCTGGATTAGAAGTCTGCCCCCAGGTACTATTTGCTTCAGACTTCGTTGGGCCGGGTTCTGGGTCCCAAGATCCACCCCAACATTCGTATTACCCACAGTCGTGCCCTGTATCTCACACTTACATCAACTCCTCCTGAAAAGGCACCCAGGGGCACACACTCACCTCTGTTGTTGGCGGCGGGTTGCGGTCTGGGGGCGTCTCAGAGGAAGCCCTGGGTCCCCTCACTGGCACTCAACACCAAGAGCTCAGAAGTAAGGTGGGCGTGGCAGGAGGCTGCACCTGCACTTTATCTAGCTGTACTCCAGTGGCATTCCAAAGGCTTCCCAGGGGTAGGCGGGCTGCTGACTCAGGTTGTGGGCGGAACCAACATCATAGCTCCAGTGAGGGGCTGGGGGAAAGGACAGGACTCCAGAGACTTCCAGAATCTTTCCTGAGATTCCTAGAGCTGTACATGGAGGAGCCTCCAAACTTTCCCTGTGGCCTCCCAGCTGAGCTGTGCAGAGGATGGTTAAGTCTGGAGATGGAGGTGACAAGACAAAGGAAGAAATACAAAAGGAAGCTGGCATCCCTCCCCTACTCTCTGAGCATACTCCTTTGTTCTTATGCATGCTGGACTCGGCACACTCTGTTCTCAATGTTCAGGATCCATCCATACCCTACAGACAGGCACCCTGGGCTATCCTAGAGAGGACAGCAGAGGTTCTTTGAGCTTTGGTGGAGAAACCCTGGGTCCCTGGCCCTGGGACTGGTCCAAAAGAGAACTGATGTCTGGCCTTTGCAGAAGCAGAGGTGTTGACCAGAAGTGGGATCTCTAAGACATGGCCCTGCTCTGGGCCCAGGCTGCTCCAGGCTAGGTCTGAGGGAGTGGGGAGGCAGTGCCACACCATCACAGTTACCAGCAGCCAGACTTGCCTTGCGCTTGGGCCACAATGCAGCTCAGTGTCCACTCACCTGCCACTGCCCATGTTCTCACATCCAGGCCCCCTGCCTGGTATGAACACATCTCACCTAGAAGACAGCACCTGCCCTTGCATTAGTTTCCTGGGCCTGAGGGGACAAATTACCACAGACCAGGGTGCTCTAAACTCCAGAAATGTGCTCTCTCACAGTTCTGGGAGACAGGGGTCAGCAGGGTTGTTCCTTCTGCAGGCTCTGAGGCAGGATCGCCCTGTGCTTCTCTCCTGGCTTCTGGTGGCTGCCAGCAGACTTGGCTGCATCATTTCAATCTCTACCTGTGTTCACATGAACTTGTCCTTGTGTCTGTATGTCTTCTCCTCTCCTTAGAAGGACACTAGTCATTAGACACCAGCATTTAGGGGCCCAGCACGCAGCATGATTTCATCTCGAGATCCTTCTCTAATTACATGGGTAAAGACCCTATTTCAAACAAGGTCACATTCTGAGGTTCCAAGTGGGCATGCATTTCTGCACGACACTATGTTAACACATTGCAGCATCCCTTCTGATTCAATTCTCTGCTTCAGGTCTGACCTCTACAACTGCCTCCTGCACAGCATCAGAGGGATCCTGCTGAACAAACCACATTCCATCTTCCCCCCTGTTTGGAACCAGCCATGGCTCCCTAGTCCCAGATACTTCACTGCAGCCAACAGTCTGGTCCTTGTTGGCCTCTCCAGTTTCCTCTCTCAACTCTCTCTCTATCTTCCAGAACAGCACCCCCACTTTGTATCTGTAGGCTAAAATGAGATGGGAGCATTTTCAGTTTCTTGAGTGTACCAGACTCTCTCATCCCCACATCCTACTGCATCCCTCATGCCCCACTCCCATCTGCTTCAATCAACCAGTATCACTTCACATGCCATCCTCTCCGGGAAGCCTATCCTGCGTCCTTGCACCACTGACTTGACCAGGGGCCTGTCTGACTCCTAGCTTGCCCTGAAGTCCCCCATCACAAGGTGCTGTTATCACTGGTTACGGGTCTGCGTCTCTCACTAGACTTTGACAGACCTCATCTCATTGGGAGCATCCTGTGTTCCCTGCACCCAGAATGCTAAAAATTAAATGGAACAATACATACACAATAAAAATGCATTAAAGAAAACAGTGAAGGAAGCACATGCACAGTGTTGTGAGACCATACAGCACCTGTGGGAAGGGAGGGAGGTGGCATCTGAGCTGAATTCTGAAGGATGAACAGTCCCTGGCACACGGAGTCAGGGAGGGAATGGCTGGCAAAGGAACTATTTTTTTTTTTTGTTTAGTTTTTTTTTTTTTAATTTTTTTTTCAGCGTAGCAGAATTCATTGTTTTTGCACCACACCCAGTGCTCCATGCAATCCGTGCCCTCCCTAATACCCACCACCTGGTTCCCCCAACCTCCCACCCCCCACCCCTTCAAAACCCTCATGTTGTTTTTCGGAGTCCATAGTCTCTCATGGTTCACCTCCCCTTCCAATTTCCCTCAACTCCCTTCTCCTCTCCATCTAGCCTTGTCCTCCATATTATGTGTTATGCTCCACAAATAAGTGAAACCATATGATACTTGACTCTCTCTGCTTGACTTATTTCACTCAGCATAATCTCTTCCAGTCCCGTCCATGTTGCTACAAAAGTTGGGTATTCGTCCTTTCTGATGGAGGCATAATACTCCATAGTGTATATGGACCACATCTTCCTTATCCATTCGTCCGTTGAAGGGCATCTTGGTTCTTTCCACAGTCTGGCAACCGTGGCCATTGCTGCTATAAACATTGGGGTACAGATGGCCCTTCTTTTCACTCAATCTGTATCTTTGGGGTAAATACCCAGGAGTGCAATTGCAGGCTCATAGGGAAGCTCTATTTTTAACTTCTTGAGGAATCTCCACACTGTTCTCCAAAGTGGCTGCACCAGTTTGCATTCCCACCAACAGTGGAAGAGGGTTCCCCTTTCTCCACATCCTCTCCAACACATGTTGTTTCCTGTCTTGCTAATTTTGGCCATTCTAACTGGTGTAAGGTGGTATCTCAATGTGGTTTTGATTTGAATCTCCCTGATGGCTAGTGATGATGAACATTTTTTCATGTGTCTGATAGCCATTTGTATGTCTTCATTGGAGAAGTGTCTGTTCATATCTTCTGCCCATTTTTTGATATGATTATCTGTTTTGTGTGTGTTGAGTTTGAGAAGTTCTTTATAGATCCTGGATATCAACCTTTTGTCTATACTGTCATTTGCAAATATCTTCTCCCATTTTGTGGGTGGCCTCTTTGTTTTGTTGACTGTTTCCTTTGCTGTGCAGAAGCTTTTGATCTTGATGAAGTCCCAAAAGTTCATTTTCGCTTTTGTTTCCTTTGCCTTTGGAGACATATCTTGAAAGAAGTTGCTGTGGCTGATATCAAAGAGGTTACTGCCTATGTTCTCCTCTAGGATTCTGATGGATTCCTGTCTCATGTTGAGGTCTTTTATCCATTTCGAGTTTATCATTGTGTACGGTGTAAGAGAATGGTCGAGTTTCATTCTTCTACATATAGCTGTCCAATTTTCCCAGCACCATTTATTGAAGAGACCTTTTTCCACTGTATATTTTTTCCTGCTTTGTCAAAGATTATTTGACCATAGAGTTGAGGGTCCATGTCTGGGCTCTCTACTCTGTTTCACTGGTCTATGTCTGTTTTTATGCTGGTACCATGCTGTCTTGGTGATCACAGCTTTGTAGTAGAGCTTGAAATCAGGTAATGTGATGCCGCCAGTTTTATTTTTGTTTTTCAACATTTCCTTAGCAATTCAGGGTCTCTTCTGACTCCATACAAATTTTAGGATTATTTGCTCCAGCTCGCAAAGGAACTATCTTAAGAAAAGACATGGAGAAATGGCCAGAGTTGGATCAGGGGATTCTGGGAAGTCAGATGGGGTCAAAATATGAAGGGACTTTAGGCACCTTGGATCCACCCTTGTAGGGTCCAGGAGAGAGTGGGTTGGAAGGACGTGTCAGCCTGGATTAAGGGTCCCATCAACACTCTCCTCTAAACTCTAGCCCTCTGGCACAACAGAAGATCCAGAATGTGGGGGCAATCTGGGGCATTTCCTGCCACTACTCAAGTCTGGAAAAGACATCACAGAAACAGATGTTCAAGCAAGAAGTGAATTCAGGACTAAGGGGAAAGATTTTTGTTGTTGCTTCTGGATGCCCAGAGAGGTCAGGATATAAGGCTAAGGTCACAGAAGGGGGTCAAGAGGAAGCCAGGTGATGGAGTGGAGCCCAAGGTTTCAGCTCAGCTGGGTCTTGCAGCCCTGCCTGGAGGGGGCGCTGTGACCCTGGACAAGTGGCTTGGCCTCTGGGCCTCAGGTTCTCTTTTATGAAATGGGGCTGAATGATAAGGAGAGGAGACACAATGTGTATAAAGAGCCTTGCACACAGTAGGTGTGCGGTCTATCCCCCTCAGCACCCATTTCAACCTTTTTCTTTCCCTTTTTTTCCTTTTTTTTTTTTTTAAGATTTTATTTACTTATTTGACACTGAGAGAGGGATCACAAGTAGGTGGAGAAGCAGGCAGATAGAGAGGGGGAAGCAGGCTCCCCTCCGAGCAGAGAGCCTAATGCGGGGCTCAATCCCAGGACTTTGAGATCACCACCCAAACTGAAAGCAGAGGCTTAACCCACTGAGGCACCCAGGTGCCCCTCAACCTTTCTCTTGAACTGTGGGCACCATGCTTTCATTTTCCTCACAGGTCTTTCTTGTGCACCTAGAGTGTGTGGCCACTAGAGATAGAATGACCAATAACGAAAGTCCCTTTGAAGCACAGCCTTGTAGCTTTGCTCAACTGTTCTGTCAGGCAGGATTCAGGCATTTCTGGGTCTTTATACTGGATCTGGCCCAGGGGGTGACCAAGAAATATTGTCCTAGTCGTTTCCTACCCTAGACATTCATCAAACCCCGCTGGGTGCCGGAATCTATACTCACAGCTGCAGACGGAGAGATGGGTCAGACCCAGCCCAACCCAAGAGTAATGTCCTGCACCTACTTCTCTACACAACCCTGCACTCCTGAATGTGGGGGCAGGTTCCTGTGAGTCTTCCATGTGACTCCAGGCTCATGGACATGGCAGGACTCAATAAGTGTCAGTGGATTTCCTTTTCAGATCTTTTTACCTCCATGGGATTCAGGGAAGTCACTGGGCCTGTAGCGTCCTGAGAGTCTACTGCACCTTCATGACATTTATCTCCAAGGATATGAATGATTTCAGCATTTGCCTGTCTCTCCCCACTTGACCAGTCACTCTAAGTGTTAGAAATTAGGTCCAGTCACTTTCCATCTCTAGCACAAACTAGAACACCATGAATGGTGTTCATATTCAACTACAGACTGGACAGTTAAGTCAACTGAAAAACTCTTCAAATCCTTGGTCATTGTCTTGCTTAAGAAGTCCCTGTTCATTTTGCTAGGTGGCTGTGTGTTGGCACATGGAGGAAGGAAGCGTCATGTTTGATCTGCTCCTTGATAGCTGGGTAAAGTCGGAACAGGACACAATAGCTGGTTAGTTTGATAAGCATGACTGGCCTCAGTACCCAAACACTGTGGGCCAGATAACTCTTATCTCTGGCTCAGAGGACATCCAGCAAATATCCAATAGTTGTGCATGCAATGCCTGAGCCCTTCTCTGGGGAGCCCACAGTGACCAGGACTGACATGCCTGCTCCTGTGCACATGACAGTAGAGGGGAGATGGTGGATGATAGATTACTGAATTTAGAGAAGAATATGAGATGAGTGAGGAAGGGAAGGTGGTGGGGACTATGAAAGCAGGGAAGATTGCAGGGGTTTACGGCGAAGGAGGCATTTCAGCTGAGACTTTCTCCTCTATGGGTAGAGTGTGAGGAAAGGGTGCATCAGGCAGAGAGAACAGCATGTTCTGGGGGTGTGAGGTGGGAAGACGATTGTCCATTTCAGGAATGGAAGAAAGCCAAAGTGACAGAGGGCTTGGACAGGAGAGGAGGAGTGAGTGGCTCAAGATGGTTTAAAGCCAAACAGGGATCCAAACAAGAGGACCCTAGACCATAACCCTAACTGCCATGGGATGGAACTCATCTACAGGAAATACTGGCTAGGATACACACAAGAGGGTAGATGGGTTCCTGGGATGGCAGTCACATAGTCACTCCTGAAAAGTCAATTTCAGATAAATTAGGGATGAACCATTTGTATTTCAGAATGATTTTACCACTCACATACTTCCTGGAGTGTTGTAATGAGAGATGAGTTTGTTTTCTCAGCAGTTTTATTGACCACCTATTAGGTACCCAGCTATGGGCACACAATATTAAGCTACTTCAGACTGGTCCTACCCTCTCAGGGCTGTTAGTCTGTGGGGAAGGATGGAAGGTGTTGTCAGGCAATGCAGTGACCATTACCGTGGAAGTAGAAGCCTCAGCTGCTCTCAGAGCTCTGGAGACCTTTGTCCCTGTCTGTGTCCAGCAGCATGCAGTGTTCACAATGGCCACTTGGCACCACATGGCTTGTGGGCAACGGTTCTGCCATGGTGCATGTTGTATAACTTGACCTCTTTGAGCTCCAGGAAACTGATGCATGAGCCAAAAAAACAGTCACCTCCATTTCCCACCTACGTTTCTGGGTGCTAATGAAACACTATGTCTGAGCTTGAAATTAAGATGGGAAAACTCTTTGGGGATCATTCCTCTGGGCCGAACTTACCTAGCCTTGAGGTGTGTTTTGAAACTCATCTTCCTGCGGGTCTGTGGCCAATCCTTAGGGACTCTTTAAATTCCACGAAGGAAGTGGAGATGGGGAATTGTGTGCCAACTTTTAATGAGTTCCCAGCTGTCACTTGAAATCCTGTGACTTGTTCAGTAATGACCATGGTCTTGGCTTCTAAGGATTGGTATGCCAGCTGGACTTGGCAGGCTGTGCACGGAAGTGGTCCCGTTGTGCTCTTTCATGCCATTGACTGACTCCTGATGAGCCTAACTCAGTTCACCTCTGTGTCCTCCAGGAAGGGAGCCCAGGGGCCATGGCAGATGGGCTCTGAGCACATGGGGGCAGGGCTGGAGGTGGTGGATTCAGACAATTCTCCTAATCTCCTGCTACCCCAAGACATCACCTCCACTGAATTCTCTGGGGGCTTTTTGTTTACTTCTTTAAACAAAGACTAGCTAGCCACCAGTGTGAACTGTTCAGCTCTCCTTAGGTTCTTTAACACAGATTGATAGGCAAAGAGAAACTTGCATGTAGTAGCTTGGGTGGTTCTGTGTCTCAGGGCACTGACTCACATCAGACAGACTCAGGTGGAAATCCTGGCGAGCCACTTCCTGGTTGTGGGACCCTGGACTGGATCTCTCTGATTCTCTGTCTGAAAACGGGGACAGCAATAGTAATAGCACCTGCCTAATGTATAAGCTGTCTGGTACTTAGCAAATGTTCAGGAAGTGCTCGGTACTGTTATTTCATCACTGAGCAGAGCTCTGTAGCAGCCTGGGTCCAGTGAATAGAATCAGCTCAGCGTCTACCTACCTTACCCTATGCCTTTGAACTCCTCCATCCATTCATCCATCAAACACTATTGAGTGATTTCTGTGTTCCAGGCCCCTGAAATTTAAACACAGGGCAAGGAAGATGAGGTTCCTTCTCATTTTTACCTTCACATGAGGAGGGACTCATTTATAAAAATATGAGTAAGTATGATTCACACAGAGAAATGCTAATTTTAGGGAAATGGATTTGTGGTTTCAGTTCTAGGGCCTGATGTAACAGCAAAGCAAACATTAAGTGGATATTATATCAGAGTCAGTGTGGGTTGTGAAGAAATCATTTTCCTGGATTTGGACCCTTCCCCAGTGAGGATCAGGTCACCTGGTTGTTTGTTCAAACTTACCATTGTGAGCATGCTATGAAGGCACATACACATGTTGTATCTTTCCATAATGTCAGCTTTATTCAGTTTTAAAGCCAGATTAACCTAATTGTAAAGTAGACTCGGGATTCCAAATTCACTGACATTTTACTACATTGTTTTCACTTGGCTTCATAGATGTCACACAAAGCAAAGCACAAGACAAAGTCATACAACAAGCAAGATAGAGCAAGGGGTAAGAAGTTAACAAGCCAAATACAAAGTCAGTCTGTGAGCATGCCGTTGGGAGGAGACCTTGGTCTGAAAGGATCAGCTCTCTGCACTGCTGCTTATGGTCAAGCAGTGGGGGATCTCTGTTGAGTTCAGTGATCAATCGGGCAGACCTCTTGCAGGAATTGTCTTTTTTTGATGTGGTCAGAGGTGAAAAGGGCAGCGTTTGGAAAGTCTGACAGTTTGATGCAAAAATGCTCCTTTTTAAAAATATTTTTTTATTTTTTTATTAACATATAATATATTATTAGCCCCAGGGGTACAGGTCTGTGAATCGCCAGGTTTACACACTTCACAGCAATCACCATAGCACATACCATCCCCAATGTCCATAACCCCACCACGCTCTCCCTACCCCACTCCCGCTGGCAACCCTCGGTTTGTTTTGTGAGATCAAGAGTCTCTTATGTTTTGACTCCCTCCTGATCCCATCTTGTTTCATTTATTCTTTTCCTACCCCCCAAACCCCCCACATTTCATCTCAACTTCCTCATATCAGGGAGATCATATGATAATTGTCTTTCTTTGATTGACTTATTTCGCTAAGCATAATACCCTCTAGTTCCATCCCGTGTCGCAAATGGCAAGATTTCATTTCTTTTGATGGCTTCATGGTATTCCATTGTATAATATATACCACTTCTTCTTTATCCATTCATCTATTGATGGACGTCTAGGTTCTTTCCATAGTTTGGCTATTGTGGACATTGCTGCTATAACCATTGGGGTGCATGTGCCCCTTCAGATCACTACATTTGTATCTTTAGGGTAAATACCCAGTCGTGCAGTTGCTGGTTCGTAGGGTATCTCTATTTACAACTTTTTGAGGAACCTCCATGCTGTTTTCCAGAGTGGTTGCACCAGCTTGCATTCCCGCCAACACTGTAGGGGGGTTCGCCTTTCTCCGCATCTTTGCCAGCATATGTCATTCCCTGATTTGTTAATTTTAGCCATTCTGACTGGTGTGAGGTGGTATCTCATTGTGCTTTTGATTTGTATTTCCCTGATGCCGAGTGATGTGGAGCATGTATCTGTTGGCCATGTGGATATCTTCTTTGCAGAAATGTCTGTTCATGTCCTCTGCCCACTTCTTGATTGGATTATTTGTTTTTTGGGTGTTGAGTTTGATAAGTTCTTTATAGATTTTGGATACTAGCCCTTTATCTGATATGTCATTTGCAAATGTCTTCTCCCATTCTGTCAGTTGTCTTTTGGTTTTGTTAACTGTTTTCTTTGCTGTGCAAAAGCTTTTGATCTTGATGAAGTCCCAATAGTTCATTTTTGCCCTTGCTTCCCTTGCCTTTGGCGATGTTCCTAGGAAGAAGTTGCTGCAGCTGAGGTCGAAGAGGTTGCTACCTGTGTTCTCCTCAAGGACTGTGATGGATTCCTTTCTCGCATTGAGGTCCTTCATCCATTTTGAGTCTATCTTCGTGTGTGGTATAAGGAAATGGTCCAGTTTCATTTTTCTGCATGTGGCTCTCCAGTTTTCCCAACACCATTTGTTGAAGAGACTGTCTTTTTTCCAGTGGACATTCTTTCCTGCTTTGTCGAAGATTAGTTGACCATAGAGTTGAGGGTCTATTTCTGGGCTCTCTATTCTGTTCCATTGATCTATTTGTCTGTTTTTGTGCCAGTACCATACTGTCTTGATGATGACAGCTTTGTAATAGAGCTTGAAGTCTGGAATTGTGATGCCACCAACTTTGGCTTTCTTTTTCAATATTCCTCTGGCTATTTGAGGTCTTTTCTGGTTCCATATAAATTTTAGGATTATTTGTTCCATTTCTTTGAAAAAAAGTTGATGGTATTTTGATAGGGATTACATTAAATGTGTAGATTGCTTTAGGTAGCATAGACATTTTCACAATATTTGTTCTTCCAATCCATGAGCATGGAACACTTTTCCATTTCTTTGTATCTACCCTAATTTCTTTCATGAGTACTTTATAGTTTTCTGAGTATAGATTCTTTGCCTCTTTGGTTAGGTTTATTTGCAGGTATCTTAAGGTTTTGGGTGCAATTGTAAGTGGGATTGACTCCTTAATTTCTCTTTCTTCTCTCTTGCTCTTGGTGTAAAGAAATGCAACTGACTTCTGTGCATTGATTTTATATCCTGACACGTTACTGAATTCCTGTCCAAGTGCTAGCAGATTTGGAGTGGAGTCTTTTGGGTTTTCCACATATAGTATCATATCATCTGCAAGGAGTGATAGTTTGACTTCTTCTTTGCCAATTTGGATGCCTTTAATTTCTGTTTGTTGTCTGACTGCTGAGGCTAGGACTTCTAGTACTATGTTGAACAGCAGTGCTGATAATGGGCATCCCTGCCATGTTCCTGACCTTAGCGGAAAAGCTCAGTTTTTCTCCACTGAGAATGATATTCGTGGTGGGTTTTTCATAGATGGCTTTGATGATATTGAGGTCTATACCCTCTATCGCTACACTTTGAAGAGTTTTCATCAGGAAAGGATGCTGTACTTTGTCAAATGCTTTTTCAGCATCTATTGAGAATATCATATGCTTCTTGTTCTTTCTTTTATTAATGTATTGTATCACATTGATTTGCGGATGTTGAACCATCCTTGCAGCCCTGGAATACATCCCACTTGGTCATGGTGAATAATCCTTTTAATGTACTGTTGGATCCTACTGGCTAGTATTTCGGTGAGAATTTTCACATCTGTGTTCGTCAAGGATATTAGTCTGTAATTCTCTTTTTGATGGGATCCTTGTCTGGTTTTGGGATCAAGGTAATGCTGGCCTCATAAAATGAGTTTGGAAGTTTTCCTTCCATTTCTATTTTTTGGAACAGTTTCAGGAGAATAGGAATTAATTCTTCTTTAAATGTTTGGTAGAATTCCCCTGGGAAGCTGTCTGGCCCTGCGCTCTTGTTTTTTGGGAGATTTTTGATGACTGCTTCAATCTCCTTACTGGTTATGGGTCTGTTCAGGTTATCTATTTCTTCCTGGTTCAGTTGTGGTAGTTTATACGTCTCTAGAAACGTATCCATTTCTTCCAGATTGTCAAATTTGCTGGTGTATAGTTGCTCATAGTTTGTTCTTATAACTGTTTGTATTTCTTTGGTGTTGATTGTGATCTCTCCTCTTTCATTCATGATTTTATTTATTTGCATCCTTTCTCTTTTCTTTTTGATAAGTCTGGCCAGGGGTTTGTCGATCTTATTAATTCTTTCAAAGAACCAGCTCCTAGTTTTGTTGATTTGTTCTATTGTCTTTGGGGTTTCTATTTCATTGATATCTGCTCTGATCTTTATGATTTCTCTTCTCCTGCTGGGTTTAGGCTTTCTTTGTTGTTTTTTCTCCAGCTTCTTTAGGTGTAGGATTAGGTTGTGTATTTGAGACCTTTCTTGTTTCTTGAGAAAGGCTTGTATCGCTATATATTTTCCTCCTCTCAGGACTGCTTTTCCTGTGTCCCACAGATTTTGAACTGTTGTGTTTTCATTATCATTTGTTTCCATGAATTTTTTCAATTCTTCTTTAATTTCCTGGTTGACCCATTCATTCTTTTAAAGGATGCTGTTTAGTCTCCATGTATTTGGGTTCTTTCCAAATTTCCTCTTGTGATTGAGTTCTAGCTTCAGAGTATTGTGGTCTGAAAATATGCAGGGATGATCCCAATCTTTTGATACCAGTTGAGACCTGATTTAAGACCCAGGATGTGATCTATTTTGGAAAATGTTCCATGCGTACTAGAGAATGTGTATTCTGTTGCTTTGGGATGGAATTTTCTGAATATATTTGTTATGTCCATCTGATTCAGTGTGTCATTTAAGTCCTTTATTTCCTTGTTGATCTTTTGCTTGGATGATCTGTCCATTTCAGTGAGGGGAGTGTTAAAGTCTCCTACTATTATTGTATTCTCGTCAATGTGTTTCTTTGATTTTGTTATTAATTGGTTTATGTAGTTGGCTGCTCCCATGTTAGGGGCATAGATATTTAAAATTGTTAGATATTCTTGTTGGACAGACCCTTTGAGTATGATATAGTGTCCTTACTCATCTTTTATTATAGTCTTTGGCTTAAAATCTAATTGATCTGATATAAGGATTGCCACCCCAGCTTTCTTTTGATATCCATTAGCATGAAAATTGTTTTCCACCCCCTCACTTTAAATCTGGAGGTGTCTTTGGGTCTAAAATGAGTTTCTTGTAGACAGCAAATTGATGGGTTTTGTTTTTTTTTAATCCATTCTGATACCCTGTGTCTTTTGATTGGGACATTTAGCCCATTTACATTCAGAGTAGCTAGGGAGAGATATGAATTTAGTGCCACTGTATTGCCTGTAAGGTGACTATTACTGTATATTGTCTCTGTTCCTTTCTGGTCTATTACTTTTAGTCTCTCTCTTTGCTTAGAGGATCCCTTTCAATATTTCCTGGAGAGCTGATTTGGTGTTTACAAATTCTTTCAGTTTTTGTTTGTCCTGGAAGCTTTTCATCTCTCCTTCTATTTTCAATGATAGCCTAGCCGGATATAGTATTCTTGGCTGCATGTTTTTCTTGTTTAGTGCTCTGAATATATCATGCCACTTCTTTCTGGACTGCCAGGTCTCTGTGGATAAGTCTGCTGCCAATCTAATATTTTTACCATTGTATGTTACAGACTTCCTGTCCTGAGCTGCTTTCAGTATTTTCTCTTTGTCACTAAGACTTGTAAGTTTTACTATTAGATGATGGGGTGTGGACCTATTCTTATTGATTTTGACGGGGATTCTCTATGCCTCCTGGATTTTGATGCTTGTTCCCTTTGCCATATTGGGGAAATTCTCTACAATAATTCACTCCCTATACCTTCTGCTCCCATCTCTCTTTCTTCTTCTTCTGGAATCCCAATTCTTCTAATGTTGTTTCATCTTATGGTATCACTTATCTCTCGAATTCTCCCCTCATGGTCCAGTAGATCTTTGTCTCTCTTTTGCTCAGCTTCTTTATTCTCTATCATTTGGTCTTCTATATCACTAATTCTCTCTCCTGCCTCATTTATCCTAGCAGTAAGAACCTCCATTTTTTATTGCACCTCATTAATAGCTTTTTTTATTTCAGCTTGGTTAGATTTTAGTTCTTTTATTTCTCCAGAAAGGGCTTTTATTTCTCCAGACAGGGTTTCTCTCATATCTTCCATGCCTTTTTCGAGCCCAGCTAGCACCTTGAGAATCATCATTCTGAACTCTAGATCTGATATATTAACAATGTCCATATTGATTAAATCCCTAGCCTTTAGTACTGCCTCTTGTTCTTTTGTGTGTGTGTGTGTGTGGTGAGTTTTTCTGCCCTGTCATTTTATCCAGATAAGAATATATGAAGGAGAGATTAAAATACTAAAACAGTGGCAAAGACCCCAGGAAAATGTACTTTAACCAAATCAGGAGAGACCCCAAATCATGGAGGGAAGAAAGGGGGTAAAAAAAAGTTCAGAAAAAAAAATTTAAAAAAGAAAAAAATAAAGAAAAAATATTAAAAAGAAAATACATATATTAGACTGGTGAATAGAACAGAGCCACCCACTTAATTTTGGGAGTATTTTGCTCTCTTAGAAGAAACTACCTCCCAAAATTTTAAAGAATGGTAAACACGATGAAGGGACACAATATGACTATAAAGATGAAAAAATTTTCTTTTAATTTCTGAAAAAGAAGTTGATAAGATAAGTTGGTTGGGAGAATAAAGAAAAAGAAAGTGGATAGAATTTGCTCAGGCTGGAGACTAGAACAAAGCCCAGTGATAGATTTAGGGTTATATTTTGATCTATTAGAAGAAGTTGTGTCCCAAATTTTTTTAGAAGAAAAACCCTATGTGTATACAAAAATAAAGTTAGCTACTTTATTAGGATAAAATATGGCTATAATAATGAAGGTTCAAAAAGATTTTTCTATGAAAGGTATTGTTAAGATAAACTAGTTAAAAAAAAAACATTAAAAGAGGAAAGAGTAAAAGTTGAAAAAAACTTAAGCATAAGAAAAAATAAAATAAAAAAAATTAGTTAACTTTGCAAGAATAAAGAATCATGGGGAGAAAGCCATGAATTCCATGCTTTGCTTTCTCCTCCTCTGGAATTCTGCTGTTCTCCTTGATAAGTGAACTTGGTCTTGGCTGGATTTCTTGCTGGATCTTCTGGGGAAGGGGCCTGCTGTAGTGATTCTCAAGTGTCTTTGCCCAAGACATAACTGCACCGCCCTTACCAGGAGCCAGGCTAAGTAATCCTCTTGGGTTCGCTTTCAGGAGCTTTTGTTCCCTGAATGCTTTCCATAGAGTTGCAGAGGACGAGAATGAAAATGGCAGCCTCCCAATCTCTGGCCTGGAGGAGCCGAGAGCTTGGGGCCCCACTCTTCAGTGCACCCTCTGAGAAAAGCGTTCAATCACTCCTGTCTCCCTGGCCTCTGGCCGTGCTCTGAGCTCACCCAACCTGTGACCAAGCATCTCTGTCTCTGGCACACAGCCCCACCTGGAGTCTCCAAACCCAGCAGATCCTTGTGCTCTTCCAGGGAGGTCTCCCCGGATCTTGAAGTGTGCTTGCTCGAAGAGCAGTGGTCTGACTGTGCCACGGATCATGGTTTAAGGTACCCCCAAGTTGAGAGCTCACTCCTCAGCTCTGTCTCTGTAGCCAGCTTCCTTGCTCTAATACCTGAAAGCTCTGTGACACTCAGACGCCCCAATCCTTCTTTGACCCTGCGGGACCTGAGACCATGCTGTCCTCACTGGGGCTTCACCCTGGCTAGCCTCTGGAGTGATGACCCTCAGTGGAGCCGACTTTTAAAAGTTCTGATTTTGTGCTCCGATGGGCCACTGCTTGCCGGGAGCTGGCACCTCCCCCCTGCAGTCTATCTTCCTGTCGCTTTGGATTCAGTTCTCCACCAGTCCTACCATTCAGAAAGTGGTCAATTTTCTGTTTCAAGAATTGCTGCTCTTCTTCTCTCTGATCTCCTGTTGGATTTGTAGGTGTTTGAAATGGTTTGATAAACTATCTATCTGATCTCCTGTTACTGATGTCATCTCAGTCTGCTACTCCTCCGCCATCTTGACTCCTCCAAATATGCTCCTTTTTAAAAGGAATTTAATCAGGGGCACCTGGGTGGATCAGTTGGTTGCGTGTCTGCCTTCGGCTTGGATCATGATCCCAGGGTCCTGGGTTTGATCCCCATATTGGGTTCCCTAATCAGTGGGGAGCTTGCTTCTCCCTTTCCATCTTTCGGCTTGCTTGTGTTCCCTCTCTCATTATCTCTCTTTTGTAAATTTAAAAAATCTTTAAAAAGGGGGGGGTTAATCAGTCTTGGGCCTTTGGAGACCTCCTTGGGTTCAGCTGGTTACCATTTCTGGAAGTCATCAACTTGTGCTAGTTTCAGTGATATCCAATCTGAGCAGCAATACCTTTGGCTGCTTATGTCAATGCTTGACATAAGTTATTTCTTGACCTGAGTGATTCCTTCTTGCTCTGTACACCTGTCCTGTCAGATTCCCCTCTTCCAGAAACCACAAATTCCCAGGAAAGCATCCTGGTGACAGATATTTGTATCCTGCTCTTAATCTCTGTGTCTAAAATGTTATAAGTACTCATGAGTTTTTCCTGAATACATCAATTACAAAATACATCCTGAGAAAGCACACGGTTTGATCCACTTCACCAAATCATATGAGACACCTGTTCTACCTGCATTTCACAGTAGCTGAGCTTCAGCTAAACTTTCTGAACAAACTGACAACCTGAATAAACCAATAACCAGTAACAAGATGGAAATAGTCATTAAAAAAAAAACCCTCCCCAAATACAAGAATTCAGGGCCTGACAGATTTCCTGGGAAATTCTACCAAACATTCAAAGAAGCAATAATACCTATTCTTCTGAAGATGTTTCAAAAAATACGAACAGAAGGAAAACATCTATGAAGCCAGCTTTACCTTGATCCCAAAACCAAGCAAAGACCCCACCAAAAAGGAGAATTTCAGATCAATATCCCTGTTGAATATGGATGCCAAAATTCTCAGCAAGATCTTCCTAATAGGATTCAACAGAACATTTAAAGGATTATCCATTATGACCAGTTGGGATTTATCCCTGAGATGCAAGGGTGGTTCAACATTCACAAATCAATCAGTGGGATGGAACACATTAATAAGGGAAGAGACATTAACCATATGGTCTTCTCAACAGAGGCAGAAAAAACATTTGACAAAATACAGCATGCTTTCCTGATTAAAACTTGTCAGAGTATAGGGATAGAGGGAACATTCCTCAATTTCCTGAATGTCATCTATGAAAAGCCCACAGCAAATATCATTCTCAGTGGGGAAAAGCTGAGAACCTTCCCCTTAAGATCATGAACATGACAAGGATGCCCACTCTTGCCACTCTTGTTCAACATAGTACTTGAAGTCCTAGCACAGCTACCGGAAAACAAAAAGAAAAAAAAGGTATTCAAATTCGCAAAGAAGTCAAACTGTCTCTCTTCACAGATGACATGATACTTTATGTGGAAAACCCAAATTTTGAGAATTCATAACAATTCAACTATGTGGCAGGATACATAATCAATGCACAGGAATCAGTTGCAATTCCATACACAAGCAATGTGACTGAAGAAGGAGAAATTAAAGAGTTGGTTCTATTTACTATAGCACCAGAAACCATGAGATCCTAGGAATAAACCTAAGCAAAGAGGTAAAGGATCTATACTCTAGAAACTACAGAACACTCATGAAAGAAATCAAAGAAGACCCAAAAAGATGGAAAAACATTCCGTGCTCATGGATCAGAAGAATAAACATTGTGAAAATGTCTATGCTGCCAGGACAATCTACACTTGCAATGCCATCCCTGTGAAACTACCATCAACATTTTTCACAGAGCTGGAACAATCCTCACATTTGTATGGAACCAGAAAAGACCCTGAATCAATAGGGGATTGTTAAAGAAGAAAACCAAAGCTGGGGGCATCACAATGCCTGACTTCAAGCAATATTACAAAGCTGTGATCATCAAGACAGCAACACACAGATCAATGGAACAGAATAGAGAGCCCAGAAATGGATCCTCACCTCTATGGTCAACTAATCTTCAACAAAGCAGGAAAGAATATCCAATGGAAAAGACAGTCTCTTCAATGAATGGTGCTAGGTAACTGGATAGCCACATGCAGAAAAATGAAACCGGACCATTCTCTTATACCATACACAAAGATAAACTCAAAATGGATGAAAGGCATAAATGTGAGGAATCCATCAAAATCCTAGAGAAGAACATAGAAAGTAACCACTTGGACATTGACCATGGAGACCTCCTTCAAGACATATCTCTAAAGGCACGGGAAACAAAAGCAAATATGAAATATGAAAGTTTAGCTGAAGCTCAGCTATTGTAAAAATGCAGGACTTCAACATTATAAAAAAAAAAAACGCACCTCTGCACAGCAAAGGAAACAGTCAACAAAACAGAGAGGCAATCCACAGCTTGGGAGAAGATATTTGCAAATGACTTTAAGATAAAGGGCTGGTATCCAAGATCTCCAAAGAACTTCTCATACTCAACACCTAAAAAACAAAGAATCCTTCCCATGTCTCCTTCCCATAGTCCAACTTTAGAAGAGAAAGCACGTAGTAGACCCAATGGTGGAACACGTTCGACCCAAAGAAGGTGAGGTGAAAAATTATCAGGAACTCCATCAACTCCATGACTGAGACACCAGCCCAGCACCAGGATGCGAGACAGCACAACTCTGAGGACTCATGAACACATTGTACTGCAAGGGTGGCAGATAGTCACATAGCAGTCATTGCCCATGATCATGAACAGAGAAGAGTGCTATATGTCCTCACAGCACTTTGCCCTCATTTATTCATTCGTATAGTCAAGAAGTGTTACTGAAGACTTATTTTATATGGAAATATTCTAGGTGCTTGAATCCAGCAATGACCAAGGGCTAAGGCTCTAAGGTCTTTTTCACAGTACACAGAGGGAAGTTGTCATAACCAAAAATGACAGCACAGACAGTCAGAGCTGTGTTAGAGACAGCCTAGGGATCTGCAGAAGCTAAGTGTGGGTCTCAAACCCAGACTGCAATTTAGAGACTTTGAAATTGGTGATGTCTACAGGGAGACGTGCAGGGTGAGTGGGTATGATTCAGGTGAGCCAGGCAGTTGGAAGAGGGGTTTCCAGACCGAGAGGACAGCAAGTACGAAGGCTCAGGGGGACAGAGGCATAGTGCATTTGGGACAATGGTATATCCAGTGCACCAGGGAGAATTAGAAGTCATTGGTGTGGTTCTGGAATTGAAGACAGACAGGTGGGAAGGGCATGAGCATGCAAGACAATGGTGTCCACATGAGGAGTTTGTTCTGAGGGTAATGGGGACCTTTTCATGTTTTCTAAATACATAGAGGAATGAGCTGTATTCCATAGTGTGAACATTTTCCTGGATGTTTCTATTTGGGGATTCCTATGAGGGTATTCTTATAACATGTAGTACTTATCTTTTAGTGGATGAATACCTATGTGTTGTGTTGGGTCTAAAGTTAGGTGTGTAAATGCCGACTCATAGGGAATACTTGTGTTCAGCTAGAATAGATACTTCCAAACAGTTCTGCAAACTGATGGTACCAATAGGTACATTTTAAGCACAAGTAGCATGGTCAGATTCCTGTTTGTAGAGACCCCCTCTGGCTGGTGTGAGGGAAGCAGGCTGCTGAGGGCAGACAGGGTGGGCAGATGCAGGAAGAGATGGGGAGAGGTGCATGAGGGCATCCTGAATGGGGTGGAGTGGCAAACTGAAGCTGATTTCAGAGGTGGAATGGACAGTGCTGTTGATTGGACAGAGGGAGAGAGGAAGTGAAAGGTTTCTACTTCTAACACTCAAGACACCAAATGTGTGAGTTCTTTCCACAACAATGACCAATTCTCCAACTACCCAGACACCACATTGGTGTCCTATAATTCTGTTCAATTCTGAAATAACAACCTGGAGATGCCAGTCACACGTATTAGGTATTGAGAGTATCTGCACATCTGTCTGGCTCAAGGGACTTTGGTTATTGGTTATTTTATCTCCAGGGGCCACACACTGCTTGGCACACAGTAGGTGCACAAGAAATAACTGTGAGAAAAATGAAAGTATGGTACCCACCCTCAAGAAAAAGGATTGAGGGGGCGCCTGGGTGGCTCAGTGGGTTAAGACACTGCCTTCAGCTCAGGTCGTGGTCCCAGTGTCCTGGGATGGAGCCCTGGATTGGGCTCTCTGCTCAGCAGGGAGCTGGCTTCCCTCTCTCTCAACCCTGTCTCTCTGCCTGCTTGTGATCTCTGTCTATCAAATAGATGAATAAAACTTTTTAAAAAAAGATTGAAATGGGGGTTGAAGTGGGAAGAGTTCACATGGTCCAAGCAACTACCTTGTGCCAGGCTTTTTCTACACATTGTGTCTCTTCTTATCATTCAGCCTCATTTCATAAAAGAGAAAGTGAGGCCCAGAGAGGCCAAGCCACTCGTCCAGGGTCACAGCGCCCCCTCCAGGCAGGGATGGAAGAAGCCGCTGAACTGAGACTTTGGGCTCCACTCCATCTCTTGGCTTCCTCTTGACCCTCTTCTGTGACCTTAGCCTTATATTCTGACCTCTCTGGGCACCCCGAAGCAATAACAAAGATCTTTCTCCTTAGTCCTGAATTCACTTCTTGGTTGAACATCTGATTCTGTGATATCCTTTCCCTACTTGACGAGTGGCAGGAAATGCCTCACATTGTCCACACATTCTGGGTCCTCTGTTGTTCCAGGGGGCTAGACCTTAGAGGAGAGTGTTGATTGGACCCTTAATCCAATCTGACACCTCCTGCCGACCCACTATCCCCTGGACCCTACAAGGGTGGATCCAAGGTGCCTAAAGGCCCTTCACATTTTTACCACATCTGACTTCCCAGAATCCCCCAACCCCATTCTGGGCATTTCTCCATGTCTTTTCTCAAGTTGGTTCCTTTGCCGGCCATTCCCTCCTTAACTCCGTGTGCCAGGGACTGTTCATCCTTCAGAGTTCAGCTCAAATGCCACCTCCCTCCCTTCCCACTGGCGCTGTAGGGTCTCACAGCACTGTGCGTGTGCCTCCTTCACTGTTTCCATTAATGCATTTGTTGTGTACATATTGTTCCATTTAATATTTACCATTCTGGGTGCTGGGAACACAGGATGCTCCCAATGAGATGTCATCTCTGCCCTTGGGAGGTCTGGTGAAGTCTAGTGAGAGACACAGACCCATAACCAGTGATGACAGCACCATGTGATGTAGGACTTCAGGGCAAGCTAGGAGTCAGACAGGCCCCTGGCCCAGTCAGTGGTGCAAGGACACAAGATAGGCTTCCTGGAGAGGGTGGCATGGGAAGTGAGGCCGGTTGATTGAAGCAGATGGGAGTGGGGCATGAGGGATGCAGTGGGATCTGGGGATGAGAGAGTCTGGTACACTCAAGAAATTGAAAATGCTCCCATCTCATTTTAGCCTACAGATACAAAGTAAGGGTGCTGTGTTGGAAGACGGAGAGGGAGCTGAGAGAGGAAACTGGAGAGGCCAACAAGGACCAGACTGTCAGCTGCAGTGAAGCATCTGGGACTAGGGAGCCATGGCTGGTTCCAAACAGAGGGGAAGATGGAATGTGGTTTGTTCAGCAGGATCCCTCTGATGCTGTGCAGGAAACAGGTGTAGAGGTCAGACCTGAAGAAGAGAATTGAATCAGGATGGATGAGTAGTGGGTCAAGATAGTGTCGCTCAGAGATGCTTGTCTTCTTGGAACCTTAGAATGTGACCTTGTTTGAAATAGGGTCTTTACCCATGTAATTAGAAAAGGATCTCAAGATGAAATCATGCTGCGTGCTGGGCCCCTAAATGTTGGTGTCTAATGACTAGTGTCCTTATAAGGAGAGGAGAAGACATACAGACACAAGGACAAGTTCATGTGAAGACAGGCAGAGATTGAAATGGTGCAGTCCAGTCTGCTGGCAGCCACCAGAAGCCAGGAGTAAGGCATAGGGGCTGGTCCTGCCTCAGAGCCTGCAGAAGGAACGACCCTGCTGACCCCTGGCCCCCAGAACTGTGAAAGAGCACATTTCTGGAGTTTGGAGCACCCCGGTTTGTGTCAATTTGTCCCTGAGAACCAGGAAACTAATGCAAGGGCAGGTACTGTGTTCTAGGTCAGATGTACTCACACCAGGCAGAGGGCCCTGACAAGGGGAGTGGGAGGTCAGTGGACACTGAGCTGCACTGTGGCCCAAGCGCAAGGCAAGTCTGGCTGCTGGTAACTGTGATGGTGTGGCACTGCCTCCTCCCTCCCTCAGACCTCAGCCTGGAACAGTTGGGACCATAGCAGGGCCATGTCTTAGAGATCCCACCTCTGGCCCAACACCTCTGCTTCTGCAGAAGCCAGACAGCAGCTCTCTTCTGGACCAGTCCAAGGGCCTGGGACCCAGGGTTTCCTCACTAAAGCTCTGAGAACCTGCACTTTCCTGTCTGGGATAGCCCAGGGTGCCTGTTTGTAGGGGTGTGGATGGAACCTGAGCATTGGGAATGGAGGGTGCTTAGTCCAGCATGCATGAGAACAAAGAGTATGCTCAGAGAGTGGTGGAGGGATGCCAGCCTCCTTTTGTATTTCTTCCTCTGTCTTGTCACCTCCATCTCCAGACTAAACCATCCTCTGCACAGCCCAGCTGGGAGGCCTTAGGGAAGGTTTGGAGGCTGCATGTACAATGGGTCTCAGGGAAGCCTCTGGAAGTCTCCTGAGTCCCTCCCCACTCAACTCTGGGGCCTGAGGGTGGCCCCGCCCACAAGCTGAGTCAGTAGCCCGCCTCCCCCTGGGAAGCCTTTGGAAAGCCACTGGAGTACAGCTAGATAAAGTGCAGGTGCAGCCTCCAGCCCTGCCCACCCCGCTTCTGAGCTCTTGGTGTTGAGTGCCAGTGAGGGGCCCCAGGGCTTCCTGTGCGACGCCCCCAGACCGCTCCCCGCCGCCAACAACAGAGGAGAGTGTGTGCCCCTGGGTGTCTTTCAGGAGGAGGTGATGCAAGCGCGGGATGCAGGGAAAGACTGTGGGTAATACGAATGTTGGGGTGGATCTTGGGACCCAGAACCCGGCCCAACGAAGTCTGAAGCAAACGGTGCCTGGGCGGAGACCTCTAATCCGGGAATCGAGCATCCAGGCTGGGCTGTGTGTGCTGGAGTCCATGAGTGTCCTGTGCACTTCCTGGCTGTCGCTGCAGATCTTAGCGGGAAGGTTGTATGTCAGGGACACCAGCGTTAGTCACCATCTTCCCGCTTGTGCTGTGTCCTACTGTGAGAGTGTAGGTCTGTGTGCACCTGCAGGTGTGCCTGTGGCCCTGACTCTGCTGTTGTGTGGGTCCGTCCCCGCAGATGGGTCTCCGCATCTGTGTGAGTGCGCAGGGCTGACAGCAGGGCTCAGGTGCCTGTGGGCCTGCTGGGTGCTTATCTAGTGTGAGATTTTAAGGCAGTTGTGCCTGTAGGGATGAGTGGCAAGTGGAATGCAGGTATGTGGAGGTGTGGGGCACCACCCACATGGAGGTGTTTGTGAGACACAGGGGGCACCCAGATCCTGGTCTGTGAGACAGGACACTGTCCACCCCTGAGAAGAACTGTTCTGAGGTGTTTCTCCTTCTGTTCTCACACACACCTGGGCAGAGGCTCAGTGGCTGCCCTGGAAGGCACAGGTAGGCTTAAGGGCAGGTGGTGGGTTCTTCCTCCCTCATCCCCCCTCTGGCCCTAGACACTCACTCTCTGTCTCTCTGGGGACAGGCTGGGCTGTGAATCAAGGGAGAGACAACTCAGAAGTAAAGGAGCACCGAGGAAGGCCTGTTTTGTTTTCCAAAAGATAAAATGGGGCAAAATTCACATAATGTAGAATTAACCTTTTTGAACTGTACAAATCATTGGCATTTGGCACATTCACGATGTTGTGCAATCACCACCCCTTTCTAGCTGTCAAATATTTTCATCACCCAAAAGACAACACTGCCTTCATTAGTAGTCACTTACCCATTCCCTGGGCCCCTCAGCAAGGGCTCCAGGCTCTAATTTGTTTGTTGTGTCTATGAATTTGCCGATCTTAGGTATTTCATATTAACAGAATCAGATGACCTTTTCTTTAGATAACCTTTCATGCCTGGCTTTATTTCACATAGCAGAATGTTTTCAAGGTTCATTTGTGACACAGCATGTGTTCCTACTTTGTTGTGTAAAAAACACACAACAGAAAATTTATGACCTCAACCATTGTTAAGTATCCAGTTCAGTGGTGTTAAGCATATTCACGTTGTAATCGATCTGCAGAACTCAGTTCACCTTGCAAAACAGAAACTCTACGCCCATTAAACAAAACTCTCCATTTCCCATTCTCTGTAGCCCTTGGCAACCTCCATTCTACTTTGTTTCTATGAATTTGACTGATTTAGGGACCTCAGATGGGTGGGATCATACAGGATTTCTCCTTTCTGGGGACTGGCTGATTCCACATAGTGTAAAGCTTCATTGGTGTTATAACATGAGACAGGATTTCCTCCCTTTCAAGGCTGAATGATATTGCATTGTACGGATATATCACAACTTGTTTATCCATCCATCCACCAATGAACAATGGGGTTGTTTCCTCCTCAGGGCTCTTGTGGCTAGTGCTGCTCTGTCCAGGAGTGTGCAAATATGTCTTCCTGACCCTGCTTATGCCACTTTTGCATATCCATCCAGATGTGGGATGCCTGAGGCATAGGTAGTTCTATTTCCAATTTTTAATTTTTGGATGGAAAACCATTCATACTGTTTTCCATAGCTGTTGCACGACTGTGCTATCCCACCAACAATGCACAGAGTTCCACTTTCTCTACCTCCAGCACAACTGAGTGCCATTTAGACGTTCCCAGTTTTGGGCCATCGACACCTCTATTTAGGTCCAAGATATTTCCCACCCCTGAAGGAAATCTACAACCCATTAAAGTTCACTCCCCATTCCATCCTCCTCCCGGTCCCTGGAAACTGCTAATCTGCTTTCTGTCTTGATGCATTTACCTATCCTGCGTATTTCAAATAAATGAACTGATACTATATGTGGTCTTTGTGGCTGGCTTCTTTCACTCAACATATTGTCTCAGCATGTTATAATGTGTGTCTGTACTTTTGTATGCCTCAAAGATACTCCATCATATGGTTATACCAATTTTTCTTATCCAGTTATCGATTGATAAATCCTGCATTGTTAAAAAGGTGTTGCATTTTTGCATCACGTCTGTTGGTGGCAGAGAGAGGAAGACAGAGAGACAGAAAGACAGAGAAGTAACCCTGGATGGAGCAGATGCTTGGAAGGAGAGCTGTCGTCACAGGGAGCTGGGGCAGATGTGAGTCTGTTGCCTCTTGGAGAAGGGTAATGGAGATCCCACAGCTGCGAGCCTTGGTTGCTCCACGAAGCAGGCGTTTGGGGATAGGAGAGTGGGTAGGGCTTGAGGAGATGGAAGGAGGGTCAGTGAATTGCATTGGTACCTGACCAGAGATAGAGTGCCAAGCAGGCGTGGGAGAATGTGATCTGGTGATGCTGGTCAGTGCCACATCCTTGTGGGGGACTCACACAAGTAGGACCAAACAACAACAATAGTACCTAAGAGCTGAATGTGCACATCTCACCTTAGTGTCACTACAGCCCTGTGGAATAAGGAATACTATTCCATGTTCCCAGGGAGCCAGTAAAGGGCACTGCTGACAATTAAACAGAGGCTACATCCTCTCCATGCCACACAGGAGAGGTACCCTCCAGCTGAAGATAGAATTAGGGAGTAGTTTGCACTTACAGTTCAGGACGGATTTTGAATCACAGAGTTGGAGAGAAGCATGGAGTGGCCAGCATGCTCCAAGGCAGGAAAGTCAGGTGGTTGTGCATGTAGACAATAATAGTAAGAGTAGTTGTAATTATTATTATCAGTATTATTTTTTACTGCATTCTTACTATGCTCCAGGGCCTGTGCTATGTACTTGAAGCTCGTGATCTTCTGTGAACCCCATGCAGCTCCCAGGTGCTCTGAAAGTATCATGAGCATCAGGTGGCAGAGGGACTGGCCATGCTCTGCAGGGTGATGACTCTCTGCTCCCTCCGAAAGTCCTCTTGGGCCAGACTCAGCTTGGACACAGAGCTCTTGCTCACCAGGCCACCTTCACTCTCTCTCCACCCAGGGATGGCTGCCACTCTGGGTCTAAACCACAGCTCCATTTCTGAATTCATCCTCGTGGGCTTCTCCACCTTCCCGCCTCATCTCCTGCCCATTTTCTTCCTGCTGTTCCTGCTCATGTACCTGTTTACACTGCTGGGGAACCTGCTCATCATGGCCACTGTCTGGAGCGAGCGCAGCCTGCACACACCCATGTATCTCTTCCTGTGTGCACTGTCCATCTCTGAGATCTTCTACACCTTGGCCGTCATCCCGCGCCTGCTGGCTGACCTGCTCTCCTCCCTCCGCACCATTGCCTTTGCAGCCTGTGCCAGCCAGATGTTCTTCTTCTTCACATGCGGCTTCACCCATTCCTTCCTGCTCACTGTCATGGGCTATGACCGGTATGTGGCCATCTGCCACCCATTGCGCTACAATGTGCTCATGAGTCCCTGTGGCTGTGCCTGCCTGGTGGCCTTGTCTTGGGCTGGTGGTTCGGTCATAGGGATGGTGGTGACCACAACTATTTTCCACCTCACTTTCTGTGGACCCAACAAAATCCAGCATTTTGTATGTCACGTGCCGCCTCTCTTGCAGCTGGCCTGTGGAACTGATATACCAGTAGTGGCCCTGGGTGTGGGGCTCATGTGCATGATTGTCTTGTTGGGCTATTTTCTCTTCATCCTCCTCTCCTACACCTTAATTGTGGCTGCCATTTTGAAGATCCCCTCTGCTGAGGGCAGGCACAAAGCCTTCTCTACCTGTGCTTCCCACCTTATTGTGGTCATTGTGCACTATGGCTTTGCCTCTATCATCTACCTTAAGCCCAAGAATCTGCACTCCCAGGAAAGCAACACCCTAATGGCCATCTCCTACACAGTCCTCACGCCCTTCCTCAGTCCCATCATCTTCAGTCTCAGGAACAAGGAGCTGAAGACTGCCATGAGGAAGACCTTCCTCAGCAAACTCTATTCCTCCAGCATCTAAGTGGCCAGTGTGAAGGTAGTGTTAGAAGAAGGTAGAAGGATGACCATATCCCCATCTGTACAATGGGGTTAACAGTGACTACCAAGTATGATTGGTAAAGGTGTGTGACAACACCCATGACATAGCAGGTGCTCAATAAATGTGAGCCTTACTTCTTCTTCCTCCTTTGATTTGTGTCTTGGATATTAGTTTCATTTGTAATCAAACAGTTTTCTTAACATATAATGCACATGCCATAAAATTTACCCATTTAAAGTACACAAATCAGTTGGTCTTTCATATATTCAGAGTTATGTGATCATCACCACCATCAATCTGAAACATTTTTGTCACCCCAAAAAGAAACCCCTACCCATTCAGTCCCTATTTCTCCTCCAACTCCCATAACCCCCAGCCCTAGGAAACCACTTTTTTTTCTGAAAATATGGTTTAAATTCTTTTTTAAAAATTTTTTATTTCTTTTCAGCGTAACAGTATTCATTGTTTTTTCACCACACCCAGTGCTCCATGCAATCCGTGCCCTCCTTAATACCCACCACCTGGTTCCCCCAACCTCCCACCCCCCGCCCCTATATTGTTTAAATTCTTAAATTGAAGTATAGTTGCCAAACAATGTTACCTTAGTACCAATTGTACAACATAGTGATTTGACACCACACGATGCTATTAGAATACCATTGCCTACATTCCCTATGCTGTACCTTTCATCCCCATGACTTGCTCATTCTACTTTGCCTGTTGGAACATTCATATGAATGGAATTACATTAGATGATCTTTTTGACTGAGTTCTTTCACTTAGTACAATGTGTTCAAGGTTCCTTCATGTTGTAGATGTATGAGACCTTCTTTCCTTTTTATTGCCAAATACTATTCTATTATATGAACATACAATATTTCCTTTCTTTCTTTTCTTTAATTTAAATTTTAGTTAGTTAACATACAAAGAAATATTGTTTTCTAGAGTAGAAGTGGTTCTTCTCTTACGTACAACACCCAGTGCTCATCACAAGGACCCTCCTTAATGTTCCTCACCCACCTAGCCCATCCCTCACCCACCTCCCCCCAACAGCCCTCAGTTTTTTCTCCATCATTAAATCTCTTATGGCTTGTTTCCCTCTCTCCTTATTCTCCCCTTCCTATACTTTCATTTTTTTCCTTAAATTCCCTATATGAATGAAATCATATGGTATTTGTCCTTCTCTGACTTATTTCGCTTAGCGTAATACCCTCTAGCTCCATCTATGTTGTTGTAAATGGCAAGATTTCATATCTCTGATGACTGAGTAATATTCCTGTGTGTATATACACACCACATTCTCCCTATCCATTCATCACTCAGAGGACATTGGGGTTCTCTGCGTAGTTTGGCTATTGTTTATAATGGGGCATTCTGTATTTCATCTGTCTCTTTATCACTAGTTGAACTTCTCAGTATTTCTACTCTTGGCTATTTTGGATAATGCCACTAGGAAAGCTTGTGTACCCCTTTTTTCTTGAATATGTGGTTTCATACCGCTGTGTGTATACTAAGGAGTAGATTTTTGGATCCAAGGTAACTCTATGTTTAATTTTTTAATTATTTTTTATTGTATTATGTTAGTCATCATACAGTATGTCATTAGTTTTTGATGTAATATTCCAAGATTCATTGTTTACGTATAACACCCAGTGCTCCATGCAATACATGCCCTCTTTAAAACCATCACCAGGCCAATGCATCTCAATAGCCCACTCCCCTCTAAAACCCTCAGTTTGTTTCTCAGAGTCCACAGTCTCTCATGGTTCGTCTCCCACTCTGATTCCGCCCCCCTTCATTTTTCCCTTCCTTCTCCTAATGTCCTCCATGCTATTCCTTATGTTCCACAAGTCAGTGAAACTATATGATAATTGACTTTCTCTGCTTGACTTATTTCACTCAGCATAATCTCCTCCAGTCCCATTCATATTGATGTAAATGTTGGGAACTCATCATTTTTGATGGCTGAGTAATATTCCATTGTATATATGAACCATATTCGTCTGTTGAAGAGCATCTTGGCTCTTTCCACATTTTAACTATTGTGGATATTGGTGTTATGAACATTGGGGTGCATGTGACCCTTCTTTTCACTACATCTGTACATTTGGGGTAAATACCCAGTAGTACAATTTGCTGGGTCCTAGGGTAGCTCTATTTTTAATTTTTTGAGGAATCTCCACACTGTTTTCCAGAGTGGTTGCACCAACTTGCATTCCTACTCACAGTGTAAGAGGGTTCCCCTTTCTCCACAACTTCTCCAACATTTGTTGGTTCTTGCCTTGTCGATTTTTGCCGTTCTACCTGGTGGAAAGTGATATCTCAGTGTGGTTTGATTTGAGTTTCCCTGATGGCTAATGATGATGAACACTGTTTCATGTGTCTGTCAGCCATTGTACGTCTTCTCTGGAGAAGTGTCTGCTCACATCTTCTGCCTATTTTTTTACTTGATTATCTGTTTTTTGGATGTTGAGTTTGAGGAGTTCTTTATAGATCTTGGATACCAGCCCTTTATCTGTAGTGTCATTGCAAATATCTTGTCCCATTCTGTGGGTTGCCTCTTTGTTTTGTTGATTATTTCCTTTGCTGTGCAGAAGCTTCTTATCTTGATGAATTCCCAAGAGTTCATTTTTTATTTTGTTTCTCTTGCTTTTGGAGATGTGTCTTGAAAGAAGCTGTTGTGGCCAATGTCGAAGAGCTTACTTTGTGTGTTCTCCTCTAGGATTTTGATGGATTCTTGTCTCACATTGAGGTCGTTCATCCATTTTGAGTTTATCTTTGTATGATGTAAGAGAATGATCGAGTTTCATACTTCTGTATATAGCTGTCCAATTTTCCCAGCACCATTTATTGAAGAGACTGCCTTTTTTCCATTGGATATTTTTCCTGCTTTGTCAAAGATAATTTGACCATAGAGTTGAGGGTCCATATCTACCTCTACCTCTACCCTGTTCATTGGTCTATGTGTCTGTTTTTGTGCCAGCACCATGCTGTCTGGTGATGACAGTTTTGTAATGGAGCTTGAAATCAGGCAACCTGATGCCCTCAGCTTTGTTTTTCTTTTTCAACATTTCCTTGGAGATTCAGGGTCTTTTCTGGTTCCATACAAGTTTTAGGATTGTTTGATCCAGCACTTTGCAAACTGCCAATGGTATTTTGACCGGGATGGCATTGGAAGTATAGATTACTCTGGCAACATAGGCATTTTGATGATATATATTCTTCGAGTCCATTAGCATGGAATTTTTTTCCATCTTTTTATGTCCACTTTCAAGTGAGATCCAGTAGAGAGGCATTCACCAGATGGATTCAGCTCAATGAGGTCATGACAATGACACATTACTAAAGGTTTCATAAGCGAATAAGGAAGAAACCTTACAATTGATGTCACATGGAAACTCCTCCTAAAATGACTTTTAACACCTGTACTCTCTGCATCTCCTTCTTCACCAGGCTCTGAGCCATCAGCTCTCTCTTTCCCTAAAGACATCATCATTATGAGCAAGAAGATTTTCACCTCTCTCACACTGTTCCCTTCCCCACACAGCAGAGTCTGCGGCCCTATCAGGTGCAGCCACCACTTCTTTCCTTTTCTTGCTTGGATACCTCTCTCTGTTCCACTGCTAACTTATGGAAATTTCTCTCCCACTCCCTTCCATCCATTTTCATACCAAATGTTCCACTTAGAAATAAGTCTCTACTTATGATTTCAAAGGCATTGGGAAATTATAAATAACAAGCCATTTTTTGTTGGAACAAATTGCCTTTTTACCCCCTCTTTATACGTTTTTAGGAATAAAAAGACCCTATGTTAAAAGTGTTGAATATAGTATGATACCCAACATGTAGTGTATACTCATAGGGTGACTATTATTAGTTTTTACCATCGCCATACCAGCAGCCCAAGAGCCAGAGATAATATTCCTGTTTGCTAATTGAGCATCAATAATGTATATGCCCACACACGTGTGGTGACTCCCTTTTCCACACAATATTATGTAATCACAGGCTGGGGGCATCGATGCCAGTTCACACAGGGTCATTTTCAAGGAGAATGCAACCATACTGAACCAGTCAAGTCCTAGATTCAGCCCTTACATCATGCTATATACAAAATTAATTCAAAATGGATGAAAGGCCTGCATGTAAGAGCTAAAACTATAATGTTCTTAGAGGACAACATAGCTGTGCCATCTCCATGATCTTGGATTAACCAATCATTTCTTAGACATGACACCAAAACCATAAGCAATGAAGGAAACAAATACATAATTTGGATGTCAACAGAATTAAAATGTTCTGTGCTGCAAAGATTAACAACAAGAGAGTGAGCAGACCACTTACAGAAGGCAAGACAATACTTGAAACTCACATATCTGACAAGGGGCTTATAACTAGAAACTATAATGAATTATTACAATTTAACAAAAAGACAAGCGAGCCAATTTTAAAGATAGGTGACATGTCTCAGTAGCATTTCTCCAAGAACACATAGAAATGGCCTACAAGCATGTGATGAGATGCACAACATCGTTAATTATCAGAGAACTGCAAATCAAAACCAACATGAGATACCACTTCTCAGATAGCTATAACTAACAGGACAGGTAATAACAAATGCTGGCAAAGATGTGGAGAGATTTGAATCCTACTACATTGCTGGGGGAAATACAGATGGGTGCAGCCACTTTGGGCAACAGTCTGGAACTTTCTTTAAAAAATTAAACATAGGATTACCATTGGATCCCAAAAATCCACTCCTTAGTATACATGCAGCAGTATGAAACCATATGTTTAAATAAAAAAGGGTATGCAAATGTTCCTAGTGTTATTATTCAAAATGGCAAAAAGTAGAAAAACTGAGAAGTTCAGCAAGCGATAAAGAAACAGGTGAAATACAGTGTGTCCCATTAGCAACAGTAGCTAAACTATGCAGAGAGCCCCAATGTCTACTGAGTGATGAATGGAGAAGGAAGATGTGGTATGTATATACACAGAGGAATATTACTCAGTCATCAGAAATATGAAATCTTGCCATTTGAAACAACATGGATGGAGCTAGAGGGTATTATGCTAAGCAAAATAAGTCAGAGACAGACAAATACCATACGATTTCACTCATATAGGGAATTTAAGAAAAAAAAACATGAAAGTACGGGAAGGGTGAGGAGGAGAGAGGGAAACAAGTGATAAGACATTTAATGATGGAGAACAAACTGAGGGCTGATGGGGGGAGGTGGGTGAGGGATAGGCTAGGTGGGTGAGGAATATTAAGGAGGGCCTTTGTGATGAGCACTGGGTGTTGTATGTAAGAGAAGAACCACTGAATTCTACTTCAGAAACGAGTATTTTTCTGTATGTTAACTAACTAAAATTTAAATTAAAAAGAAATGAAAAGAAATACCATACGTCCATACAATAGAATAGTATTTGGCAATAAAAAGGAAAGAAGGTCTCATACATCTACAACATGAAGGAACCTTGAACACATTGTACTAAGTGAAAGAACTCAGTCAAAAAGACCCCCTAATGCAATTCCATTCATACGAATGTTCCAACAGGCAAAGTGGAATGAGTAAGTCTTGCGGATGAAAGATACAGCATAGGGAATGTAGGGAATGGTATTCTAATACCATTGTGTGGCATCAAATTACTAGGTTGTACATTCGAAATTAATGTAACTTAGCATAATCCAGAGAAAGACAATTAATATATGATTTCACTTATATGTGGAAAGTAAGGAATAGAATGGAGGACATTAGGAGAAAGAAGGGAAGAATGAAGGGGGAGAAATCAGAGGGGGAGGTGAACCATGAAAGACTATGGACACCAGGAAACTGAGGGGTCTGAGAAGACAGGAGTAGGGCGATGGGTTAGCCAAGTGATGAGTATTAAGGAAGGCACATTTTGCGATGAGCAATGGGTGTTATATGCAAACAATCAATAATGGAACACTACATCAAGAAAAAAAAGAAACTAAGGTAGCATTGTGTGACAACTATACATCATTTAAAAAAATTTTTTAATATTTTTTTAAGATTTTATTTATTTATTTGACAGAGATCACAAGTAGGCAGAGAGAGAGAGAGAGGAAGGGAAGCAGGCTCCCCGCTGAGCAGAGAGCCAGATGCGGGGCTTGATCCCAGGAGCCTGGGATCATGACCTGAGCCGAAGGCAGAGGCTTTAACCCACTGAGCCACCCAGGTGCCCCCATCATTTAAAAATTTTTAAACAATATTTTCTGAAAAAAAGTGGTTTCCAAGAGCTAGGGGTTATGGGAATTTACTGAGAATTGGAGATTGAATGTGTGAGGGTTTCCTTTTGGGTGACAAAAATGTTTCAAATTGATGGTGGTGATGATCACATAACTCTGAAAATACGAAAGACCAACTGAATTGTGTACTTTAAATGGGTAAATTTAATGGCATGTGCATTATATCTCAAGAAAGCTGTTTGATTACAAATGAAACTAATATCCAAGACACAAACCAACAGAGGAAGAAGAAGTAAGGCTCACATTTATTGAGCACCTGCTATGTCCTGTGTGCCATCACACATCTTTACCAATCATACTTGGTAGTCACTGTTAACCCCATTGTACAGATGGGGATATGGTCATCCTTCTACCTTCTTCTAACACCACCTTCATACTGGACACTTAGATGCTGGAGGAATAGAGTTTGCTGAGGAAGGTCTTCCTCATGGCAGTCTTCAGCTCCTTGTTCCTGAGACTGAAGATGATGGGACTGAGGAAGGGCGTGAGGACTGTGTAGGTGATGGCCATCAGGGTCTTACTTTCCTGGGAGTGAAGACCCTTGGGCTTGAGGTAGATGATAGAGGCAAAGCCATAATGCACAATGACCACAATAAGGTGGGAAGCACAGGTAGAGAAGGCTTTGTGCCTGCCCTCAGCAGAGGGGATCTTCAAGATGGCAACTACAATTAAGGTGTAGGAGAGGAGGATGAGGAGAAAACAGCCCAACAGTACAGTGATGCACATCAGCCCCACACACAGGGCCACTATTGGTACATCAGTTCCACAGGCCAGCTTCAAGAGAGGGGGCACGTGACATCCAAAATGCTGGATTTTGTTGGGTCCACAGAAGGTGAGATGGAAGATTGCTGTGGTCACCACCATCCCTTGGACCAAGCCACCAGCCCAAGACCCGGTCACCAGGCAGGCGCAGCCATGGGGGCTCATGAGCACGCTGTAGCGCAACGGGTGGCAGATGGCCACATACCGGTCATAGCCCATGACAGTGAGCAGGAAGGAATGGGTGAAGCCGAATGTGAAGGAGAAGAACATCTGGCTGGCACAGGCTGCAAAGGCGATGGTGCGACGGGTGGAGAGCAGGTCGGCCAGCAGGCGCGGGGTGATGGTCAAGGTGTAGAGGATCTCAGAGATGGACAGTGCACACAGGAAGAGGTACATGGGCGTGTGCAGGCTGCGCTCGCTCCAGACAGTGGCCATGATGAGCAGGTTCCCCAGCAGTGTGAACAGGTACATGAGCAGGAACAGCAGGAAGAAAACGGGCAGGAGATGAGGTGGAAAGGTGGAGAAGCCCACGAAGATGAATTCAGAAACAGAACTGTGGTTTAGACCTAGAGTGGCAGCCATCCCTGGGTGGGGAGAGAGTGAAGGCGACCTGGTGGGCAGGAGCTCTGGGTCCAGGCTGAGCCTGGCCCAAGAGGACTTCTGGGGGTGGGGGCAGGTAGCCCTCCCCCTGCAGAACATGAGCAATCCCTTCGCCACCCGATGTTCATGATGACTGTCAGAGCACCTGGGAACTGAACGGGGTTCACAGAAGATCATGAGCCTCAAGTGCGTAAGGCAGGCCCTGGAGCATAGTAAGAATGCAGTAAAAATAATATTGATTATAATAATTATAACTACTGTTATTACTATTATTGACTCCATGCATGACCACCTGGCTTTCCTGCCTTTGAGCAGGCTGGCCATTCCATGTTTCTCTCCATCTCTGTGATTCCAAATCCTTCCCGAATTTTAAGTGCAAACTACTCCCTAATTGCTATCGTCAGCTGGAGGGCACCTCTCCCATGTGGCGTATAGAGCATGTAGGCTCTGTTTAATTGTCAACATTGCCCCTACTGGCACACTGGGAACATGGAATAATATTCCTTATTCCACAGGGCTGTAGAGGCACTAAGGTGAGGTGTGCACATTCAGCTCTTAGGTACTATTGTTGTGTGGTCCTACTTGTGTGATTCCCCCACAAAGATGTGGCACTGACCAGCATCACCAGATCACATTCTCCCACCCCTGCTGGGCACTCTATCTCTGGTCAGGTTCCAGTGCAATTCACTGAATCTCCTTCCATCTCCTCAAGCCTTACCCACTCTCCTATCCCCAAATGCCTGCTTCGTGGAGCAACCAAGGCTCGCAGCTGTGGGTTCTCTCATATCCTTCTCCAAGAGGCAACAGACTCACATCTGCCCCAGCTCCCTGTGACGACAGCTCTCCTTCCAAGCATCTGCTCCATCCAGGGTTACTTCTCTGTCTTTCTGTCTCTCTGTCTTCCTCTCTCTGCCACCAACAGACGTGATGCAAAAATGCAACACCTTTTTAACAATGCAGGATGCATCAACCGATGAATGGATAAACAAAAAGTGGAAGATCCATATGATGGAGTATCTTTGAGGCATACAAAAGTACAGACACACATTATAACATGCTGAGACAATATGTTGAGTGAAAGAAGCCAGCCACAAAGACCACATATTGTATGAGTTCATTTATTTGAAATATGCAGGATAGGTAAATGCATCAAGACAGAAAGCAGATTAGCGGTTTCCAGGGACCGGGAGGAGGATGGAATGGGGAGTGAACTTTAATGGGTTATAGATTTCCTTCAGGGGTGGGAAATATCTTGGACCTAAATAGAGGTGTCGATGGCCCAAAACTGGGAACGTCTAAATGGCACTCAGTTGTGCTGGAGGTAGAGAAAGTGGAACTCTGTGCGTTGTTGGTGGGATAGCACAGTCGTGCAACAGCTATGGAAAACAGTATGAATGGTTTTCCATCCAAAAATTAAAAATTGGAAATAGAACTACCTATGCCTCAGGCATCCCACATCTGGATGGATATGCAAAAGTGGCATAAGCAGGGTCTGGAAGACATATTTGCACACTCCTGGTCAGAGCAGCACTAGCCACAAGAGCCCTGAGGAGGAAACAACCCCATTGTTCATTGGTGGATGGATGGATAAACAAGTTGTGATATATCCGTACAATGCAATATCATTCAGCCTTGAAAGGGAGGAAATCCTGTCTCATGTTATAACACCAATGAAGCTTTACACTATGTGGAATCAGCCAGTCCCCAGAAAGGAGAAATCCTGTATGATCCCACCCATCTGAGGTCCCTAAATCAGTCAAATTCATAGAAACAAAGTAGAATGGAGGTTGCCCAGGACTACAGAGAGTGGGAAATGGAGAGTTTTGTTTAATGGGCGTAGAGTTTCTGTTTTGCAAGGTGAACTGAGTTCTGCAGATCGATTACAATGTGAATACACTTAACATCACTGAACTGCATACTTAAAATGGTTGAGGTCATAAATTTTCTGTTGTGTGTTTTTTACACAACAAAGTAGGAACACATGCTGTGTCATAAATGAACCTTGAAAACATTCCACTATGTGAAAAAAAGCCAGGCACGAAAGGTTATCTGAAGAAAGGGTCGTCTGATTCCGTTAATATGAAATACCTAAGATCGGCAAATTCATAGACACAAAAAGTAGATTAGGGGTTGGGGGAATCTGGAGCCTTGGCAGGGGGGGATGGGGAAGTTACTACTAATGAAGACAGTGTTTCCTTTTGGGTGATGAAAATATATGACAGCTAGAAAGGGGTGGTGATTGCACAACATCGTGAATGTGCCAAATGCCAATGATTTGTACAATTCAAAAGGTTAATTCTATATTATGTGAATTTTGCCCCATTTTTTCTTTTAGAAAGCAAAACGTGCCTTCCCCGGTGCTCCTTTACTTCTGGGTTGTCTCTCCCTTGATTCACAGCCCAACCTGTCCCCAGAGAGACAGAGAGTGAGTGTCTAGGGCCAGAGGGGAGATGAGGGAGGAAGAACCCACCACCTGCCCTCAAGCCTACCTGTGCCTTCCAGGGCAGCCACTGAGCCTCTGCTCAGGTGTGTGTGAGAACAGAAGGAGAAGCACCTCAGAACAGCTCTTCTCAGGGGTGGGCAGCCTCCTGTCTCATAGACTGGGATCTGGGTGCTCCCTGTGTCTCACAAACACCTCCATGTGGGTGGTGCCCCACATCTTCACATACCTGCATTCCACTTGCCACCCATCTCCACAGGTGCAGCTGCCTTAAGCTCTCACACCAGATAGGCACACATCAGGCCCACAGGCACCTGAGCCCTGCTGTCAGCCCTGCGAACTCACACAGATGTGAGACCTGGTGCAGGGTGGATCCACACAACCACAGAGTTAACCCACAGGCACACCTGCAGGTGCACACAGACCTACACTCTCACAGTAGGACACAGCACAAGCGGGAAGATGGTGACTAACGCTGGTGTCCCTGACACACAACCTTCCCGCTAAGATCTGCAGCGACAGCCAGGAAGTGCACAGGACACTCATGGACTCCAGCACACACAGCCCAGCCTGGATGCAAGATTCCGGATTAGACGTCTCCGCCCAGGCACCGTTTGCTTCAGACTTCGTTGGACCGGGTTCTGGGTCCCAAGATCCACCCCAACATTCGTATTACCCACAATCTTTCCCTGCATCCCGCGCTTGCATCACCTCCTCCTGAAAGACACCCAGGGGCACACACTCGCCTCTGTTGTTGGCAGCGGGGAGCGGTCTGGGGGCGTCGCACAGGAAGCCCAGGGTCCCCTCACTGGCACTCAACACCAAGAGCTCAGAAGCGTGGTGGGCAGGGCTGGAGGCTGCACCTGCACTTTATCTAGCTGTACTCCAGTGGCTTTCCAAAGGCTTCCCAGGGGGAGGCGGGCTGCGGACTCAGCTTGTGGGCGGGGCCACCCTCAGGCTCCAGCGTTGCGGGAGGGGGTGGAGGAGTGGGGGGACTCAGGAGACTTCCATAGGCTTTCAGGAGACCCACTGTACATGCAGCCTCCAAACCTTCCCTGAGGCCTCCCAGCTGGGCTGTGCAGAGGATGGTTAAGTCGAGATGGAGGTGACAAGACAGAGGAAGAAACACAACAGGAGTCTGGCGTCCCTCCACCTCTCTCTGAGCATACTCCTTTGTTCTCATGCATGCTGGACTAGGCACACTCCTTTCCCAATCCTCAGGCTCCTTCCACACCCCCACAAACAGGCACCCCAGGCTCTCTCAGAAAGGAAAGTCCAAGTTCTCAGAGCTTTAGTGAGGAAACCCTGGGTCCCAGGGTTCTGGGACTGGTCTAGAAGAGAGCTGCTGTCTGGCCTCTGCGGAAGCAGAGGTGTTGGGCCAGAGATGGGCTCTCTAAGGCATGGCCCTGCTCTGTGCCCAACTGCCCGGGCTGAGGTTTGAGAGAGGAAGGAGGTGGTGCCACACCATCAGTTACCAGCACCAGACTTGCCTTGCACTTGGGCCACAGTGCAGCTCAGTGTCCACTCACCTCCCACTCCCTGTGCCCAGGGCCCCTGCATGTATGAACATATCTGACCTAGAACACAGCATCTACCCTTGCATTAATTTCCTGGGGCTCAGGGACAAAATGCCACAAACCAAGGTGCTCTAAACTCCAGAAATGTGCTCTTTCACAGTTCTGGGAGCCAGGGGTCAGCAGGGTCATTCCTTCTGCAGGCTCTGAGGGAGGATCAGCCCTATGACTCTCTCCTGGCTTCTGGTGGCTGCCAGCAAACTTGACTGCATCATTTCAATCTCTACCTGTCTTCACAAGAACTTGTCCTTTTGTCTGTATGCCTTCTCCTCTCCTTATAAGGACACTAGTCATTAGACACCAGCATTTAGGGGCCTAGCACGCAGCATGAATTCATCTTGAGATCCTTCTCTAATTACATGTGTAAAGACCTTATTTCAAACAAGGTCACATTCTGAGCTTCCAAGTGGGCATGCATTTCTGTATGACACTATCTTGACCCACTACAGCATCCGTCCTGATTCAGTTCTCTGCTTCAAGTCTGACCTCTACACCTGCTTCCTGCACAGCATCAGAGGGATCCTGCTGAACAAACCACATTCCATCTTCCCCTCTGTTTGGAACCAGCCATGGCTCCCTAGTCCCAGATGCTTCACTGCAGCCAACAGTCTGGTCCTTGTTGGCCTCTCCAGTTTCCTCTCTCAGCTCCCTCTCCATCTTCCAACACAGCACCCTTACTTTGTATCTGTAGGCTAAAATGAGATGGGAGCATTTTCAATTTCTTGAGTGTACCAGACTCTCTCATCCCCAGATCCCACTGCATCCCTCATGCCCCACTCCCATCTGCTTCAATCAACCGGCCTCACTTCCCATGCCACCCTCTCCAGGAAGCCTATCTTGTGTCCTTGCACCACTGACTGGGCCAGGGGCCTGTCTGACTCCTAGCTTGCCCTGAAGTCCTACATCACATGGTGCTGTCATCACTGGTTATGGGTCTGTGTCTCTCACTAGGCTTCAACTGACCTCCTGAGGGAAGAGATGGCATCTCATTGTGAGCAATCTGTGTTCCCAGCACCCTGAATGGTAAATATTAAATAGAACAATACATACACAACAAATGCATTAATGGAAAGAGTGAAGGAAGCACATGCAGAGCGCTGTGAGGCCCTAAACACCAGTGGGAAGGGAGGGAGGTGGCATCTGAGCTGAACTCTGAAGGATGAACAGTCTCTGGCACACGGAGTCAGGGAGGGAATGGCCGGCAAAGGAACCACCTGAAGAAAAGGCATGGAGAAATGCCCAGGATGGGGTCGGGGGAGTCTGGGAAGTCAGAAGAGGTCAAAATGTGAAGGGCCTTTAGGCACCTTGGATCCACCCAGTAGGGTCCAAGAGATTGTGGATTGGAAGGAGGTGCCAGCCTAGACTTAAGGTCCCACCAACACTCTCCTCTAAGCTCTAGCCCACTGGCACAACAGAGGACTCAGAATGTGGGAGCAACCTGGGGCATTTTCTGCCACATCACAGAAACAAATATTCAACCAAGAAGTGAATTCAGGACTAAGGAGAAAGATCTTTGTTGTTGCTTCTGGATGCCCAGAGAGGTCAGGATATAAAGCTAAGGTCACAGAAGAGGGTCAAGAGGAAGCCAGGAGATGGAGTGGAGCCCAAGGTCTCAGTTCAGCGGCTTCTTCCATCCCTGCCTGGAGGAGGCGCTGTGACTCTGGAGGAGTGGCTTGGCCTCTCTGGGCCTCATTTTCTCTTTTATGAAATGGGGCTGAATGATAAGAAGAGACACAAACTGTATAAAGAGCCTGGCACACAGTAGGTGTGTGGTCTACTGCCCTCAGCACCCATATCAACCTTTTTCTTGAACTGTGGGCACCGTGCTTTCATTTTTCTCACAGGTATTTCTTGTGCACCTACTGTGTGCCAAACGGTGTGTGGTCACTGGAGGTAAAAATGACCAATAACCAAAGTCCCTTTGAAGCACAGCCTTGTAGCTTTGCTCAGCTGTTCTGTGAGGCAGGTTTCAGGCATTTCTGGGTCTCTGCACTGGGTCTGATGCAGAGGTGACCAAGAAATACATCCTAGTTGTTTCCTACCCTAGACATTCATCAACCCCTGCTGGGTTCCGGAATCTTTACTCACAACTGCAGATGGAGAGATTGGTGAGACCCAGCCCATCCCCAAGAGTAATGACTTGCACCTACTTCTCTACATAACACTGCACTCCTGACCCCAGGAATGTGGAGGCAGTTTCCTGTGAGTCTTCCATCTGACCCCAGGCTCATGGACATGGCAGGACTCATTAACTGTCAGTGGATTTCCTTTTCAGATCTTTTTACCTCTATGGGTTTCAGGGAAGTCACTGGGGCTGTAGTGTCCTGAGAGTCTACTGCATCTTCATGACATTTATCTCCAAGCATACGAATGATTTCAGCACTTGCCTGTCTCTTCCCCTTGCCTGGTAGCCTTAAGTGTTAGCACTTAGGTCCAGTCACTTTCCATCTCTAGCACAAACTAGAACACCACGAATGCATATAGCACAATATTCAACTACAGACTGGACAGTTAAGTCAACTGAAAAACTCTTCAGAGGGCACCTGGGTGGCTCAGTGGGTTAAGCCTCTCTGCCTTTGGCTCGGGTCTCTGGGTCCTGGGATCGAGCCCCACATCCGGCTACCTGCTCAGCGGGGAGCCTGCTTCCCCCTCTCTCTCTGCTTGCCTCTCTGCCTACTTGTGATCTCTGTCTGTCAAATAAATAAAATCTTAAAAAAAAAGAAAAAGAAAAAAAGAAAAACTCTTCAAATCCTTGGTCATCGTCTTGCTTAAGAAGTTCCCACTCATTTTGCTAGGTGGCAGTGCGTTGGTACATGGAGGGAGGAAGCCTCATGCTAGATCTGCTCCTTGATAACTGGGTAAAGTCAACCAGACCACACTAGCTGGTTAGTCTGATAAGCCTGATTAGCCTCAACACTGTGGGCCAGATAACTCTTATCTCTGGCTCAGAGGACATCCAGCCCTAGCTAACATGTATCCAATAGTTGTGTATGCAATGCCTGAGCCCTTCTCTGGGGAGCCCACAGTGACCAGGACCGACATGCCTGCCCCTGTGCACATGACAGTAGAGGAGAAATGGTGGATGATAGATAACTGAATTTAGAGAAGAATATGAGATGAGTGAGGAAGGGAAGGTGGTGTGCTATGAAAGCCCGGCAGATTGCAGGGGTTTATGAAGAAGGGGGCATTTTAGCTGAGACTTTCTCCTCTACGACTAGAGTGTGAGGAAAGGGTGCATCAGGCAGAGAGAACAGCATGTTCTGGGGGTGTGAGGTGGGAAGATGATTGTCCCTTTCAGGAATGGAAGAAAGCCAAAGTGACAGAGGGCTTGGACAGGAGAGGAGGAGTGAGTGGCTCAAGATGGTTTAAAGCCAAACAGGGATCCACACAAAAGGACCCTAGACCATAACCCTAACTGCCATGGGATGGAACTCATCTACAGGAAATACTGGCTAGGATACACACAAGAGGGTAGATGGGTTCCTGGGATGGCAGTCACATAGTCACTCCTGAAAAGTCAATTTCAGGTAAATTAGGGATGAGCCATTCCTATTTCAGGGGGATTTTGCAGCTCATCTAATTTCTCTAGTGTTGTAATGAGAGATGAGTTTGTTTTCTCAGCAGTTTTATTGACCACCTATTAGGTACCCAGCTATGGGCACACAATATTAAGCTACTTCAGACTGGTCCTACCCTCTCAGGGCTGTTAGTCTGTGGGGAAGGATGGAAGGTGTTGTCAGGCAATGCAGTGACCATTACCGTGGAAGTAGAAGCCTCAGCTGCTCTCAGAACTCTGGAGACCTTTGTCCCTGTCTGTGTCCAGCAGCATGCAGTGTTCACAATGGCCACTTGGCACCATGTGGTTTGTGGGCAATGGTTCTGCCATGGTGCATGTTGTAGAACTTGGCCACTTTGAGCTCCAAGAATCTGTTGCGTGGGCCAAGAAATGGTCACCTCCATTTCCCACCAACTTCTCTTGGTGCTAATGAAACACCAAGTCTGAGCTTGAAATTAAGTGGGGAAAACACTCTGGGGACCATTCCTCTAGAGTGAGCCAAACTTACCTAGCCTTGAGGTGTGTATTGAAACTCATCTGCCTGCAGGTCTGTGGCCAATCCTTAGGGACTCTTTAAATTCCACAGAGGAAGTGGAGATGGGGAATTGTGTGCCAACTTTTAATGAGTTCCCAGCTGTCACTTGAAATCCTGTGACTTGTTCAGTAATGACCATGGTCTTGGCTTCTAAGGATTGGTATGCCAGCTGGGCTTGGCAGGCTGTGCATGGAAGGGGTCCCGTTGTGCTCTTTCATGCCATTGACTGACTCCTGATGAGCCTAACTCAGTTCACCTCTGTGTCCTCCAGGAAGGGAGCCCAGGGGCCCTGGCAGTTGGGCTCTGAGCACATGGGGGCAGGGCTGGAGGTGGTGGATTCAGACAATTCTCCTAATCTCCTGCTACCCCAAGACATCACCTCCACTGAATTCTCTGGGGGCTTTTTGTTTACTTCTTTAAACAAAGACTAGCTAGCCACCAGTGTGAACTGTTCAGCTCTCCTTAGGTTCTTTAACACAGATTGATAGGCAAAGAGAGACTTGTATGTAGTAGCTTGGGTGGTTCTGTGCCTCAGGGCACTGACTCACATCAGACAGACTCAGGTGGAAATCCTGGCGAGCCACTTCCTGGTTGTGGGACCTTGGTGCATGACTGGATCTCTCTGATTCTCTGTCTGAAAACGGGGACAGCAATAGTAATAGCACCTGCCTAATGTATAAGCTGTCTGGTACTTAGCAAATGTTCAGGAAGTGCTCGGTACTGTTATTTCATCACTGAGCAGAGCCCTGTAGCAGCCTGGGTCCAGTGAATAGAATCAGCTCACTGTCTACCTACCTTATCCCATGCCTTTGGAACTCTATCCATTCATCCATCAAACATTATTGAGTGATTTCTGTATTCCAGGCTCTGGAAATTTATTTTTTTTTCAGGCTCTGGAAATTTAAATACACAGCAACCAAGTTGAGGTTTCTTCTAGTTTTAGGAAAATGCGAGTTAATGATTCATAGAAATAAACGCTAATTTCAAGGAAGTGGATTTGTGGTTGCAGTTCTTGGGCCAGATGTAGCATATAGTGGAGAAATAAATGGATATTATATCAGAGTCAGGGTGGGCTGTGACAAAACTATTTCCCTGTATTTGAACTCTTCCCCAGTGAGGATCAGGTCCCACGGTTGTCTGTTCAAACCTACCGTCATGAGCTATGGAAGCACATACACATGTTGTGTCTTTCCATTATGTCAGCTTTATTCAGTCCTAAAGCAAGGTTAACATAATTGTAAAGCATTTTCAGGATCCTGAATTCACTAGCATTTTACTACATATTTAACTTGGCTTCATACACGTCACACAAAGCAAAGCACAAGACAAAGTGGTACCACAACCCAGAAACAACAGGGGTAAGAAGTTATGAAACCAAATGCAAAGTCAGCCTGTGAGCATGCAGTTGGGAGGAGGCCTTGGTCTGGGTCAGCTCTCTGCCCTCCTGCTTATTATGTTCAGGCAGTGGAGGATCTCTGTTGTGTTCAGAGATCAGTCATGCAGACTTTTTGCAGGCAATTGTCTTTTTTGGTGTGGTCAGACGTGAAAGTGCAGCGTTTGGAAATTCTGACAGTTTGTTGCAAAAATGCTCCTTTTTAAAAGGAGTTTAGTCAGTCTTGGGCCTTTGCAGCCCTCCTCGGTTCAGCTGGTTACCAGATCTGGAAGCCATCAGCTTGTGCTGGTTTCAGCGATATCTGGTCTAAGCAGCAACACCCTTGGCTGCTTATGTCAATGCTTGGCATAAGTTACTTCTTGACATGAGTGACTCCATCTTAATCTGTACACCTGTTCTATCTGCTCCCCCTCTGCCACAAACCACAAAGCCCCAGGAAGGCATCCTGGTAACAGGTGTGTCTATCCCGGTTCTTAACCACTCTGTTTGCCATGTTATAAGTACTTATGAGTTTTTACTCACTTCAGCAATTGCAAAATGCATCCTGAGAAAGCACATGGTTTGTCCTACTTCACCAAATCATCACGAGACATCTGGTCTACCTGCATTTTTATAATAGCTGAACTTCAGCTAAACTTTCTGAGCAAAGAGCAAGACCCACTCCTAGTTTCTGACAGCTCATCTCCATGGTCCTAGAAGAGAATCGCATTTTATGTTTCTCTTCTCTGCATCAGGTGTGCATCTCATTCCCATACAGCTTCAGATTTAAGGTGTTTTACCTAATTCAAAATAGCATTTGTTGGAGAACAATTGTTCCAACAGACCTGAGCTTTGTTGTGCCATGTCTATGTAACCATGAGTGAAAGATGTATAAGTAAGTGAGCCTGGGCCAGGTCCAGGGAATGGCCATGACTAATCCTAATGGCTGATGCCTGCATCTTCCCAATGATCTTGGTCTCAGGAATCCAGGCTTGCAAATGTGGAGGAAACTCACAGAGGTTTTGGAATTAACAGAAGGGGTTCAGACACAATTAAGGGATTGAAGGATTTTTTAAAATGGGATAGAGATCCACTGCATCTGTACAATACAGACCATAAAATTTAATGAAGGTCTCTAAGAGGGAAACAAGAGTCAGACTCTGAGTAGACCGTATACACGGTACCGGTTGATTTGGGCCCAATGAAGGAATAGATGTCCCAAGGATAGCCAGGGAAAGGGACCATCAGAGGCAAAGAAAACTGCAAGAGCAAATGCACGGAGGTGTGAGGGGCATGGAGAAGTGAAGTGGCAGACTGTGAAGGGGGTATTCGAGATATCTTAGAACAATCTCACTGGGAGCCAGAGTGCAGGTTGGACCAGCAGGAGATGCTGAAGAGGAAACCAGAGACGCTGGTCGAGTTAATAGTGATCCTGAATAAATGTGAGGGGCCCAATCGCCCTATATCCACAAGCTTTAGGCTTTTTACATCTTTTTTACATCATAAGATAGCTTTAGATATGGGGATTTTATGAAATGAAATTGGTCCTCTGTATTGGCCAGTTTAGGTGAAGTATGATGAGGTAACAACCGGTGACCTCAAAATCATGGTGGCTGATAACCACAGAGCTCCATGTCTTTGTCGTGTTTATGGTCATTGCGGGCCAGCAGAAGCTCTGCTTGAGGGGGTCTTCTTCATTGCAAATTTGAAGAAGCTGCCCTCTCTGGGAAGAGCTGGTCTTGCGGCAAGAGCAAAATAAAGATGGAAGAACCACATAAAGCTCTTAAGATTCCTGCTTACTCGTGGCACATGTCAATTCCCAACACACTTCACTGACCCAAGCATAATCATGGCTGAGCCTGGCCTTAATGGGAATTAAGAATTATAATCCTCCTGCAGGGATGGGCCCTGCTTCTGGGGTACTTCCTCCACTCAGCAGAAATCAGGAAAGGAAAGAAAGGGTGAGCAAGCACAATGCCAAGAGAGGGTTACTAGGCTTTGGAGAAAGGTCCTTTATTGTTGCCCCTGTGAACTCAGAACCCAGAAAAGAAAAGGATGGGGCCTGAGGCTGTGTAGCATGGGATCTACATTATCCTAGGGTGTGGATATAAGGGCTTGGGTCAGCAGTTCTGGCGCCTCTCACAAATGAAAGCAAATCTCCCTAATTCACAAGAGAAGTCACTCCAATGTCCATAGCTGTGCATCAGCATGCAGGCTGGGGCAGTTATATTATCATGTAGTTCCTTGGAGTCCCGGTTGCTGTAAAGAGATGCCCACAAAATCCCTGAGTAGATTGGCCAGTGCCTGAGCCCCCCCAGCCCTGCTCTCTATGAGTGAGGGTCTGGCCCTGAGGGTCTTGAGGCCTCCAATGAGTCATTTCTCGAGCCCATCTTCCAGTAGGCATCTGGTCAACCCGTTCCCATTTCTTTTTTTCTGAGTGGAGAAATGGAGCTCAAATGAGAGTGGCGGCAGGCAACAGTCTTCAGAGAAGCTGAGGATCTCCAAGTTCTGGGACCACTCTCTTGATTGCCTCATCCCACTGACCCTCTCCTCCTCTCTGAAGAGCATTTACTCTGAAGTCAGATTTTACCTAGTCCAAGTTCTAGCTCTGCCAAAAGCTACTTACTTAATTTCTGAGTCTCTGTTTTCCTTTTTTGCAAAACAGGAGCACATTCTGAGGATGTGATGACCAGTGCATTGTAAGATATGCTGTATGTGCTCAGACAGCAGATGAGTTTACCAAGGAGATGAATTCTGCCCTTAGCCTAGAGCCATCCAGGGCAGTTTGCCAGACAGGGAAAGGTGATGTTAGCCGATGGAAACATCCAAAGAAAAACAAAGAGTGTGGGGCGGGGCAGGTAACCTCCAGGAAGACATACTGCGTTCAATGTTGTCTCCACCAAAAAGACATGCCCACATCCTAACCCCAGGTATCTGTGAATGTGACCTTATTTGGGAAAAAGACCTTTGCCAATGAAATTAAGTGAAGGATATTGAGATGAGATCATCTTGTATTAACTGAGTGAACCCTAAGTCCAATGACACGTGTCCTTATAAGGGACAGAAGAGAGAAGACGGGGGAAGGGAAGGGTGTGTGGCCCCAGAAACCGAGATTGGAATGATGGGCCTATGAGCCAAGAAATATCTGGACCAGCCAGAAGCTGGAGGAGGCAGGAGAAGATCCTCTCCTACAGTCTTTGAAGGACATGCAGCCCTGCTGACCTTGTCCCCATGTTGGGACTTCTGGCCTCCAGAACTGTGAAAGAATAAGTTTCTGTTGTGTTACACCACACAGTGTGTGGCTCTTTCTTACAGAGTCCATAAGAAACTCATACAGTTGACAAGTGCTGCATTATGATACTCCTGAAGAGACCCAACCTGCATATTAGCACCTTCAAGGTTCTGAGAAGTCCTGGGAGGTCCTGCAACATTGAATCTATCATTTCTCAAGCATTTAAATTGGAATACTCTCCCCAAGTAACAAAATAACAATAGCTGGTCTGGTAGAAATGTGGCATGTTGTTTGGGAGTTGCTGCAGGTAAATAGTGAGTGGTCATCAACTCACTCATCAAAAGCCCTGCCAATCTCTTGGGGGTAGGGGACTGTCGTGGATGATTAGGGGCACCTGCATTGCAGACAGGGAGACTCACATGTAGGTGGAGGTTGAGCCATCCATCCACTTGTGGTTGCCTTTCTGGCCCTCTTTGAAGAGGCCTATCCAGGATGTCACCTGCCTAGCTGATGTCAGGAAGTCCTAGAAGGAAAAAGGCATACTGTGAAGTAAAGTTCTATCAAAGCTGAAAGGACAGAGGTTGGAGTGTCTGAGGTTTGCAAGAGGACTAAGGTACAGAGGAGCTCTCAGGTGCGCAGCAGACAGAGACAGCCATGCACAGCACTTTATATCCTGATGTGAACTCCAGACCCACTATGAGCATGTTGTATGTCTTCAAACAAGTAACCCACCCCTTGGTGTCCCCATCTATACAAAGCAAAGAAGAGTCTCCACCTCCTAGTATATCCTCCAGATCAGAAGAATCAATTGTGTGAGGTATATGTATGTAGAAAGAAGTACTGGACAAATACTGGCTGTGAATGTTTCTTAAGGTCAATGCATGTCAGAGCAAGGGATTTGATCTGTAGGCCATAGAAATATCTCTGGCTGGAAACCCAACTCCAAGGACATTCTTGACGCCCTACTTCGAGCCAAGCCTTGTTCCTGAGATTGTTTAGATCCAGCCCCAGGCTTATAAGCAGGCAAACCTGATGCAGTGTGAAGTTCTATGATGAAACCTCTGATGATGTCATGAGAGAATATGGAGAATGGATGTTTGCATTGGGGTTTTGACAGATGAGTAAAAGCTCTCCACACAGATAGAAAGAGTAAGAGTGCTCCAAGCAGAGGGACCCACATGAATCAGAGCTTGGAGGCAGGACCACAGAGCAGAGAGTCCATTCCCTGCATGTCATAGCAGTGAGGTTAGGTAGAGGCAAGAGGAGGCAGGTCTTGAAGAGCATACTAGAAGTATTGTGCTAGATCCCAAAAGAGACAGAAATATGAACCTCCCAAATTCTTTTATAATACCTCCCCCACCCTGCTAAGATTCTGGTTTTCCCTTTTCCCACCTGCTCTGTTCGGCTATTGATGACAACCAGGTGAGCTTGCTTCTGGACACAAGAATCATTAGCCTGGGTCCAGGTGAGCTTGTCCGGGGAGAAGAAGTAGCAGGAGCCCTGAAAGACCTTCCAGTCCAGGGGGCAAGGCTCACAAGAGGTTTCTGTGGGATTGGAGCCATTAGCAAAATCGGCATGTCCAGTTTTCCATCCAGTGAAGAGCTGTGTTGCCCATCACCCCCTGGTCACATTCCCAATGGCCTCCCTTTGAGCACACCCAGCAGCTGGAAATTCACTACCTGGTAAGCTGGTGCTGCCCGTCATTGAGTAATATCAGAAGGAAATAGTAAAATGCTATGGATATCCTATGAGGTGGGGAAAAGAGATCCAAAGAACACTGTGGAGTTAATATCCTACTTTTGTATAAAATAGAGGGACATGGGTTTGACATCCTCATTTGCTTGAAGAAACTCCAGAGTAGTGATTCTCAACCAGCGGCAATTCTGCCCCCAAGGGACACTGAGCAACAACTGAGACCTCTTTCAGTTTTCCTACCTCAGGCGGAGCTCTCACACGTCAACAGCAGAGATGATGCCAAACACCCTACAATGCACGGGACAGTCCCCCACCGTCCCCCACTGCAAAGGATGATGCAGCACCAAATGTCAATAGTGCTTCGTTTAAGAAACTGTGCTCTAAGGGAAAACACATATAACCGCATAATATAATCACAGTGGTTCCTGAGAGTTCGTGAGGGTTCAGGAGTGATAGGGCGGATTCTCGACTCATTCATCTACATCCAGTTAGTGAATACACCCACACGCGCGCGCACACACACACACACACACACACACACACACACAATTAATCCTTATTTGCAATTAATCCTTAATATGCAATCCATATTTGCAAATTCTCCTACTGACTAAAATATATTGGTAACCCCAAAATCAATACTTACGAAGCTTTCCTTGTCACTCACAGAGATGTAAACAGCAGCAAAAAGCTTGAGTCTGAGGTAGAATAAGGCAAAGCTCTGCCTCCTTGTTCCCTCTCAGACCGTGAACAAGTGTTCTTTCCATGGGCCATTCTGTGCTACGATTTTCACATTTTTACGCTTTCTGTCGGGGATTTTGTTGTTTAAAAAGGCTCTTGGGGGGCACCTGGGTGGCTCAGTTGGTTGGGCGACTGCCTTTGGCTCAGGTCACGATCCCAGCATCCAGGGATCAAGTCCCACATCGGGCTCCCGGCTCCATGGGGAGTCGGCTTCTCCCTCTCAAGCTCTCACTCGCTCGCTCTCTTTCTCTCTCTCTCTTTCTCAAATAAATAAATAAATAAAAATCTTTTTTTTTTTTTTTTAAAAGGGCTCTTGGGGCGCCTGGGTGGCTCAGTCAGTCACGAGGCTGACTTCGGCTTAAGTCACAGTCTCAAGGTCCTGGAGTCGAGCCCTGCATTGGACTCTGTGCTTAGTGGGGAATATGCTTGTCGTTCTGCCCCTCCTCCCACTCATGCGCTCTCTCTCTCTCTCTAGCTCCCTCTTTCTCAAATAAATAAGTGAAATCATAAAAAATAAGATAAAATTGAAAATAAAAAGACCCTCGACCCTCAAGTATAAGGCAGAAGTGCTGTCAGTGTTCCTAAATGAGCACGAAGGTTGCAATATGCCTTATCGAGAAAATGTATGTGCATTAGATGTTTCTTTCAGACATGAGTTATAGTGCCGCTGGCCATGAGTTGAATGCTAATGAAACAGTAGCTATTTAAACAGAAACACACAAAAACAGGGTTATGTCTTGATCAGTTGACAAAACGTTATGACCAGAGGCTTAAATAAACCTAACGCTGTTATTTCCCCTACGAACAATGATTCAATATGCACCAGTTTATCATTTGCAGGGACTTTATAAAACATAGCTACATGAATAATGAGATTTGCTTGTATATATTGTGAATGACATCCACTCATACAAAAGTTATATAAAAAAGGTGTGACGCCAAGAGCACCCCCTTCAGAAACATCTGATCCCAATGGTTGTTTGGGAACAAGGAATGTACACTGTGGCGAATTCTCTAGGACTTGTAACATGCTGCTATGAACCGACCACATTTTGTAACATGCCAGTGTGTTATTAAAAGTGGCAGCTCTGGATCCTGACCACCTGTCTTGGAGAAAATACTGTTGATTACCCCCATTTTACAGCTGAAGAAACTGAGGCTCAGAATGGTTTAAATGGGTTGCCCAAGGTCATATACAACCACAAGCCCACACAGGTCTTGCTGTCTCAAAGGTCTTGCTTTCCTGGGAGCCCTCCAATACAAATATGATCTGATCGTGTCACCTGAACTCCCTAAAAAGATCTGAGAAGCCATTGGCATTGGGGTGCCCCTCTAAGAGCCACTGCTGTGGGCAGCCCCAATGTTAACAGGTGCTGAAAGGAACACAGCCTCTTCCCTCTCCACCTAGTCTCCTTACCGTTGCCTGCCAGTACAGCCTTCATTTGTCGGAACACTTCTCCCCGGATGAAGTCCCGGTCGTGCCCAGCATCCCCCAGTCCCTGAGTTACTGGGAGGCCCAAAGAGAAAGGGCTGGTGAAGGTCTTGGCAGAGAGAGAAGATACAATTGAGGGGAAGGAGGCCAAACATATTGAACCCCACTCACCTTTTTCTTTGAGTTGAAAGACTTCCTTCTGCATTTGTTTTGTCCTCTTCAGTACTGGGGAGAGGTGCAACCAAGTATCCTGGACCCCAGAACTTCCCTGGGGTCTCTCCCTGTTCCTCAAAGCCAAAGCTTTCTCCCATTCCCAGGGCAAGGCCTTCTGAGGCTCCGAAATATCCCCCCCTCATTTTTCAGATGAAGAAATTGAGGCCCAGAGAGAGAGGTAGAGGCCCTTGTCCAAGGCACCAATTAGTGGGCAGTGAGGCAGGACTTTTATTTAGGAGGGTCTGTTGAACTAGCTCTCTATAGTTGTTAGCAGGGAGCCTGGAGTTTTAGTCCAGGTCAGGGATGAACTTTGGGGAGACACTCACCAAAGACTCAGACTGATCTCAGTCCATACAGCTCCCAAATGCCTCTGAGACTGATGGGCAGGTGAGCCCTACTTTGTTATCACTATGATCCCCCTAGGGACACAGACCAGCCACCCTCGCACTGGCCTTGTAGACCTGCCTTTGCAGGTTGGGAGCTAGTGTGCTTGCTTCCCTGTGGTCACCCTGTTCCCACTGGCCCACATGCCTTACCTTCAGACAGGACCACACTGGAGATAATGACCACAAGAAGCAGGATCAGGGACACAAAGAGGCAGAGATACTTCCAGGTCTTGTCCTGGGATGTCTGTCCCCATCGCCCTAGAGGAAACCGGGTCAGCCTCCCTTTCCCCAAGGATATACACTCTCTAGCCCCCTGAGATGCCTCAGACAGTCTGCAGGAAACTGCCATATCCCCTGGGGTATTCTGGGTTCACTGCTGGACCCACCTGATAGGGAGGGCTCGGAAAGGGCTGGAAAAAGAGCCCATCCTTCTAGGATAAGAATTCATGGGGGTAAAGGCCAGTGCGATGAGGATGGGCTTCAGGAAGACTCAAATCTCAAGTATTCCCTTCCTCTAATCTATGAGGGAACCAGAGCAACCAAGCACCCATCTTTTGTTGAAGTAAAGGGCCCCTGGTCCCAGCTCCTTGACTCACCAGCGTTCCCCTGCTGCGGGGGCAGTTTTGTTCTCAATGCTGTAATCTCATTGGGGTTTGGGGACTGCCTGGCTTCGGCCATGGCTGCAGTTTACTCAGCTCTGAGATTCCCCTGCCCTGCAGGGTTTTCTGAGTGATCAACCCAGCCTTAGAAGGAAGCACCCTCCTCCCCAACCGTCCCACACTTGTCTTCCTTCCTGGCTCAGTGCGGGGCCCCAAGATCTCTAGATGTCCGACAACCAAGTAATCTGATAGGAGAAGGGACCTGGGCACCTAGAGCAAAGGCAGTGGGCACCAAACTTCTGAGAACTTGATCTCTGCCCGAAGAGGTTAAAACACAAGACAACACAGAACCGAATCCAAATTCCTGTACTCACACCACTGCCGCTCTTGGCTTCTAACAGCTTTCTGCAAACAGTTATCTTAGGTTTGCCCAGTTGTGGACATGTGGCCTTAGGAAATAATTATTTAAAGATTTTATTTATTTATTTGACAGACAGAGATCACAAGCAGGCAGAGAGACAGGCAGAGAGAGAGGAAGGGAAGCAGGCTCCCGGCCAAGCAGAGAGCCCGATGGCGGGGACCAGGACCCTGGGATCACGACCTGAGCCGAAGGCAGAGGCTTTAACCCAGTAAGTCACCCAGGCACCCCAGGAAATAATTTGCATGATTCTTCTCTTGGCTACTGAGGCCAGTCCCACTTCCCATTCACTCATTCATTCATTCATGCATTACTCTAGCTAGCTAATTACCTATTTATTATTTTAAAGGTTTAAAATGTTGAATATAAGGAAGAAGGAGCTAGCATTTATTGACTGCCCTCTGTTTGTCAAACATGATGAAATGTGCTTTACATACTCTATCTCATTTCATCTTCACACACACAAAAAAAATGTCCAAAATAGTGACTGTTCAATAAATGAAAAGCTTGGCATGGTGAAAACGCAAGGATAATAAAAAGCACAGCTAGGATGTAAATCAATCCTTTCTTACACCAAACAGTCTTCCCCATTATTCTCTGCTGTGTTGCCAATATCAATACTGTGCACTTGAGAGAAAAAGAAACATTACCTAGCCATCTGCTATGAGTTGAGTTGTAACCCTCATCCTCCCCAAATTCATGTCTGAAAGCCCTTACCCCCAGGACCTCAGAATGTGACGGTGTTTGATAATAGGGTCATTGCAGATGTAATCAGTTAAGATCAAGTCACACTGGAGTAGAGTGGGCCCCTTATCCAATATGAGTAGTGTCCTTACCAAAAAAATGGGAATTACACACAAGGAAAATATCATGTGAAGATAAAAGTAGACGTTAAGGTGATGCTTCTACAAGTCAAGGAACACCAAAGATTGCCAAAATACCACAGAAGCCAGGAGAGAGGTTGGCCGCAGACCGCTTGCTCACGCCCACCAGAAAGAACTAATCTGCTGACACCTTGATCTGGGACTTCTGTCTTCCCAAACTGTGAGGCAACAAATGTCTGTGGTTTAAACCACTCAGTGTACCATACTTTGTTATAAAAGCCCCAGGAAATTAATATATCACCTATGTTGCATATTGCATTGCAATCCTTAACCACAGGCAAACCCATTTTATGCAGTTATGACCACAGCAGTCTATATCACAGTGTTTCCACGTGCATCTTGAAATCCTGATAATTTTTTTAATTCCTTTTTTTATTCATTAATTTTTTTTTATTTTTTATAAACATGTAATGTATTATTAGCCCCAGGGGTACAGGTCTGTGAATTGCCAGGTTTACACACTTCACAGCACTCACCATAGCACATACCCTCCCCAATGTCCATAACCCCACCCTCCTCTCCCTACCCCCCCAACCCTCAGTTTGTTTTGTGAGATTAAGAGTCTCTTATGGTTTGTCTCCCTCCCGATCATATCTTGTTTCATTTATTCCTTTCCTACCTCCCAAACTCCCCACATTGCATCTCCACTTCCTCATATCAGGGAGATCATATGATAGTCGTTTTTCTCTGATTCAAAATCCTGATAGGGGTGCCTGGGTGGCCCAGTGGGTTAAAGCCTCTGCCTTCAGCTCAGTTCATGATCTCAGGGTCCTGGGATCGGTCCCCATGTTGGGCTCTCTGCTCAGCGGGAAGCCTGCTTCCCCCCTCTCTCTGCCTGCCTCTCTGCCTACTTGTGATCTCTCTGTGTCAAATAAATAAATAAAATCCTAAAAAAAAAAAAAAAAGAAAATCCTGATGATTTTTTAAACAGGAAAAAGTCCTCACGCTTATTAGGGATCAGGAAGATGCAATCTAAATGAATAAGGAGATATTACTACGTGCATATCCGATTGGGGCATATTTTTAAATCCATCACTAAGTGTTGGTGAAGAATTGGAGAAACTGGAACTTTCATACACTGCTGGTGTGAGTGTACATTGTTGCAAAAATTCTGGAAAACAGTTCAGCACAAATAACAAAGCTGAGAACACACACACCCTTGGGGTTGCACGTGTAAGTGTATATCCAACCCAGTCGCATGCTTATTTGCATGTTTATTCCATCACAATTTTGTGTAATTGCCCAAACTGAAAATCATCAAATGCCCATCTGAGTAGGTTAGAAGAATACAACTGCGGTGTATCGTTATGACAGAAAAACAGAAAACATACGTCCATGAAGATGAGCCAACAAGAGCGGTGTACAACAGCTTGGATGAGTCTTTCATTTTTTATTCTTGTGAGAAAACATACACGCATGCACGCATACACACACACACACACACACAAAACTACAAAACTATCATTCCATAAGCAAAATCAAGTATTCAAAAACAATTTGTGGGGGCGCCTGGGTGGTTCAGTCGTTAAGCATCTGCCTTCGGTTCAGGTCATGATCCCCAGGTCCTGGGATGGAGCCTCGCATGGGACTCCCTGCTCAGCAGAAAGCCTACTTCTCCCTCTCCTGCTCCCCCTGCTTGTGTTCCCTCTCTTGCTGTCTCTCTCTATCAAATAAATAAATAAAATGTTAAAAAAAAAAACCACAACTTGTCCTACCTACTCTCAAATGGATGAACAATGAAGAGTGTGTGAGAGATAAGCAGATAGGCAGATAGATGATAGATAGATGATAGCTAATAGTTCAGTAAAGCAAATCTAGCACAGAGTTAATAAATGGTGAATCTAGATGAAGGAAACACAAGTCCATTGGACTATTCCTACAACCTTTCTGTAGATCTAAATTTTTTCAAATTAAAAGTTGTGGAGAAAAAGTTCAAAAATGTGAAATGCTAATGTTCATAGCAGTTTTGTATGTAATAGCCTCAAATCTCAAATAACTAAAACGTCCATCAATTTGTGAATGGATAAACAAATAGTAACATCTATGCAGTGGGCTACAACTGAGAGATGAAAAAGAAATGCGTTCTTGATTCGTGCAGCAGCATGGGCGGTTCCCAAAGGCACGTTAAGTGAGTGAAGCCAGACCAAAAGAACTAGCTAACTGTAGGATCTCCTCTACACAGAGCTAATTATAGTGACAGAAAGCAGAATATACTTGTCTGGAATTGGGGATGGGGGATTGACTGGGAACTTTGGGGGAGTCATGGAAATGTTCTACATCTTGGTTATGGTTGAGTTTCCATGCCAAATTCATCAAATATATATAACTTCAAATGAGGTCATTTTATGTGAATTATATATCCATAGAGTTGATTTTGTCTAATAGCAAAACTAAACTATATTGTTCAGGGGTGTATAGAGAGATATACATGGGTAAAAAAAATTGTAAAGAAAATTGGTAAATGATTATCAGAAATTCAGGATACTGGATAAGTCTGGAGAATTAACCTGTGTGATGAGAGATGCATTTGCGGCGCTTCTGGTTCTGGCAAGCATCTTTTACTGCACTTGGGTTGTAAATGTGTGAACACTGATTACATAACTATTCATTGATTGTATATGTTTGTTTATACATTTTGTGTATATACATTATATTTCACAATAAGGATAAAAATGTTGTGAAAAGGGATATGAAAATACTTTGCACAGTTACACTGCCATAGAACTGTTAACGGAATAGGGGACTTTATAGTTCCCTTGCTTTTTGGGATCAAATGTAAAAAATAAAAGATGGATTTTCCAATTTGCATGACCTACTTGACACTCATCTATCAATCGGCATTTTCTGCAGACCTATTTTAGAAGACAATGTCATGATAATGTCATCTTACTTTTATACAACACAGTTGGCTCCTATGTAACCACCAGAACATTTTTATGTCTGATATTGGGTGATATTGCCCTCTTGATGATTCCCATAAATTTTGTTTCCACCATCCTAGAGAGAAATTATTTAAGGGAGGTGAAAGATAAGGACAGAACCTTCGTAGACCTGGACTCACCATCAGATAACTCAGAAATGTTGGAGAGATAAAAATTTAAACCCAAAGAACATGCCAATTCATGCATACAGAATGAGCTAAGTTTATCATTGAATAGAGAAAAGGTTCAGAATGCCTGCATGTAGGCTGTAATTGACTACCAAGATGTAAATTTTCAACTCTATTTATATGGAATTAAAACTGCAGTTGATACACATCACCTTATGGTAAACAGTTGGCACTTACTGAATTCACATGGGTTTTTTTGTATTAGCCATGTATTGTATTAGCCATGCCTTTTAATTTCTGTGTTGACACCTAGGGCCTTGCTGACTCTGGAGAGACTAGCCAATTTGTAGAGAGAGCAAACAACACACTTAAGAGTACCTCATTCATATGCATGTCAGCGCATCCAAAGCCTGTACCCCCAACTACCTCCTTTGTCTAGATACAAATTGTATAATTCATATAAATTTTATGTAATTATTTATAAGTATTCATATACCTATTTTATATTTATAAAGTATTTATAAGCATATTTTAAAATTTATATGCATTTAATTATATCTAATATTCATCAAATATTTATAAAAAGTCATTGTATATGTGGCCCAAGAAACACTCAAGAGATTCCAAACCACCCATACCTTCCCACTGCTAGTGAACCCTCTGGCTCAACCACAGACCCCAAGAGTTAAAACCCAAAACAGACAAGACCACTTAACTCATTTTTTTTTTCTTTATAAAATTATTTATTTGAGAGAGAAAGTGAGCAAGAGAAAGAGAGCGAGCACGAGTGGAGAAGGAGCTGAGGGAGAAGCAGTCTCCCTGCTGAGTAGGGAGCCCGATGGGGGGGCCTCAGGTAACTCGGAGTACCCTGGGATCACCACCAGAGCGGAAGGCAGCCCCTTAGGGCTGAGCCACCTAGACGCCCCAAGACCGCTTAACTCTTACACTAAATCCCATTGTGCTTATTTCTTATGCATTTTAGGAGGCACTGATAAAGATGTTTTGCAACGACCCCAACGCTTCAACGGTCAGACCAGAAAAGCCCCACTAACAATGGACCGCCTAGAAGACCACACTCCACACGCCCCATTCGCTGCCCAGATGACCGCCCCTGACCACGTGCTTTCTGCCTGTGCTCTTGCAGCAACACCCCTTCCCCCACAAACTCTCCTTATAAAACTCTAGGTGTCCCTCTTGTGGGCACGAGAGGTCCGTAGCTAAAGTTTGAGCCTGCACCTGCCCGGGCTGCCCAGACACGAAACAAATCTCTCTCTTTTTCTTCCCAACCCTCCTCTCTTGAGTTACTGGCTTCTCTTGCGAAGAGTTTATCCGAGTTTGTTCAGGCAACAGGGTTGGCGAGCCCAGCCAGGGGCTGCGCTCTCAGTTCGTCCACCCCGTGGGGATTCCGGGAAAGGGGGGTTGCACTGGCTGGGGCAGCGCCAGGGCTGCCTGTTCCTTTTCTGAGTTACAGGCTGTGATCTATCACCTGGTAAGAGCATGTGTACTTTTCGGCGGCGGAGCAGCAACCTTTAAAAGTAAAAGTAACAGGAAACCGGGGCGCCTGTGTGGCTCAGTGGGTTAAAGCCTCTGCGTTCGGCTCAGGTGATGATCCCGGGGTCTTAGGATCGAGCCCCGCATTGGACTCTCTGCTTAGCGGGGAGCCTGCTTCCCTTCCTCTCTCTCCGCCTGCCTCTCTGCCTAATTGTGATCTCTGTCTGTCAAATAAATAAATAAAAAATCTTTAAAAGTAACAGCAAACTAAGATAAGTTAAAAACGGAGAGGGAGGCAAACCGTAAAAGACTCTTAACTCTAGGAAACAAACTGAGGAATGCTGGAGGGGGGATGGGCATTAAGGAAAGCACATGATGGAATGAGCACTGGGTGTTTTATGCAACGGATGGCTCACCAACTTCTACCTCTAAAACCAATAATATAGTAAATACTAATTAAGTTGAAATCAAATAAAATTAAAAGATAAAAAAATAAAAATAACAGCGAACTTCAAAATGCACACAATTAGAAATTGGATCGATGAAACCATTTTTGGAACCAGCGGAAAGGCAGGTCTGGGGTGGTGAAAGTTAAGAGTTTAGTTTGGACCTATTGAGCCCAAGATCCCTAAGAGTCTGCCTTTTGGAGATGTTTCCAGGAGCTTTTATAATCTGGAGGCCACTTCTCTCCCCAGTCCCCCAGATGCGTGGAGATGTCAGGAATCCTATTGCTACACACCGCGGGTCTTAAATTTTGTTTCATTAGGAAATAACTTAGATCACTTCTCGGCCTTTTGGCTAAGATTAAGTGTAGGAAATAACTTAGATCTACTTACTTTCTGGTTATTTGTGTTTTTTTACAACTTATATTTTAATTAACTTCCTTTCAATTTTCCATCTTTTTAGATTTCATATTATTTTAATTAGCAATAAAGAAACCTGGTTTTGAAAAATACCACACAGAGGGAGACCTTACACATATAATAGACCTCTCATGTATCTGTTTGCTGGTGAACCTAGTGAAATCATACATGGACATCCATTTAAAATATCTGGAAATGGCCCTGGGAGCATACTGCAAATGAAGAAACATTTGTTATTCCAGAATTGCCAGGTGGTCCCTTTGCTAATGACACAACCACAGAGCAGCACATTCCCCCATTGCTGGTTTTTGGTATCTCCTCTAAGCAGCTTCTCCAATAGGACTGTGATATCCACCCCCCCCCCCAACACTTCATGGTTTGCTTGGGGCTTTGCACTCACTCTTCCTTCAGGACAGGATGCTTCTCTCCACTAAACACACCTTCCCCAGTCTTCTTGTAGTTTTTAATCTTGGAATGACTTTCACTTTCATTTTTGAAAGATGGCTCTGGTGGATATACGATCCTCTGTATCTTTCCTTGACCTGGTGCTTTTTCCCATGAGGTACAAAGCAGGTTCATGGAAACAAAACCCCAAATCATTACTAAGGAATTACTCATGGGATTCTCGGAGAAGCCAGAGGATCAGTAGCTTCTCGTTGGGCTGAACTTGATCTTCACGGCTGAGTCCTTGCTTACTGTCACCTCTGACTCCCACCTCCACTACCCCTTGGGGTTTATCTTCTCCAGCTGCTCCTTTACTTGACATCTTTTCACCTCCATCACGGTCCCTGACATACCAGAAGACATCCAGAAGGGTACAAAGTAATCACTTTGGCAGACTGCCTCATCTGGATGGTTTTAGCTGGGATGAACAATTGTCTCCTTGACCATGACTTGTTTGTAGCTATTGCCTATTTTGTATCTTGCCTGCTTTTATAACCTATAAGCTTACAGCTCTGGGTCCAGCCGGTTGCATCTCAGTTCATTATTCTTGTGCACTCCCTGATTCATCACCTGATTTTAATCAGGGTATTATTACACCCGCACTAAGACCTTTCTCATTTCTTCAGTTATCTTGCCAAGGGGCTTACGGTTATCAATACCTTCGATCTTCACTGAGTTCTCTTGTGTCTGTGAGTTCGTGAGCACCCTCAGAGACTGAATTAGAGAAGGGAATTACTCTAAAATAGGTAGAATAAGTGGGACTATTTCCTGGTTATTCTTCAAAATTACAGCTTCATTATTTCACTCAGAAAAGATTCTCTAAAATTAGAAATGTTATTTTTGTGTGTTCATGTTCATTTGCATCCATGTTAAAAATACATTTTAAATAAGTAAATAAATAAATAAAGATTCTCACAGTCCCTTCTCTCACAAGAGGACAAATAAAGACTTCTGAATTATCTGACATTATTTTTTGGCTTTGGATTCTTTGAAAAGTTCAATTATCCACCCAGGGCTTCCCTCCTTCCTGGAACTGAAGGTTAGGGAATGTATCTCCTGGCGTAATTTCTGTCTCAAGAGCTCTAGCTCCCACGTGATTAATTTTCTCTCTCTGACAAAATGGGAAGATAAAAAGAAGCTTTCTGATGCAACACAGTCCCTCGGAGCCTCTATCCTCAGACAATTTTGTCATTCACTCCATAGACGAAGGCAAGATTCATTAACCAAAGGTGCTGGGTCCCAGGGAGGTTTTATCAAGAAGGATACCCAGGATAAGGAGAATTGAAGTATGTGTGGGAGCCAAGAGGGTGTCTTTTAGACCCTGGCAAGTAGAGATGAGAGTCTGGAACCCCACTGTTTGTGATGCTTTCTGGAGAGTAAGCATGTTTAGAGAGGAAATATTGATGGCAAGAAAAAGCCCCTGAAGTTGATAGTTTTATATACATTTTTATAATCGTGCAGAATTTGAGTATATGCAGGCATCTGGAGGGACAGAGAAGACTGTATACACCTCTTAATCTTCCCCGGCTCACCAGTGAGCATCTTACCATTTGTTTTACCTCAGCCCATCAACACTGCCTCAAGCCTCGAGCCTCATGCTTTGTGTGGCAGGCGGGAGCAGGGGGTTGTTTATTTTAATGTCCACACATGAACTTCCATAGAAGCTGGTGAGCTGGGAGGACCTGGTGTCCTTGATCATCGCCCAAATATTGGACTTAAGACATGCTCACTGCCACAGCCCAGAGACATCCTTCAGCTCCCCTTCCAGAAAGTCTAAAACACTGACATCCCAAAGCAGTTTTCAGAGATCAGATCAGATCAGCTTGGAGAGCCAGGACAGAAAGAGGCAAACCTCTGTTCAGTTGGCAGAGTAGAAAGAACACATGACTGGGACCCCTCAGAATGAGTAGAGGAGTCAGGACTGCCAGTCAATCCCTGTGCCACCTTAGACATGTCATTACACTAAGTATTTTCCTTGAAAATTTTGTCATCCAGCAAGTGCACAAGGAGCACTTCTATGTTCCTTGTGCTGTGTGGGCAGGAGTGAGGGTAAAACAGAAAACAATTTGCGAGCTGAGCTCTCAAGTATTCATTATTTGATTACTAGATTAGCAAAGGGAGGGAAAGGCAGGAATGCGGTGTAACTTCAATGGGCCAGAGGCACTTTTGCTTCTGTGGACCCCTCCCTCCAAAATTAACAATATTTAAAAATTACATTTTATAGATTTTTATTGGTATAAAGACACTTATAGTTCTGGTTGGATGCAGTCATCTTTTCTCTTCTGATTTTAAAATAAATAAATATACTTTAATATACCCTGGACCACCTGTGTCATCTGATGGAAGAAGAGCTCAGCCGTGCTTCCTCATAGGTGAGAGATGCTGTGAAGGTTTTGTTGGCAACAGAGAGTCTGCTAACTCCAGTGCCTCTTTTCTCATCTTTCATTTCAGCAAAGGACATTAGATCTTAAAAAGCAGACAGTAAAGAGGGAAACATAGAAGCGGTTTAAAAGTCAACTCCAAAAACAGTTGGAGGGACACCTGGCTGGCCCAGTTGGTAGAACATACAACTCTTGATCTCAGGGTCATGAGTGCAAGCTCCATGTTGAGTGCAGAGCTTACTTTAATAAAATGGTTGGAGTTGGAGGGGCTTTTCATCCTAAGGTGTGAGGTAGATGACTTAGAACAAGGAGACAATGCACCCAAAGCCAAGACCGGTTTCTGTCTAGGGCTTCCTGCTGCCTCACTTGGGAAGGTGGGTTTAGTGGAGGGAAGCATCCTCTCCTGAAGGAAGAAAGTGTGCAAAGCCCCAGGCAAACCATGACAGAGAGGATCTCAGTTCTGTTGGAGAAGATGCTTAGAGGAGATTCCAAAAGCTAGCAGTAGGGGAAGGTGCTGCTCTGTGGCTGTGTCATTAGCAAAGGAACCTGGCAATTCTGGAAGGAAAGTGAGGTTAGAGAAACAGGGTTGAGTGGAGGGAAGGAAGGGGGCCTTTCATAGGTAAGACATTGGGGAGATATCATATAGTCTTCAGAGGTAAAGGATCCAAGGTACCAGGACAAGTAGTACTGAGTTCACATCATGTTCTAGACCAAATGACACTTCTTGGAGGTAAACCATGGTTGATCTACATGGTTTCTTAAGGTGGAGACTGGAGAGCTGTTGACCAATCCACTGTAAGGACCACCGTGCCAAAGTCAGGTGAGTGAGCGGGGCAGCATCACGGCAAGGGAATTCAAGACCATGAACCCACAGCTAGTGAAGTGGCTCCTGTCCCAGGACGGACAGTAGGATAACTGTCAAACAGAAGAGAAAAACTTAACATGACTGGAGCAGGAATGCCAAAGGTTTACTTAGGAAAGCAGAATCTGAGCAATCCATTATTTTTTGTTGGAAAGTAAGGTGTGAAGAAAAAAACACAGGAACCCTAGAATCATACCAGCTGTTGTTGAAAAATTAATTCTACCACTTCTTTGCTGGGTGATCTTGGACTCCTGTATGAGTGTCCTGGGGCGGCTGTGTGGTCTAAAACAACAGACATCTGTTCTCTCACAGTTCTGGAGGCCAGATTTTCAAAATCAAGGTGTTGCCAGGATTGAATCCTTTTGGAGCGTCTGAGGGAGAATCTGTCCCATGCCTCTCTCCTAGATTGTGGCAGCTCTGGCAATCCTTGGTGTTCCTTGGCTTATAGCTGGGTCAGTCCATCTATGCCTCTATCTTCACACAGTTACTTTCTTTCTGTCTCTGTGTGTCCTCTCCTTGTCTTGCAATAACACTAGTTGCTTGATTTAGAGAACACCCCAAATCCAGGATGATTTCATCTTAAGATCCTCAATATAACTGCAAAGACCCTCTTTCCATATAGGGGCACATTCTGAGATTCCAGGTGGACACGAATTTGGGGGCAATGCTATTCAACTCAGTATAGTTGTCTATTGCATTTCTTTTAATCTATGCTCCTTCACCTAAACACAGCAGATGATAACAAGTACCAGTAAGATCAAGTGAAAAAAAAATGCCTGTAACACTTAAGTGGTAAATGTTAAATGCCTATAGTACTTAAAATTAGCCAGCCCTAAATGTCAATAGGGTCAATATTGAGAAACACTCAACTGAAACCGATCAGCCTTTCTCTGATCTTAATGTGGTGTCCAGTACATAGCGAATGCTTAATAGGAATCGCTTCCCTTTTTCCCCTTTGGTGGGGTGCTTGAGGTGGAGATGTGGGTGAAAAGAGAAGAAATAAGTACACTGTCCACTTGAAAATCCTTTGACTAGCTCCAAAGAGACTGATTGGTTATGTGTTTACCCCAAAGGATAATGATTAAAGAACAAACCCTTCTCTATACAGAGTCATGGAAACAATGCAGTTCTCCAGGGATTTAATCTGGGACTAGTCTTATTGATAATTCCTTTAAAATGTACCTGGAAATTCAACTTCACAGATTAATCTCTAGGCATGCATCAGACATGAAGCTTATCTCTGCTAGAAGACCAAGATAATGAACCCAAGAGATCTCCCAGAGGCTCTACTCCAGGTCAGAGAAGAGTTGATGGATGTCAGTTGAAGGGTTTCTCAACCTTGGCACTATTGAAATTTGGGACCAGACAGTTCTTTGTGGTGCAGACCATCCTGTGCATTATATGATATTTAGTAGCATCCCTGATCTCTACCTACTAGATCCATTAGCAACCCCAGCCATGACAACTGAAAATATCTCCAGATATTGCTAATGTCCTAGGAAAGAGGGCAAAATCACCTCTGGTTGAGAACCACCAATTTAGGATAAGAACAGGGAAATTGTCATTTCAGGAGAGCATGACTGAGAATAAACTTGAACTGATCAATTTTTGTCATGCCAGTGGACAAGAGTTATAATGTTGAATAATATCAACAAAAAGGGCTAATACATGTTGAACAGTCTTACTATATGCCAGACACTGAGCTAAGTACCAGACATACATTATCCTATCATAGGTGAATCATCCTAACCAGCTGACTTTTTTAATGTATACATTTCCTCTATAATATGACTAAAAGCTGTGAACTTAAAACAAGAAATCTCCATATGGTTGTCATTGAGCTAAGTTGTTTAATTCCTTATCTCATTTAATACGCCCAGCTACTCCTTCAAGGAAGGTGTTATTTATCCCTATAGACAGATGGGGAAACTGACTCCCAGAAAGGTTAAATAACATGTCCAAAGTCACAAAGCTAGAACATAGCCGAGTTGGTATTCAAATCTTGCTCTGTCTGAGTATATTCCCTTAACCATATACCAAACAATCCACACACTCCATATTCCTTCTCCAGGCTCATCATCCCTTATTATCTTTGGCAAATTCTCCCTACTTGATATATAAATCTCTTTGGAATGCCTCCCCTGCTTTGGCTGAAGGGCGTCTTGGACGGGGTATATTCCAATATTCCACTGGGACTAACTTGCACTCCCTAGCTCAGGGACAGAGTTCAACCGAAAATACTGGTGGATAGTGCTTGCTTGGAGGGCAAGGACAAGACTTTCCTATTCCCCATCTCCTGACCAAAGCAGACATAACAAATCAGTGATTTTTTTATTTCTACTGAGACCAAAAGTGCTCCTCATCCTTCTTGAGACTTTAAGCAAATACTACCAAACAATTTTATTTGGCATGTAAGACAAGACTATTACCCACTGAGATGCCTTCCAAATATCCTGTTCTTCCTACAGATGTGTGATGCTTCCTGGAGGATGAGAGAATCAAATCAGTCAGTGATCTCAGACTTCACTCTCATGGGGCTCTTCAGTCACTCAGGGCCACATCTGGTCCTGTTCTCCCTTGTGGTTATCATATTCACTACGGGCCTTCTGGGCAATGCCATCCTGCTCTTCCTGATCCACATAGACTCCAGGCTCCACACACCCATGTATTTCCTGCTCAGTCATCTCTCCCTATTGGACGTTGGCTTTCCACTGGTCACCATCCCCAAGATGGCAACTGACTTCCTGCAGGGAGAGGGCTCCATCTCCTTTGGGGGTTGTGCAGCTCAGATGTTCTTCCTGATGCTGATGGGTGTCTCTGAGGGTGTCCTGCTAGCCCTCATGTCTTACGACCGCTATGTTGCCGTGTGCCACCCCCTGCATTACCCTGTGCTCATGAGACGTCAGGTCTGCCTGCTCATGGTGGGCACCTCCTGGTTGTCAGGTGTGCTTGTGGCCTCTATCCAGACCTCCATCACCCTGCACTTCCCCTACTGTGCCTCACACACTGTGGATCACTTTTTCTGTGAGCTGCCTGCCCTGCTGAAGCTGTCTTGCGCAGACACCTCTGCTTATGAGCTGTCGCTGTCCATCTCGGGGGTGCTGATCTTGCTGCTGCCCCTGTCACTCATCACCACCTCCTACAGCCATGTGTTGAGGGCTGTTCTCTGCATGCACTCTGCCGAGGCCCGACACAAGGCCTTTACCACCTGCTCCTCGCACATCACTGTCGTGGGGCTCTTTTATGGGGCAGCTGTGTTCATGTACATGGTTCCAGGTACCTACCACAGCCCACAGCAAGACAATGTGGTCTCCCTCTTCTACAGCCTTGTCACCCCTACACTCAACCCCCTCATCTATAGCCTGAGAAACCGAGAGGTTCGAATGGCTTTGGTAAAGGTCCTTGGTAGAACTGGCTTTAGGTCAAAGAGATGTTCCTAGGACCCTCCCTTACAGTTGAGGCCTGTCTCATTTGCAGTTCATGTGGTGCAAGGTGTACTATAACCAACTCCTTTTCTCCTCCCAGACCTGCTTTTTTTCTTGGAGGTTTATAGAAAACAAAAATAGTGAACCCAATCACTTAAACAAGAGGAGGGTCTACTTGCTTGGGTTGGGTTTTTTTTTTTTTCGTTCTTAAACAGAAGGAAAATTTTACCAAAATAATACTAATCCAACAGTTTGTGGATATTTCAGCCATGCATTAGTGTCCTGGATTACACCCCATTCTTATAAATTTATGCACAATGAGTGGTGGGTCTGGGATCCAATCTCTGGAATCCAAGTAAGAAAGGGGATATAGGGCTAGTGCTCTGGCAGTGATGTTCTATAAGTCCCTGCCCACGTTGGTTCTCAGCAGTATCTTTGTTTGAGTCCCATTTTTAGGTTTCACAGAAGTGGAAGACTGTCATTCAAGATGACTCTGGTTGGGCAGGCCAAGCATGTGTTACTTTTACTGTCTCAATTACTATGAAGCAGAGATGTAAGATGGTGATGCCCACTCTTATCTGAATATCAAGGCCATCTAATATGGGATGCTGCCATTTTTAAACTTTTGTTGTCATCACCATTAGGTACAAGAGTTAAATTTACTCAGTTAAAGATTTCCAGAGGAAAGATACATCCTTGAAATTTATCTTTACAAGATATTTACCAAATGTATAGGAATCAGAGCTGTTCCTGTACATATGAAGGCTGAGTTGGCAAGTCATCCTAAGCATTTTGAACAATGGGTGCCAATCTATGTGTGTGTCGAAAAAAGGGATTAATTGAATAGGGGCTTTTAAGTATTTGAACTATGTCACCAAGCCCACATCTCAGTCTAAGCTCTGGTTTCAGAGCTGTCTGGACCAGTCAATATAGGTATCAGGGATGTACTGTACTACTTGTACTACACAACACTACAATAAAAGTATCATAACTTGACTACAGAAGAGTACCAGGGTAGTATAGTATGGATCAGAGATGACCTACACTGGAATTTATATGGGCAATCAATAAACTTTTATCTATGAAACTAGCAGGGTTTCTATTATCACAGCATACACCCTCAACAACCCTGTGAGTACATACTATTATTGTCTTATTTATAGATGGAGAAACTGAAGCACAGTGAGTGTAGGCGACATATCCAAGGTCCCCCAGCTAGGAAGTAGGGGAGCTGGGTTTCTAACCCAAGGGATTCTTACCCAAGCTATCTGAGTCCATGTTCAATATATCACAATGCTTCCAACTGGCAAATGCTCCTGAAGACTAGAAAGGAAATTGTAAACATCGAGTTAAGGAGATATAGCATGGTGGTAAGACTTCTCTTGTCTCCTCTTGGCCACTGTCATCATTGGGTGGATCACTCTGAGGTCATAGGTGAAATGATGGTCAGACTGTTATCATGGTCTTGCTGCTTTCAGGGCTAGGCAGGTGAGTGGGGTGGGGAGGGCATGTTTTAATGCAGTTTTACAAACTAGTAAGAACAAACCAGAAGGACCCGAATCTTCTCTATTGCCCTTCTCTTCTCATTTCTACCCTCGCTCCTCCCAGATCCAGTAAAGCTTCCCTGAACTTACCAAAAAAAAAAAAAATGGGCTGGATGTGTGCATATTTCTTCCCAAACTTGAAATACTTTTAAAGAAATATTCCACTGTGGTGGGTAGAGTGATGGGAACATAGAAAAGAGTAAAGTTCTGTGGGGCTGATTATGTTTTTTATTTTATTTTATTTGACAGAGATCACAAGTAGGCAGAGAGGCAGGCAGAGAGAGAGAGAGGAGGAAGCGGGCTTCCTGCTAAACAGAGAGCCCAACTCAGGGCTCGATCCCAGGACCCTGGGATCACGACCTGAGCTGAAGGCAGAGGCTTTAACCCACTGAGCCACCCAGGCGCCCCTGATTGCATTTTTTAAAAATTTTTTATTTAAATTCAATTAGCCAACATATAGTACATCACTAGTTTCAGATGTAGTGATCAGTAACTCATTAGTTGCATGTGCTTAGGTGGCTCAGTCAGTTAAGCATCTGCCTTCAGCTCAGATCATGACCTTAGCATCCTGGGAACGAGTTCTGCATCAGGGACTCTGCTCAGTGGGGAGTCTGCTTCTCCCACTCCCTAAGCCCTCCCACACTCTCTCTTGCTCACTCTCTCTCTGAAATAAATAAATAATATTTTTTAAAAATTTATCAGTGGCAAGGGGCTAATTAGTTTTATTTCTTAGACATTTCATGAATATAGGCATGAGAGGCTTTAACCAAGGTCAGTGGGGAAAATGACCCCAGACCTGTTTCCAGCTCTTCCTATATCTTCACCTATGCCACTGAACCTGTCAGAAGGACTGGGTCTCTCACTTCTTCCCCTTCTCTCCCTCTGTCTCACACCCATCTGAAATCTCCAAAAAATGAGTTGTGGGGCACCTGGGTGGCTCAGTTGGTGAAGCCTCTGACTCTTGATTTTGGCTCAGGTTGTGATATCAGGGTCATGAGATCCAGCCCCACATCAGTCTCCACACTGAGTGTGGAGCCTGCTTAATTAAGATTCTCTCTCTTTGGAATGCCTGGGTGGCTCAGCCAGTTAAGCATCTGCCTTCAGCTCAGGTCATGATCCCAGGGTCCTGAATTTGAGTCTCACATTGGGCTCCTTGCTCAGCAGAGAGTCTGCTTCTCCCTCTACCTATCACTCCCTCTGCTTGTGCTCTCTCTCTCTGACAAATAAATAAATAAAATATTTTTTTAAAAAAAGGGCTCCTTGCTCTGCAGAGAATAAATAAATAAATAAATAAATAAATATTTTATTTATTTATTTGTCAGAGAGATAGAGAAAGTACAGGCAGGCACAGTGGCAGGCAGAGGCAGAGGGAGAAGCAGGCTCCCCGCAGAGCAAGGAGCCTGATTCGGGACTCGATCCCTGGATGCCAGGATCATGACCCGAGCCGAAGGCAGCCGCTCAACTGACTAGGCCACCCAGGCATCCCATAAATAAATAAAACCTTTAAACAAAAAAAAAGATTCTCTCTTTCCCTCTTCCTCTGTGCCAGTCACATGCATGCTCTCTTTCTCTCAAAAAAATAAGATAAAATAAAATAAAAGATAATTTGCTCCACCATAAAGTACACATTTTTGCTTGAATAGATTTTTGCCAAAGTACCCTGAAAAGATTGTCACCTACGGTCATTTTCCCAACTATGTCACCACCATTTTGAATGGTAAAACTTCAAAATTAGCCAATTTCCTGGTGGGAAATTATATTTCTTGATTATTTTACTCTCAATTTCCCTGATTTCTAGTGAGGGTGAGCATTTTTTATAAGTTTATTGACTATTCAAGTTTCCTTGGCTATGGATTTCTTACACAAGTATGGAAACCAAATGATGAAAATAGAATCATAAGAAAGTTGGCCTGTCTACATCAATATCAGGAGAAACAGACTTGAAAGCAAGGAGAATTATCAGAGATAAAGAAGGACATTTCATAATGATAAAAGGATCAATTCATCAAGAAGATAATAACTATAAATGTAGAGGAATTCATTCCTCAACCCCACTCACAAGGACACCATCTTTAGTTACGTGTAATCCAAACCAAGCTCTAGGGGATGTTAGTGTTTCAAAATCAAGGGAATCATTCCCAAGATTCTCCAGAGGTATGTTTCACCAGAGGGTCTAACCAGCCCCTTATTTCTTTTCCCCAGCTTCAAAGGTGGACACTGCCCACTAACACTCTGCAGCATCCCAGAAGCTTCTGGAAATAATTGAGATCTAGGAATGAAAACAAAATAAAAAAAGAGCAAAGCAGAGTTTTGCTCCAAAGCACAAAAGTAAAACCACAAAATTGATATCATTAAATATTTAAAGAAATAACTACCAAATGAAATGTTACATCAATTTCACTAATTGTTGGCTTTAATGTTTATAAAAATGACAATACAGCCCACAAAAGAACGTGCACACAAATATTCAGAGCAGCTTTATTTGGAATAGCCAAAAACTGGAAATGACCCAAATGTTCAATACGAGAATGGTTGAACAAGTGTCAGTACACCCATACAATGATACTCTATCCTGAATTAGTTTGCTAAGGCTAACTGAATAAAGTACCATAAACTGGGTCATTTAAACAACAGAAATTTATTTTCTTGCAGCTCTGGATGCCAGAAGCCTGAGATCAAAGTGTTGGCAGGGTTGGCTCCCTCCAATGGCCACGAGAGGAAGGTCTGTCCCAGGCCTCCCTCCTTGGTTCATAGATGTCTTTCCTTGTGTCTTCATATCATCTTTTCTTTGTGTTTATCTCCATGGGAAAATGTCCTCTTCTTATAAGAACACCAGTCATATGGGATTAAGGCTCAGCCTAATGAACTCATTTTAAACTTCCTTATCTCTGTAAAGACCCTATCTTCAAATAAGGTCATAGTCTGTATTACTAGAGGTTAGAACACCAACATATGAATTTGGAGTGATGGGCACAATTAAGCCCATGACATACCCAGTAATAAAAGAGGAACAAAATGCCATGATACATAGAACAACTTAAGCAGATCTTCAGGGCATTATGCTGAGTGCAAAATATATATATATATCAATCACAAGAGGTTATATACCGTGCGATTCCATGTCTATGATACCCTCAAAATGACAATTTTATCCACACCTGTGATAAAATTGCATACACCTATATAGATACATTGTACTAATACGAATTGCCTGATTTTGGTATTGTACTATAATTATATACGATGTAACTACTGGATGAAACTCAGTGGAAAGTATGCAGAATTCATGTACTATTTTTCAAACTTCTTGTGCATCTGTAACTGTTTCAAAATAAATTGAAAAAACAAACAATTCACTTTGGTAATAAAGACTCATTCTTGGGTTAAAAAATTTCCAGTGGAAGTCATTTATGTTTTTGCTTTTTTACTTAATGGGAAAGTCTATTCATGTTCAAAGTATCCACCTAAAGGTTAAATAAGCAATATACTCATGGTTACAAAATAATTTCAAGAGAGAAATGTCCACTTTTTCCTCAAGAGATCATTTCCTCCTTTTTATAGAGAAAAATACAGGTATATTTACATATAAAAATATTTTAATAGTTTTTTTAAAGGGTTTTGTTTTTGTTTTAATTTATTTGACACAGAGAGAGAGAGAGCACAAGTAAGCAGAGAGGCAGGTAGAGAGAGAGAGGAGAAAGCAGGCTCCCCGCCAAGCAGAGAGCTTGATGCAGGACTCGATCCCAGGACCCTGAGATCATGACCAGAGCCGAAGGCAGAGGCTTAACCCACTGAGCCACCCAGGCACCCTATGCCTCACTTTTTGATGGAAAAATATCAACAAAAAGTATCCTTCATATTGCAAGGACAATATGTGGGATGACAGATACTGGCAGTCACATGGGGCCACTCTGCCATTGTCACAGTGTCTCCTCCCAGATTTAAGGGGAGGAGATTTATGCCTCACTTTTTGATGTAAAAGTCTCAACAAAAGTATTCTTCACATTGCAAGGGCAATATGTGGGATGGCAGACATTGCTATAGTCATCCATGGAAAATGCAATCTGCCAACGTCTCTGATTATGATCTTTTCCTCTCACACTTTATCCAGTGAAGGATCCTAGCCTTAGTTATTTTCTTAGGCATGGTATTTGCATTGTTAAAATTAATTTTGTCCTGTGGATTCTTTTCAAGAAATTTTCTTGAAGACACATGTCCATTACATGAATAGTGGTTTAGTGAAATCTGGATAACTCAAGCCATTCATACACTTTACCAAGCGTGTGAACTCCTGTAACACAAATTAAGACTAATATATATACTATATATATTACATATAAAGTATACATATATAATATTTATATTTACTATATATATAGTAAAACACATATATATGTATATAGTGTATATATTTTTTAAAATATATTTTTATAGGGTGCCTGGGTGGCTCAGTGGGTTAAGCCTCTGCCTTCGGCTCAAATAAATAAATAAAAATCTTTTTTAAAGAAAGTGAGGCATAAGTCCCCTCCCCTTAAATCATCTGTGTTATATGGAGCGCCTGGGTGGCTCAGTGGGTTGGGGCCTCTGCCTTCGGCTCGGGTCATGATCCCAGGCTCCTGGGATCGAGCCCCGCATCGGGCTCTCTGCTCAGCAGGGGGCCTGCTTCTCCCTCTCTCTCTGCCTGCTTGTGATCTCTGTCTGTCAAATAAATAAATAAAATATTTTTAAAAAAATCATCTGTGTTATAGCCTGAGTCATTCCTTTGTAGGGTCGTGTAATATTCCATTGTATGGATGCACCATATTTTGCTCATCTACCATATACATTCTTGATCACACCTTCTCATGGGCTCACATGGAAACATATATGCTATGCTTCCCATAGGGCGCATCTCTATGCCCTTTATCTCTGCCAGTGCAAAGCTAAGAATGACTAAATTTTAGAATATGTACTTTTTCAGCCTCTCCAGATATTGTCAGTTATTCTCCAAAGTGATCTTGCCAATTTGCTTTCCCCCCACCCAGCCATGAATAAGGGTGTCTTTGTTCTACATTTTCCTAAAGTCTTGTTGCCAGACTTACTCCTCCACCTTGGGTGTTGAGTGAAATGGGATCTCGTGGGGGCTTCCAGCTCCTCATTGTTGGTGAGGTTGAACATCTTGTATTTTTTCACATCCCATCTGAGTTCCCCGGTCTGTGATATTGTTTCTTCACGTCTCTGCTGCAGGTAAGGGGCGGGGCAGCTTACACTGATCATCTGGTCACAGCCTAGGAGTACCCCAAAGTGAGGTGCTCAGTGTTTGATGAATGAATGAGGAAGTGGAGGCTGTGCATATAGACTCAATGGGAAGTGAAGAGAGACCTGGAGCAAGTAGAGGAGCTGATGGGGTCTGAGAGGGTTCCTTCCAAGCCTGGACAATACCAACCAAAGTTCTGCTGCCACTGCTGCCGGAACGCCAGCCACCTGTTAATGCTACCAAGAGGGCTTCTGGGATTATGACAGCCACTTGTCTCTGATTCTACCTCCCTCTCACTTTCTGAGCCTTCCTGAGGCACTCAGAGTGGCAGAAACTCATTGGAAGCCAGCTAGAAAGAGGGAAGGCACCGACCCAGGGAAGCAGAGAGCGGAATGTGAAAAGTGAATGGAACTATGTCCCTCTGCACGTACTGGGAAGCACCATAGCCTTTCTGGCCCAGCACATCGCAGCTCACACACCCTCCACCTGCAAAACCATCTGCCTAAGCAGCCCTTGCTGGCTCTTCCTCAGGACACCCCATCCCTTGGTCTCCCCAGAAACATCTGAAGTTGAGAATTCCAGGTCCCCAGAGAGGGAGAAAGAAATAGCACTGGGTACTTCCCTAAATAAGGCGAGGATCCAACACCTGGTCTGTGGTTCCTGCCAAACTACACAGCTTGAGCGTAATCATGAGGAAACATCTGATAAACCCACATCGAGAGACACACTACATGAAATCCACCTGGATTCTTTAAACTCATCAATGTCGTAAATTTGGGATCCATTGAACCTGGGTGCCTGGCATATCAGAGCTTGTTGTAATGCTCTCTCGATGTTCATACCCATTAGGAAAATGTATAATAAAAAATTAAATATATTTTATGTATTTTTAAAATTTTATTTTATTTTTTTCAGTGTTCCAAGATTCATTGTTTAAGCACCACACCCAGTGCTCCATGCAATACAAGCCCTCCTTAATACCCACTGCCAGGCTCATCCATTCCCACACCCTCCCCTCTAAAACCCTCAGTTTGTTTCTCACAGTCCACAGTCTCACATGGTATTATATTTTTAAATGTCGTGAAAGAGCAAGAAAAATTGAGAAGTTGGCCTTTATGAAAGGAGACAAAAGAAACATGGTAAGTAGAAATGGGTGCTTGATCTTGGACTAGATCTAGGCACACCTGATCCCGCTTCTATCTTCTGGAGCCTGGAACAAAGAAGAAAACCGCTATAAATCGTAGCCATTCAGGGACAACTGGAGACACTGGAATCCGGACTAGCTCTTATGTAATAAAAGGTGTCCGTAATGAATTTCTTGAATTTTATAAATTTGCTGTGGTTGCATAAGAGAATGCCCTTGTTCTTAGGAAATGCACATAAAGTATTTAGGGGTAAAGGGGCACTACGTCTTCAAGTTACCCTCAGGTGGTTCAGGAAAAAAAAATACGTTTTTATACAGAGATGGTGCTATAAAGCAAATGTGAAAAAGAAGGGTGAACAATCTCAAAGTAGGAGAAGGACACGAAAGAACTCTTTGTAAAATTCCATAAGTTTGAAATTATCATTTTAATTTTATATTATTTGTATGTCCTATACTTAAAATTATTATTATAAATAATCATTATTTTAAAAGTATACGTGTACACACACGTCAGAACTTATTAGATCGTAGGCTCTAAATATGTTCCGTTTGTTGTATAATAATGATTCCTCGATCAAACTAGTTTAGAAATAAAATAAGTAAGTAAAAGAACGGAGAGGGAACTTCATTTTGCAAAGGCAGAACACACGTCAGAACTTATTAGATCGTAGGCTCTAAATATGTTCTGTTTGTTGTATAATAATGATTCCTCGATCAAACTAATTTAGAAATAAAATAAGTAAGTAAAAGAACGGAGAGGGAACTTCATTTTGCAAAGGCAGAGAGGCATGGCAGGAATCTTGTGTCGGGGAGGAGGACACTTCCTTCTAGTTGCAGTTTGGGTTTCATGGGGCCGGGACAACGATGAGAGAAAGGTTGGGGAGCCTGGAGGCCATCCGTAGTTTGCCGGTTGACTTTCCTGCAGCCCCAGGATGGGCGTGGCCCTGCATCCTCGCAGGGTGCGTTTCCCAGTATGGACGCTGGGGGACGCCAGTACATCGCCGCGCCAGAAGGTTTTTTAGAAGTCTGAGAATATTCAAGACCTGGAAGAAAACATTGGAAACCCCACACTCTGATGTTTGAAAACATAAAAGCAAGGCTACAAAAATCAAAATCAATAAACACTTGGAGGAAATGTTTTCTTAAATAGCATGATGTCGACTTTGTTCATTGTTAACCTTAGCATTGCCCCAAAATGTCATTACATTTAGAAAGTTATCCGTGGGTTAGACGTTCTCTATTTGCAAGAATACCAATGGGTGCCCAATAAGAAATGGTGCAATAATTTTCACGGCACCTAAATAATTTCAGAAGCATAACGATCTTTTCTACCTTTTTTTTTAACGGAAGAAATACATTTACTGTGAGTGGCTTGTTAAAATGCTTGCTAGGAGGCCGGACAGGACCTCGGGGAGTACAGGTGCCCTGCGATGTCCTGTCCAGCCTTTCGCCTTCACAGCTGCTGTTCTTTGACCTGAATCACTCTTCCTTCCCTACTTTGGCCAATTCCACTCCCTTTTGTCCTTCCTGTTTCAGCTGAAGGCCACCTCCTCAGGGAGGATTTCTCTGACCCCAACTCAGGCTGCTATTACCCTCGTTCTTAACATCAGATGCTTCAAAGCCCATGTCATGCTGTAACCATACATTTATTGTGTGTGCAAGTATTGGGTTTCTGTCTGTCTTCTCCATTCAAATGTGAACTGGATGGGGGGCAAAGATGCTGTCTTTCCTCCCCTGGCCCAGGCCTTGGCACATAGTAGGTGCTCAATGATAATCAAATGAAGGAATGATTGAGGGAAGGATGGAAAGACCAAACAGGTGCATGAGAATGATAAACCTGTTCTTGTCCAGTCTTCTTTTTTTTTTTTTTTTAGTGGCTACAGAGTATATTTATTTAAACTGTTCCCAGTTAATGTGCACCCATGTATTTTCTTTTTTTTTTTCCAATTTTTTATTTATTTTCAGCGTAACAGTATTCATTGTTTTTTCACCACACCCAGTGCTCCATGCAATCTGTGCCCTCCCTAATACCCACCACCTGGTTCCCCCACCCTCCCACCCCGCCCCTTCAAAACCCTCAGGTTGTTTTTCAGAGTCCATAGTCTCTCATGGTTCACCTCCCCTTCCAATTTCCCTCAACTCCCTTCTCCTCTCCATCTACCCTTGTCCTCTATATTATTTGTTATGCTCCACAAATAAGTGAAACCATATGATACTTGACTTTCTCTGTTTGACTTATTTCACTCAGCATAATCTCTTCCAGTCCTGTCCATGTTGCTACAAAAGTTGGGTATTCGTCCTTTCTGATGGAGGCATAATACTCCATAGTGTAGATGGACCACATCTTCCTTATCCATTCATCCGTTGAAGGGCATCTTGGTTCTTTCCACAGTTTGGCGACCGTGGCCATTGCTGCTATAAACATTGGGGTACAGATGGCCCTTCTTTTCACTCCATCTGTATCTTTGGGGTAAATACCCAGCAGTGCAATTGCAGGGTCATAGGGAAGATCTATTTTGAATTTCCTGAGGAATCTCCACACTGTTCTCCAAAGTGGCTGCACCAGTTTGCATTCCCACCAACAGTGTAAGAGGGTTCCCCTTTCTCCACATCCTCTCCAACACACGTTGTTTCCTGTCTTGCTAATTTTGGCCATTCTCACTGGTGTAAGGTGGTATCTCAATGTGGTTTTGATTTGAATCTCCCTGATGGCTAGTGATGATGAACATTTTTTCATGTGTCTGGTAGCCATTTGTATGTCTTCATTGGAGAAGTGTCTGTTCATATCTTCTGCCCATTTTTTAATATGATTATCTGTTTTGTGTGTGTTGAGTTTGAGGAGTTCTTTATAGATCCTGGATATCAACCTTTTATCTGTACTGTCATTTGCAAATATCTTCTCCCATTCCGTGGGTTGCCTCTTTGTTTTGATGACTGTTTCTTTTGCTGTGCAGAAGCTTTTTATCTTGATGAAGTCCCAGAAGTTCATCTTTGCCTTTGTTTCCTTCGCCTTTGGAGACATATCTTGAAAGAAGTTGCTGTGGCTGATATCAAAGAGGTTACTCCCTATGTTCTCCTCGAGGATTCTGATGGATTCCTGTCTCACGTTGAGGTCTTTTATCCATTTCGAGTTTATCTTTGTGTACGGTGTAAGAGAATGGTCAAGTTTCATTCTTCTACATATAGCTGTCCAGTTTTCCCAGCACCATTTATTGAAGAGACTGTCTTTTTTTCCACTGGATATTTTTTCCTGTTTTGTCAAAGATTATTTGACCATAGAGTTGAGGGTCCATATCTGGGCTCTCTACTCTGTTCCACTGGTCCATGTGTCTGTTTTTATGCCAGTACCATGCTGTCTTGTCCAGTCTTCTAATCCAAATCCAAATTCCCATGATTCCATTGCAAAACTCTGAATATTAGTTGTCAAAATTCTCCTTAAACTCACGCTTATTTTTTCAACGAGAGTCCCCTCTTCTCCTGCCGGCTCTCTCTGCCCAGTCTTGTGCTGAGTAGTGCTGAGATAGCAGAGAAAGTTCAGTCCCAGACTCGGTCCTTGAGAAGTTCTAGTCTGGTCTAGTCCACAGAGATGGACACAGACACATCCAGCCCAAATGTTTAAAGATGGGTCACGGAGAGGATCCCAAGAGCTGATGAACAATGAAGGAAAATGTCCTAGAAAAGAGGCTTGAACTTGGCATGGAGAGCAGAGGATAAAGAATCGTTAGTTGAAAACTTAGTTGCATGAGCTGAGTGGTCCGGGGGTAAGGACACAAATGTCACAGGCTGGAAAGCTGGAGACCCTTGTTATGCCAAAGACCAACATCTGACAGTACCGTGACTGGTGATAACCGGGAAGGTAGATTGTTCGTTCACTGAGCCTGTGTGTCTAGAAGTGATTGGAAAGAGCTAAGATGTCACTGTGAGTCGGCTGCTTCTCGCTGCTTTGCAGCAAGGAATCACAAGAATGAGATGATCCCAGACCAGAACTGGCCACTTTTCAAAGTCAGAAACATCACAAGGTTAGAAGAGCCAACAGCTTCCTGTCCTTCAAAAGAGTATAAATAAGGATCTTGCCTCCTACCCAAGTCTATTGTTTCAGAAGACCATTAACTGAGAGTGACCAAAATGTAGGTGGTTCAAGGAAGCAAATATTGCAAAACCAATAAACACAAGGACTCTGGCTAGAAACGCACATAGGATCTGGTGCCTCGCAATGGAACGTACTAGAAACAAGTAGACCAGATGTCTACTGTAAGGTTTCTGAAGGAACTGTGTTGTGAACAGAAACAAAGAGTTCAGCTTGCAAAATCTAACGAGTTCTGAGCCTGTGCATTTGCGACTTTTTATTAGAGCAGATAAACCTGAATGTTAACCAAGGGGGGGCTTGTATCCCGGTCTCTCTAGTTTGCCGAGCACTTCCTTGAACCGCGATGTGGTCTTCAGGCTGCAGTGGGAGCGCTCCAAGGGCAGGGATTTTGTTTGTTCCCTGCTGGACCTTCAGCCCCTAAAATAGTGTCTACAGATAACAGATGTTCAAGAAGTAGTTGTCAGAAGAATGAAGTAATACACACAGAACCACAGAGAGCGATATGAAGGAAACATCTAACTTTGGGACCGTGCAAGAAAAATTCATACAGATGGGCACTGGATTTGGGCCCTCAAACATCCCAGTGCTATGGCCACTGAAGAAAAACTGGCTTCCTATTGATGAGGGCCCCCAAGGCCCCCTTCATGTCACTGTTGCGTAGGCTGTAGATGAAGGGGTTCAGCATGGGAGTGACCACAGTGTACATCACCGCAGCGGCTGTGTCCTTCTGGGCCGTGTGGGAGGACGTGGGGCTGAAATAAACCCCAATGAGTGTCCCGTAGAACAGGGACACCACAGACAGATGAGAGCCACAGGTGGAGAAAGCCTTCTGCTTGCCTCTCGTGGAGGGGATCCTCAACACCGTGGCAAAGATGCATGTGTAGGAGACCAAGATGCCCACAAAAGGAGTGATAGTGGGTAGGGCGCCCATGGTGTACACCATCACATTATTGAGAAAGGTGTCAGAGCAGGCCAGCTTCAGCAGAGGGCTGAGGTCACAGAAGAAATGGGGCACCCGGTTGTGGGTGCAGAATGAGAGGCGAGTCAATAACACCGTGTGCGTCAGAGCATTGCCGAAGGCTGCAGTCCAGGATGCAGCCACCAGGAGGCCACAGAGCTGTGGTGTTACAGACCTGGCATAGTGCAGAGGGTGACAGATGGCCACATAGCGGTCATAGGCCATGGCGGTCAGCAGGAAGCTATCGATGCCAGCAAACCAGATGAAGAAGAACATCTGGGTCAGGCAGCCTGCATAAGGGATCCCTTTGTGCCCTGACACGTGGTTGACCAGCATCTTGGGGATGGTGGTGGAGGTGAAGCAGATGTCCACAAAGGCCAAGTTAGCCAGGAAGAAGTACATGGGGGTGTGGAGTCGGGGGTCAGTGGCGATAGCCAGGATGATGAGCAGGTTCCCCAGTCCCGTGACCAGGTACATGGTCAGGAAGAGTATGAACAGCAGCTGCTGTTGCTTGGGGTTCTCTGAGAGCCCCAGGAGCAGGAACTCAGAGACAGAGGTCACATTTGCCCCTTCCATGGCCATCCTGGATCAATCAGAAAGGAAACCTGAGAGTTGTCCAGGGTCCTGATCATGGCCAACCCTTCCACTGCACCCTGATCTCATCCCCTCTCCTTAGTTCAGATGTTCGTGGATTCTTCCCACTCTTTCCTGCAACAGGACCCCATCCACCCACCTGTTTGTTGAGCCCTTTCCATCAGTGACACACCATTCATTCCCCACAACCCACCTGCAGGATCGGTGGACAGCAACCAAGCTTGCAGAGCATTTCTCACCCTCAACTCCTACACCTGTTGCTCTTGTTAGTGGCGTCGTGGACCACTGACAGAGCATCTTCAGCCTGGCATTCCCCAAGCTGCGGACAAGAATTCTGAGATGATGGCAAACACAGGGACCCCACCTAACCCTGCAATTCCACCACAGAGGAATTCTCTAGAAGGTGCGTGGTGGGACTTGTTCAGGGAGGTTTGGAACGAGTAGTGCTCATCCACAGTAGGGGTGCGTACATCCATTGGGACACTCTTACTCGGTGGACATTTCTATAGTCACAGGAATGGAGGAATTGTGGAACTGCTTTCACTGGCCAGGAGAAATCTCAAAAGCAGGGACAGAAGAAAACCACAGAAGGATGTGGGTAGAACCACGTTGCTCACGTGAAGCTTAAAGACAGGCCACATGATTCTGTGGATCGCTCGCAGATATGTCCTGGGGAGTAAAGGTGCAAAAGTGCATGGGAGTGACCCACGCTAGTTGTAGGATATCCTTATCTCAGGACCAGGGGGAGGGAGGGAGGGAGAAAGGGGTGCGATACAGGCATACGGGAGTAGGGGAATGGAGGGGGAAAGTACGGGGATGTTTTACTTCTTAATCTGAATGATGAATACAAGCCAGACTCCAGCATGAAGTATGGTCTGTGCTTTTTTAAAGATAACACTTACTTATTTGAGAGAGTGTGCAAAGGGGGAGAGATCCTGAGTGCGGGAGGGGCAGAAGCAGGTCTGCACTGAGCAGGGAGCCCAAAACGGGGCTTAATCCCAGGACCCGAGATCAAGACCTGAGCTGAAGCAGATGCTTAACCAACTGAGCCACCCAGGTGCCCCAATCTATGCTTTTTGGACACCGGCAATATCACACACACACACACACGCACACGCACACACGCACACACACGTCCCCGCATACCCTTAAGGAACTCATAGGAGGCCGAGGCCCCGGTGGGTGGGTAAGTGAATGGTGGATTCCACCTCATTCTCTGCCGAGGTCACTGTGTCCCCTGAGGTCCCACCCCAAGGTTCCAGGCACCCCACCTTTGCTGAACTACTCTGTGTCCCACAGAACCCGTGTCAAGGCCAGCTCAGCATCTACCCCAATCCCGTTCTTCCTCTGTGCCCAGGCTGAGGGCTGGCCCCACTGACCACCCAGGAACCTGGGCCAGAGACGCTGGCGGCAGCCTGGCCTCCTTCGGCCCCTCGTGAATCCTGATGCTTCTATGTGATCTTCCTCTTCTTCCTCTCCTCCCGCTGCCCCGCTGAGTTCTCCTCTTGGCACGCCTCACCTTCAACCCTGCCCCTTCTCTGGGCTCTTTGGGGACAGGCTTCTCCTTCTGGCTGAGCCTCCATAATGGCCGCCGCCACGCTGAAATGACCTCTCCCTTGCCGAGAAGCCTGCGCTGGCTCCGAGTGGCCCCGCTGCTAGCAGGGAACATTTCTTCCACGCCTCCGGTGCACCTGACACCACCGCAAGGAGGTTGACTGTAGCTTACTTAACCGCACTTTCTAAAGCCTTACTTAACAAGGCTTTGTCTTACTTAACCCTCGAAGAGGGGCACTCGGACCTCCCTTTCTAGGATGAAGAAGCTTGGGGGGGTCAACCAACTCTCTTGTTCCAAAGCCCCTCAGTCTCTCCACCGAGGACCCAGAGCCCGGCCCTCTGAGCAGGACTCACACTCGCTGGACACTTCCCGTTTTGTCTTGTTTTCATTGTACAGACGGGTGACTTGAGCCCGGAGAGGCAGAGTCACTTCCCTGAGGCCAGCCAGCAAGCCTGGCTGGAGACTCCACAGCCCCGCGCCTGCTGTTGACTTGCCCTGTCTGCCTCCGTCTCCCCCACTCACCTGGGGAAGGTGTCCCCTCCGCTGCCGGGATGTCTGGTCAAAGGCGAGCCAGCTTCTGCTGAGAGAGCGCTGTGGGCCGCCTGTGATGTAGAGGCAAGTCTTTGGCCTCACAGGAGGCAGCCGGAGGACCTGACAGAGCCAAATGTAGCCCTCCATCCCACTCCTCGGGCCCAGTCCCTCGTGTCTTGTTAAGCACCTGCTAATTGCTCGCCCCACACTCTGTCCCTGCTGGCCTGCCTCTTTGGGGAGGAGGGCGACCGCAGCTTGCCCTGGGTTCTTCCCTGCACCGCTGAGCTGCTGGGGGAGGGCATGGGCTCTGGGCCTCTTCGGGGGGAACCTTTCCCCGGGGTGGCTGGTGCCCAACAGATTCCCACAGGTCTGCCGGAGCTGCCTCACCGCTGGGCCAGGTCCGTGGCTTCCCATCGCTGGGAGCCAGGGCCTACCGGCCTTTATTTCTTCATTAAGGTGAAATTCACGCGACCCAGGATTAACTATCTGGAAGTGAAAGCTCCCGTGGCATGCGGCACAGTCATGATTTTGTGCAACCGCCACCTCTGTCTAGTTCCAGGACATTTGCATCCCCCCCATCCAGACGGACACCCCGTCCCCCTGAGCAGTCACTCCCCAGCCCCCTCCGCAGCCCCCGACAACCACCAGCCTGCTTGCTGGCTCTGTGGGTTACTCATTCTGGACATTTCACAGACCCGGGAACCTACACCGTGGGGCCTTTTGTGCCCGGCTTCTCCCTTAGCACAGCAGCGCATCCTCCGTATAGCCTGAGCGAGAGCTTCCTTCCTTCCTATGGCCGAGTAGTACTCCACTAACAGGCAGTCCTCGAATGTTAAGGGAGTACCATTCCATTGCAAGAACGAACCACGCTTTGTTTATCCAGTCACCATGGACGTTCGGGGGCTTGCGTCCTCTGGGCTGTTGGGAAGAGAGCTGCCGTGAACATCTGTGCGCTGGCATGTCCTCGCTCCCTGTTGTTACTTCTGTGGGGAATATCCCGATGTGCAGAACGGCTGAGCCATCTAGCGGGTCTAGGTTTAACCTTCTGAGGAACTGCCAAGCTGTTTTCCACAGCGGCTCCCCCATTTTGTGCCCCCCCCCCAGCCGGCAGGGCACAAGGTCTCGATCTCGCCACATCTCACCGAGCCTCATCCGTCCTTCTTAGGAGCGGCGTGAAGCCTTACCTCCTCGCGGTCTGACTTGCACCTCCTCTCATGAGGAATCAAGTTGAGCATCTTTTCATGCTCTGAATACCTTTGAGCTTCCGCATCTACTGGTAAAATACATTTGGGCACACACTCCCACTATATGAGCATTTCTTTAAAAACGAAGTATTGCACCACCATGGAATGCTATGAGCATTGTGAAACACGCCTCCCAAACTGAAGATAAAAAGGGAAGTTCTTGGGATGAAATAAACTCTTGGTTACTTCAAATAACCCTGACAGGAACCATGGCGATAGCTAATACTTAAGGTACCCTGGGGCCAAGTGCATGGCTAAGGGTATGGAAAGAAACTCTTATTAGGAGGTATCCAGGTGGTTCAGTCTGTTGAGCGCCAGATGCTCCGTTTTGTCTGAGGTCCTGATCTCAGGGTCCTTGGATGCAGGTCTGCACTGGGGTTTGTGGCTCAGTGGGGGGTCTGCTTCCAGAGTCTCTCCCTCTGCCTGTCCCCTAACTAGTGCTGGCGCTCTCTCTCTCTCTCTCTCTCTCTCTGTGTCTCCCTCTCTCCAAAATAAATAAATAAATCTTTTAGAAAAGAAAAAAAAAACCCTTATCATGTGAGCTTTTTGACAATTGAAAAATGTCAAAAAAAAAATGGGGCTGGCTCAGAGTTCATTTAAGGATGGAAGTGACGCCAGCAGCCTTCTCTGGTTGGCAGTGGGGTCCTCGTGCAGTCTTTAATGCCACAGTCTCATTTTAAAAAAAGATTTTATTTATTTATTCACTTATTTATTAGAGAGAGTTGAGAGCACACATGCACAAGCAGGGGGGGCAGCAGGCAGAGGGAGAAGCAGGCTCCCCATTGAGCAGGGAGCCCCATGCCGGACTGGATCTTAGGACCCTGGGATCGTGACCCAAGCCAAAGGCAGACACTTAATGGACTGAGCCCCCCAGGCACCCCAGGAGTGGACTACTGATACAAGTGACAACCAGGATGGTTCTCAAGGGAATTATGCTAAATAAAAGAAGCCAATATCAGAAGGTCGTGTACTGTATTTCTATGCATGACTGTCTTGAAATGTCAGAATTTGGGGAGTTATATTGACCAGAGTATGTTGTCAAGGGTTAGGGAGGGAGTGTTGACTATAAAAGGGAGGCAAGGCAGTTTCTTTGGGCGGATAGAACAGTTCTGTGTCCTAACTGTGGTAGCAATTACATGAATCTACACAATTTCATAAAATGTTTCAAAGCAATTGAGTGCATATTAAAAACTGATGAATTCCCCCCCAAAAGGTATTTAGTTAATAGAATTGTAGCACTGTCAAAGTCCAGGTTTTTATAAATGTACCATAATTATATGGTATTAAATATATACAAATCTATAATTATATATATTTTAATGTAATATATAATTATTTTTTAATATATTTTTATATATAATTATATCATTATAAAATGTTTCACTGGGGTAAGCTGACTGAAGGCTGTACAAGATCTCCTCATCTATGTGCGACTTTTATGTGAGTCTAAGATTATTTAGAAATAAAAACGGTTTAAAAAGTAAAAGGGAAGTGTACTTTGTTAATATTTTCTACTTCACCAGATGGACTCCTAAGATCTCACCGTATTTCGACGTGCATTAATGCAACTACGTGCACCACAATGAGTAGATTTACAGGTCCTTTAACCATTTTTATATCCACCAATCATCAAAAATGAGCCTGTGACATGAAAGACAGCACGAAGACCCCACTGCCAACCAGAGAATGCTGCTGGCGTCACTTCCATCCTTAAAATGAACTCTGAGTCAGCCCCATTGTGAAGGGGAAAGGCAGTGACAAAGAAATCAGTTGTGATTGGAAATAGTCAAACATTTTTCAATTGTCAGAAAGCTCACATGATAAGGGTTTTTTTTTTTCTTTTCTAAAAGATTTATTTATTTATTTTGGAGAGAGGGAGACACAGAGAGAGAGAGAGAGAGAGAGAGAGAGAGAGAGAGCGCCAGCACTAGTTAGGGGACAGGCAGAGGGAGAGACTCTGGAAGCAGACCCCCCACTGAGCCACAAACCCCAGTGCAGACCTGCATCCAAGGACCCTGAGATCAGGACCTCAGACAAAACGGAGCATCTGGCGCTCAACAGACTGAACCACCTGGATACCTCCTAATAAGAGTTTCTTTCCATACCCTTAGCCATGCACTTGGCCCCAGGGTACCTTAAGTATTAGCTATCGCCATGGTTCCTGTCAGGGTTATTTGAAGTAACCAAGAGTTTATTTCATCCCAAGAACTTCCCTTTTTATCTTCAGTTTGGGAGGCGTGTTTCACAATGCTCATAGCATTCCATGGTGGTGCAATACTTCGTTTTTAAAGAAATGCTCATATAGTGGGAGTGTGTGCCCAAATGTATTTTACCAGTAGATGCGGAAGCTCAAAGGTATTCAGAGCATGAAAAGATGCTCAACTTGATTCCTCATGAGAGGAGGTGCAAGTCAGACCGCGAGGAGGTAAGGCTTCACGCCGCTCCTAAGAAGGACGGATGAGGCTCGGTGAGATGTGGCGAGATCGAGACCTTGTGCCCTGCCGGCTGGGGGGGGGGCACAAAATGGGGGAGCCGCTGTGGAAAACAGCTTGGCAGTTCCTCAGAAGGTTAAACCTAGACCCGCTAGATGGCTCAGCCGTTCTGCACATCGGGATATTCCCCACAGAAGTAACAACAGGGAGCGAGGACATGCCAGCGCACAGATGTTCACGGCAGCTCTCTTCCCAACAGCCCAGAGGACGCAAGCCCCCGAACGTCCATGGTGACTGGATAAACAAAGCGTGGTTCGTTCTTGCAATGGAATGGTACTCCCTTAACATTCGAGGACTGCCTGTTAGTGGAGTACTACTCGGCCATAGGAAGGAAGGAAGCTCTCGCTCAGGCTATACGGAGGATGCGCTGCTGTGCTAAGGGAGAAGCCGGGCACAAAAGGCCCCACGGTGTAGGTTCCCGGGTCTGTGAAATGTCCAGAATGAGTAACCCACAGAGCCAGCAAGCAGGCTGGTGGTTGTCGGGGGCTGCGGAGGGGGCTGGGGAGTGACTGCTCAGGGGGACGGGGTGTCCGTCTGGATGGGGGGGATGCAAATGTCCTGGAACTAGACAGAGGTGGCGGTTGCACAAAATCATGACTGTGCCGCATGCCACGGGAGCTTTCACTTCCAGATAGTTAATCCTGGGTCGCGTGAATTTCACCTTAATGAAGAAATAAAGGCCGGTAGGCCCTGGCTCCCAGCGATGGGAAGCCACGGACCTGGCCCAGCGGTGAGGCAGCTCCGGCAGACCTGTGGGAATCTGTTGGGCACCAGCCACCCCGGGGAAAGGTTCCCCCCGAAGAGGCCCAGAGCCCATGCCCTCCCCCAGCAGCTCAGCGGTGCAGGGAAGAACCCAGGGCAAGCTGCGGTCGCCCTCCTCCCCAAAGAGGCAGGCCAGCAGGGACAGAGTGTGGGGCGAGCAATTAGCAGGTGCTTAACAAGACACGAGGGACTGGGCCCGAGGAGTGGGATGGAGGGCTACATTTGGCTCTGTCAGGTCCTCCGGCTGCCTCCTGTGAGGCCAAAGACTTGCCTCTACATCACAGGCGGCCCACAGCGCTCTCTCAGCAGAAGCTGGCTCGCCTTTGACCAGACATCCCGGCAGCGGAGGGGACACCTTCCCCAGGTGAGTGGGGGAGACGGAGGCAGACAGGGCAAGTCAACAGCAGGCGCGGGGCTGTGGAGTCTCCAGCCAGGCTTGCTGGCTGGCCTCAGGGAAGTGACTCTGCCTCTCCGGGCTCAAGTCACCCGTCTGTACAATGAAAACAAGACAAAACGGGAAGTGTCCAGCGAGTGTGAGTCCTGCTCAGAGGGCCGGGCTCTGGGTCCTCGGTGGAGAGACTGAGGGGCTTTGGAACAAGAGAGTTGGTTGACCCCCCCAAGCTTCTTCATCCTAGAAAGGGAGGTCCGAGTGCCCCTCTTCGAGGGTTAAGTAAGACAAAGCCTTGTTAAGTAAGGCTTTAGAAAGTGCGGTTAAGTAAGCTACAGTCAACCTCCTTGCGGTGGTGTCAGGTGCACCGGAGGCGTGGAAGAAATGTTCCCTGCTAGCAGCGGGGCCACTCGGAGCCAGCGCAGGCTTCTCGGCAAGGGAGAGGTCATTTCAGCGTGGCGGCGGCCATTATGGAGGCTCAGCCAGAAGGAGAAGCCTGTCCCCAAAGAGCCCAGAGAAGGGGCAGGGTTGAAGGTGAGGCGTGCCAAGAGGAGAACTCAGCGGGGCAGCGGGAGGAGAGGAAGAAGAGGAAGATCACATAGAAGCATCAGGATTCACGAGGGGCCGAAGGAGGCCAGGCTGCTGCCGGCGTCTCTGGCCCAGGTTCCTGGGTGGTCAGTGGGGCCAGCCCTCAGCCTGGGCACAGAGGGAGAACGGGATTGGGGTAGATGCTGAGCTGGCCTTGACACGGGTTCTGTGGGACACAGAGTAGTTCAGCAAAGGTGGGGTGCCTGGAACCTTGGGGTGGGACCTCAGGGGACACAGTGACCTCGGCAGAGAATGAGGTGGAATCCACCATTCACTTACCCACCCACCGGGGCCTCGGCCCCCTATGAGCTCCTTAAGGGTATGCAGGGACGTGTGTGTGCGTGTGTGCGTGTGCGCGCGTGTGTGTGTGATATTGCCGGTGTCCAAAAAGCATAGATTGGGGCACCTGGGTGGCTCAGTTGGTTAAGCATCTGCTTCAGCTCAGGTCTTGATCTCGGGTCCTGGGATTAAGCCCCGTTTTGGGCTCCCTGCTCAGTGCAGACCTGCTTCTGCCCCTCCCGCACTCAGGATCTCTCCCCCTTTGCATACTCTCTCAAATAAGTAAGTGTTATCTTTAAAAAAGCACAGACCATACTTCATGCTGGAGTCTGGCTTGTATTCATCATTCAGATTAAGAAGTAAAACATCCCCGTACTTTCCCCCTCCATTCCCCTACTCCCGTATGCCTGTATCGCACCCCTTGCTCCCTCCCTTCCTCCCCCTGGTCCTGAGATAAGGACATCCTACCACTAGCGTGGGTCACTCCCATGTACTTTTGCACCTCTACTCCCCAGGACATATCTGCGAGCGATCCACAGAATCACGTGGCCTGTCTTTAAACTTCACGTGAGCAACGTGATTCTACCCACATCCTTCTGTGGTTTTCTTCTGTCCCTGCTTTCGAGACTTCTCCTGGCCAGTGAAAGCAGTTCCACAATTCCTCCATTCCTGTGACTATAGAAATGTCCACCGAGTAAGAGTGTCCCAATGGATGTACGCACCCCTACTGTGGATGAGCACTACTCGTTCCAAACCTCCCTGAACAAGTCCCACCACGCACCTTCTAGAGAATTCCTCTGTGGTGGAATTGCAGGGTTAGGCGGGGTCCCTGTGTTTGCCATCATCTCAGAATTCTTGTCCGCAGCTTGGGGAATGCCAGGCTGAAGATGCTCTGTCAGTGGTCCACGATGCCACTACCAAATGCAACAGGGCAGAACATTGACTTCCTGGCAGGGGAGGAGAGAGACGGGGCAGCAGGCACAGGTTCCCAGGGAGGAAGCTCTTCTTCAGTTTCAGAGAACACAGTCCTGAGAGGACAGAGGAAACAGCAGCCCCCGTGGGTTGAGCTTCGGAGGAGGAGGAAGGATCTGCGGTGGGTCTTGAATCTGGAAAGGGCTCCTGAAGCTCGAGGCAGAGGAAGGAGGAAGTCTTTGAGGAGGGGCCAAGCTTGCACCCATCCTTGTGGCTGGAGGGCTGTGACAAGAGTAGAAACTGGGGAGGTCAGCAGGGGCTAGACTTTGTAAGATTTGTGTTTTGTTTGGCTTGAGATTCTGCACGTAAGTGATAACAAGCTGTGTTTGTCCTTTTCCATCTGGCTTATCTCACTTAGCACAAGACCCTCAAGACCCTTCTATGTTGCCTCCAATGGCAGGATTTCCTTCTTCTCCATGGCTGAACGATATTCCAATCATGTATATGCCACATTTTCTTGATCCTTCATCCACTGACAGACACTTGGGTTGTTTCCAGAACTCAGCTGCCGTGAATAATGCAGTGAAGAATGTGGGGTTGCAGATAGCTCTCAGACATTCTGCTTTCATTTCCTTTTTAATTTTTTGAGAACTCTCCATATTTTCTTCCCTAGTGGGAATTGGAATTTGGATTTGGAATTGTCCTCTACGTATAATGGAGAGAAGGGTGCTATGCGAAGGATGGATCTAGTTTACTTCTGTAACACTTCCTCCTGTCTGCTTCATGAAGATGTTATTTTAGGGGCTGGAAGTGGAAAACAGAGCCATGTGGCTATCTGCAGAGAAGAATGAAGAATGTTCTAAGCAGAGGGAACAGACAGTGCAAAGGCCCCGAGGCAGGAGCATGCCTGGCTTGTTCAGGGACTGTCAATGACACCAGAATGAGTGCAATGGAGAGTAGGAGGTGAGATCAGAGATGAGGAGGGAAAGATGAAGAGAGAGACAGTTCAAGGTGATGGCCCTTAGGTCACATGCAACTTCAAAAAAATCAAGATTTTCTCTTAACATCAATACTGTTGTTTAAGGTGCTAAAGTCCTCTCTTGCCTTCTACTGAGCAAACTGTTTTTTTTTAAACAAACAATTTTACTGAATGCAAAGTCCTAGCTCTCCTAGTCCCATCTGAGAGTATTATATATTTGAAATCTCTCCACCCAATGAAGCTCTAGCAATGGTTTATTTGTCCTATTTATTTGAAGAGCTTGATTTTATTAGTATTTGTCCCACAGAGCTTCACAGATAGACTTTGATCAACTTTTAGGATTTGATAAATGGATGTATTTTTACTCTTGTCATCAAATAACGGTTTCATTTTCATGAAACTTAGTCGTGGACCCTCAAATAATCTCCCGGCCCCCACACCTGGGGATCGATACTTATTTTGTTGGATTTCAGGTAGCATCCCACGTTTCTTCATTCCGGTAATATCTCACACTTCTGTCTCGGTGGGGGTTTTTTTCACTTATTTTTGTGTGTTCAGTTCTTTTTATATATCAAATTATCATCAACTTTAATAACCCAACTATTCCTTTCTTGTAAAACTAGATAGGGTGTTGATGTCCCTATTAGAATTGCGTTTATTTAATTTATTTATTTGAGAGAGAGAGAGTGAGCATGCATAGGGGAAGAGGTGCAGAGAGAGAGGGAGAAGCAGGCTCCCCACTGAGCAGGGAGCCCAACAGGGGTTTGATCCAAGGACCCAAGATCATAACCTGAGCCAAGGTCAGACACTCAACTGACTGAGCCACCCACGTGCCCCTAGAATTGTATTTAATAATGCCAACTCTTAAAATCTAAAGACAAACCAAAAAATACACACCTTTATTTTCTAAGTGCTGACTCCTTTCCCACAATTATTACTGAGAAGAATTTACAGGACCTGACAAGATTTCCAGGCTGTTCTGTGCAGTCTTAGCTCCTCAGTTTTTTCCATTCACATTCAAATACACTTCCAATTCTCTCTTTTTCCATCCCCAGCTCTTCACACACATTGAATTATTCTCTCTGTGTTTACTGGATGCATGGCGGTATACATAACGTTTTAAGAAGCATATTTAAAGTCCTCCATTTTTGTTGTTATCTTTTTTTGAATCATCCAGCAAAAACTGAAGAAAGAGGCTTCAATGATACCAAATTAACATCCAGAGAGTTCTGCACGATTTGCACAAAACTCTGGATTTACATTATGTCTGTGAGTTACGCTTCTAAAATTCATTACGGAAACAACTTTAGTGACATGGATCATGGTTGAGGTTTTCCTTATTTGAGTAATTCCACACCAAACTATTTTCTCTTTTCAGGGAATGGGTTTTGCCACAAGCAAATCCATCGGTCTGAATGGTAATTGTCATGCCCATACCGATATTATGGTTTTGATGTTTTATTAATTATATCATATCTGAAAAGTCTCAATGACTTTTAACAATACATCAGAGTATTTTAAAATACATATTGCTTTCTAAATGCTTTCTGTCTGCTTTACCAACATATTTGGACATAAAGCAATTTTTTCCAGGAACTTTTTATTATTCCATTGTTTTTTAGTGTGACACTTAATAACAACATTATTTTCATCTTTCGTCCTTGACTATTACAAATTTTCTTTGTTTGAGCCCCAGGTGAACTAAATATGACGGCATTCAAATGAAATAGGTGTCAGCATTTCCAATCTCAGTGAACAACTTGTGAGCAGTATTTGGATCCAATATTTCCTTCACCTATTACTACAAACCACCCACATTTGCAGTGTTAAATAGTAGTCTGCAAAAAATATAAATGAGTTGTCATATTTTACAATGAGTCTTACGCAGAAGCACAACCATTTCAGGTTGTTCTGACTTCTGCTAGCATCGGATGTAGCTGGGATACAGAGCACTGTGAATAACATTCCTCCTCTGTTCTCGCACAAATCCAGCAGAGTACTCTTCATGATATTTAATAGGAACCTTGAAAAGTTTAACCAAGTTCTGTTGCCTCTTCATTCTGGATACTTTCCCTTAATGTCTTATTATAAACTTGAATTGATCATTATCCAAACACTGCACATTTATGCAAAAATTAGAATGCACAAACAGTAAGCAGCAAAGTAAATCTTAACTATCTAAATCCAGAGTAAACCTCAGATTTGAGGATACTGACAGACTAGTCCCTCTCCCATAGTGCAGATCATAAGCACGTGACCATGCTGTTCACAGTTACAATAGGCAAACTGACAAAAAGTTTTGCAAACACTTCTCAGATGTTGCCGGTGCATCGAAGCTCATTGCCACCTTCAACAACAGGGAAATTGAAATCTTGAGTTTGCCTTATAATTTGCATTACTTAATTTTACTCTTCTTTGGAATTACCATGAGGGTATCTTCTAGCCAAATATTTCCATATTTTAGCAACGGACAAATGTTCTGGCACATACTGGCTGCATACTAGCCTTGGAGTGGCAACAGGAGGTCAAGGCTGTTCTAGACATGCAAGAACAGGCAATATTTTTGAGGAGTCCTCATACCAGGGAAGCAGAGAAAGGGGGCAGAAGCTGGAGGGCTACTGGGGACAAAGAAGGGATTCTCTCAAAGGTGGAAGAAATTCCAGAATCCTTGAGTCTTACTTTGGATTCTCCCCCAAGCAGGTTCTCACTCAAGTACTTGAGGGCAAATTGTATGTTTAAGAGGTAATCCCAGGAGATCCAATGAGCATTTGGAGAAGAGAGGCATGGAGGAACAGATGTGCACTTGGGGCACGTGAGGGGGGAATCCTTCTAGGGATACCCAAGAGAACACACCTCAGAACTGCCTTTCTCAGAACTGATGAAGGCAAGGGGAGCCACCCGACAAGGACAGGTCCTCTGCCAGCTGTAACTCACTCCTGGAGGTGTTAATGCCCACATTTCCATCTTACCCCGTGTGCCGGCTGAGCTCAATACTATAACAAGTTGACCACCTGGGGCATTGAGGTGTAGGGGTTGCAGGTGAGAAATGGTCTGCACGCTTGGCTGCTGTCCACCGATCCTGCAGGTGGGTTGTGGGAATGAATGGTGTGTCACTGATGGAAAGGGTGCAACAAACAGGTCCTGTTGCAGGAAAGAGTGGGAAGAATCCACGAACATCTGAACTAAGGAGAGGGGATGAGATCAGGGTGCAGTGGAAGGGTTGGTCGTGATCAGGACCCTGGACAACTCTCAGGTTTCCTTTCTGATTGATCCAGGATGGCCATGGAAGGGGCAAATGTGACCTCTGTCTCTGAGTTCCTGCTCCTGGGGCTCTCAGAGAACCCCAAGCAACAGCAGCTGCTGTTCATACTCTTCCTGACTATGTACCTGGTCACGGGACTGGGGAACCTGCTCATCATCCTGGCTATCGCCACTGACCCCCGACTCCACACCCCCATGTACTTCTTCCTGGCTAACTTGGCCTTTGTGGACATCTGCTTCACCTCCACCACCATCCCCAAGATGCTGGTCAACCACGTGTCAGGGCACAAAGGGATCCCTTATGCAGGCTGCCTGACCCAGATGTTCTTCTTCATCTGGTTTGCTGGCATCGATAGCTTCCTGCTGACCGCCATGGCCTATGACCGCTATGTAGCCATCTGTCACCCTCTGCACTATGCCAGGTCTGTAACACCACAGCTCTGTGGCCTCCTGGTGGCTGCATCCTGGACTGCAGCCTTCGGCAATGCTCTGACGCACACGGTGTTATTGACTCGCCTCTCATTCTGCACCCACAACCGGGTGCCCCATTTCTTCTGTGACCTCAGCCCTCTGCTGAAGCTGGCCTGCTCTGACACCTTTCTCAATAATGTGATGGTGTACACCGTGGGCGCCCTACCCATTATCACTCCTTTTATGGGCATCTTGGTCTCCTACACACGCATCTTTGCCACGGTGTTGAGGATCCCCTCCACGAGAGGCAAGCAGAAGGCTTTCTCCACCTGTGGCTCTCATCTGTCTGTGGTGTCCCTGTTCTACGGGACACTCATTGGGGTTTATTTCAGCCCCACGTCCTCTCACACAGCCCAGAAGGACACAGCCGCTGCGGTTATGTACACTGTGGTCACTCCCATGCTGAACCCCTTCATCTACAGCCTACGCAACAGTGACATGAAGGGGGCCTTGGGGGCCCTCATCAATAGGAAGCCAGTTTTTCTTCAGTGGCCATAGCACTGGGATGTCTGAGGGCCCAAATCCAGTGCCCATCTGTACGAATTTTTCTTGCACGGTCCCAAAGTTAGATGTTTCCTTCATATCGCTCTCTGTGGTTCTGTGTGTATTACTTCATTCTTCCAACAACTACCTCTTGAACATCTGTTATCTGTAGACACTATTTTAGGGGCTGAAGGTCCAGCAGGGAACAAACAAAATCCCTGCCCTTGGAGCGCTCCCACTGCAGCCTGAAGACCACATCACGGTTCAAGGAAGTGCTCGGCAAACTAGAGAGACCGGGATACAAGCCCCCCCTTGGTTAACATTCAGGTTTATCTGCTCTAATAAAAAGTCGCAAATGCACAGGCTCAGAACTCGTTAGATTTTGCAAGCTGAACTCTTTGTTTCTGTTCACAACACAGTTCCTTCAGAAACCTTACAGTAGACATCTGGTCTACTTGTTTCTAGTACGTTCCATTGCGAGGCACCAGATCCTATGTGCGTTTCTAGCCAGAGTCCTTGTGTTTATTGGTTTTGCAATATTTGCTTCCTTGAACCACCTACATTTTGGTCACTCTCAGTTAATGGTCTTCTGAAACAATAGACTTGGGTAGGAGGCAAGATCCTTATTTATACTCTTTTGAAGGACAGGAAGCTGTTGGCTCTTCTAACCTTGTGATGTTTCTGACTTTGAAAAGTGGCCAGTTCTGGTCTGGGATCATCTCATTCTTGTGATTCCTTGCTGCAAAGCAGCGAGAAGCAGCCGACTCACAGTGACATCTCAGCTCTTTCCAATCACTTCTAGACACACAGGCTCAGTGAACGAACAATCTACCTTCCCGGTTATCACCAGTCACGGTACTGTCAGATGTTGGTCTTTGGCATAACAAGGGTCTCCAGCTTTCCAGCCTGTGACATTTGTGTCCTTACCCCCGGGCCACTCAGCTCATGCAACTAAGTTTTCAAGTTTGTGACGTCAGCATCCCACTTCTGCTCCATTTTCGGTTTTAGTCTGATGACTAGCTTATGTGCTGTATTAGTTTCCTGGGGATTTTGTTTTTAAAAAAGGACCACAAAGGAGGTGACTTACACAGGAGTTTGTTGTCTCATGGTTCTGTAGGCCAGAAGGGGAAAATCAAGGTGTTGGCAGGTGGGTTCCTTCTGAGGCTGTGTGTGAGGAAGAATCCGTCTGAGCCTCTGTCCTAGCTGGTGGGAGCTGGTGCTCTGCTGGCCATCTTTGGGGTCCCTTAACTTGCAGATCATGCTTCATCTCTACGTGGCATCCTCCTTGTGCATGTCTACCTGCAAATGTCTCCTTTTTATTTTTTATTCATTTTTTTTAAAAAGAATTATAATTAACATAGTATTATATTAGTTTCAGTTGTATAATATAACGATTCAACCAATTGTCCCCTTTTTAGAAGGACACCAATTCTCTTGGATTAGAAGCCCACCCAATTCCAGTATGACATCATTATAACTGTTACATCTGCAACAATCCCATTTCCAAATAAGCTCAAATTTAGAAATACTGGGGATTAGGACTTAAGATAGGAATTTGGGGAGGGAATATAATTCAACCCATAACATTTGCTTAAAAAAGAAAAAGGACTCAAAAGGAATATGGCTTGAGTAAGGTAAAAGTTCATTTTTCTCTTATGTGACAGTCGGCGTTCTAGGTCAGTGGGTGACTCTGCTTTAAATCTTTCAGAGACCCAAGTTCCCCATGTCTTATTTCTGGCCCATTTCCCAGAAATTGTTATGACTGTATTACCACAAAAAAACAAACACTCAGCGAGCAAGGAGGCAAGCACCTGCTCTCAAAGCACCACGTACGTCCCCCATCCTGTCCCAGGCTACAGCTAGCTGCAAGAGAGGCCACGAAACGTGGTGCAGCTGCTCACTGTGCTGCCAGGCTCTGATCCTTTTACAACAGAAGAGAGAGAGGGTAGACTTTTGTGGAGACCTAGCAGTCCACGTTCCATCCTTCTGGCTGCCAATTCCATGAAAGCATGCTTCTACCAGAGATGCCACCTAACACCCCTCCCTGAAGACAGCCAGAAGTCCCAGCTCCTTGATGCAGTCAGCTCAGTTCAGAGTCTTTGGCTGATACACAGCCACCTTCATCATGGTGGGATGTTTCCCCGTGACCCAAGAATTTGCAAAGTAAAGGTGCATTTACCTGGCTCTTCCCTCGCCCGCTGTGCAAAGGAAGACCAGCTGCTATTGCAGATTAATGATCCAATCTCCTGGGGTAGGATTTATGTAAGAATGCCCCGCTTGTGAAGTGCAATGCATTCCTCGGCTCGCTGGGGGAGACCCCGTCGTCCGTCGTTCCCTGTGGTCTCTGGTTTTGCCACCTGCTGCCTTGTCCATTCACCCTCCGTGGCCACATGTAAAGTGAACATAGAAGGAGACGCCCTTCTTTGGCACTCTGCAGTTGTCATAGATTGATTCCTCTGGTGCAAATTAGTGCAAATGGCTACTGTTTTAAGGCTCAAACAGACATAAACTGGGCTCTAGATTTCAAAGGAATTCTGCAGAACATTTGGGAGGCTATTTGCTTTGAGTCAGGAGCCACAACCCAAGTTCTTTCCCAGGGAGAATTTTTGCATTCCTTGGTTTACTCAGGTCTCTCGAGCATGTTAACGGTTGATACTTGAGGTCATCTGAAACAGAGGTGGGATGGTGTGCTGGTCTCAGCCTACCTACAGGGCTGCTCTGGCTGGCAAGGCCTGAGGCCCTCACCAATTTGTGGGAGTCCCCCCAGACATTTCCTGACCAAGTCAGTATTGTGGTGGGACCAGTCCTCCTGGTGCTTCTTAGGACTCTAGGATGCACCTCAGCAACAACCATCAGGGAACTTTGGAAAATAATAAGATTTATTGCTGGAATTCCTAGAAGGTTCACAGCCCAGGTTTGTGGCTGGAGAGAGAGAGAGAACAGACCTCAGGCTCTGCAGCTACGAGGGTCCATGGGTGAGGTGTGTAGGGTTTCAGGGGTCCACTCTGTATTGGCTCCTTGAAAGCATGCAACGCTTGATCTTGGGTTTGTGAGTTTGGGACTCTCGCTGGGTGCAGAGATTACAAAAAAACGCAAACTTAAAATTTACCCAAAAAAAAAGAGGCATAAGAGCAGGAATTTGGGAGTAGGAAGGGAAAGGTGGGGTCAGTCAAGAGGTCGGTTGCCTAGACTATCCAGAGCTTTCTAAAAGGGGAACTTCATGGCAAGGGCAGGCTAATTCCTTATCTGGTTGTTCTGCTAGGAACCCCGTCATGCAGATGGCAATACGTTTATTCAAGGTGGATGAATTCCTTGGCCATGTAAAAGAAGGAAATCCTGTCATTTGCAACAACATGGAAAGCCGGTGGGCATTATGCTAAGTGAAATAAGTCAGGCAGAGAAATACAAATGCTGTTTGATCCCACTTGTAAGGGGAATCTAAAACAAAACAAGTAAAAAAGGAAAAAATTCCTAGATTCAGAGGATTGGTGGATGGTTGCCAGGGGCTGAGGGTGAGTGATAGGGTACGTGGATGAAGGGGGTCAGAAGGTACAAACTTCCGGCTAAAAAATAAATAAATCATTGGGCGTAGTGTCCAGCGTGGTGACCCCAGTTAACTGTATTGTATATTTGAATGCTGCTGAGAGACTAGGTCTTAAAAATTCTCTTCACAAGCAAAAGGAGAGTATACCTCTATGTGCTGGTAGATATTAACTAGATAGATAGATATTAACTAGACTCACCTGGTCTTTCATAGCATATACAGATGTTGAATCATTATACGGTACCCCTGAGACTAAAAGCAAGCAAGCAAGCAAACACAACAATCTGACTTAGGACAAGCATCAGCAAGCTTCTGTCAGTCTACGGGCCAAATCTGGCCCACCATCTGTTTTGGTAAATAAAGTTGGATTGAAATACATTTTTTTAAAGAAACGGACATCTTTTGAAATGGATGCTTCAGTGGTTAAAAGCTTAGGGTCAGCCACTTTCCCTACAGAAGACAATGCCCTCCTTACCTCTTCTCCAGCCCCTTGAGGACCCTCAGCTGTGGATCCTTCTATCTCTGTGGGCCGACACTGTTCCCCCCTGAGTCCACATTTTCTTGTAATACTTTGCACCAATTGGCAAGGAGCCACCAACTCACAATGATTTTTTTGCTCCTTCTAATCACTTTATCTAGGGATGTGGGCTTCCTAACCACTTGAACCATCTGCCAAGTTCTCAACAGTTAAGTTTCACCTTGGCTTTGACCTAAAGAGGATTCCCAGCTTTCTAGCCTGAAATACTCACCATCTCAGCCACTAAAATAATGCCCTCTACTGTCACGGCAGTTCCCTACTTCTTCAACAAATTAGTATACTTCAAGTTTGCACTAAGATGAGGCCAAAGAAGTTATCGAGATGTGTATGGTTTTTTTTTTTAAGATTGTATTTATTTATGAAAGAGAGAAATAGTGAGAGAAGGAACCCCAGGGAAGTGGGAGAGGGAGAAGCAGGCTTTCCGCTGAGCAGGGGTCTGATATGGGGCTGGATCCCAGGACCCTGGGATCATGACCCAGAGTAGAAGGCAGACGTTTAAGGACTGACCAGCCAGGAGTCCCTGAGGTTTTGTTGTTTTTTTTTTTTTTAAATAAAAACAATCCTATAGCTAACAACATAAGGGTAATCAAAAGACTATGAACAAATGTCTTGGACTATATTCCCATCAGAGGACACATAAAAAAAACAAACTGCATTGTCTTCTCAACAATTTCTCACTTCGTTGGTTATTCCTTTTTTTAAAAAAAGTTTTATTTATTTGTCATCTCTACACCCAGTGTGGGGCTCGAACTCATGACCCCAAGATCGAGAATCACATGCTCTTCTGACTGAGCCAGTCAGGTGCCTCTGATCATTTCTTTTGGAGCAGAACCATGTCATCTCCTTTTAGCATGATCCGATCCAGTTGTCCTCTTGACTTTGCTTTAGAATGAATCTCTTTGTACCGTCTAATACAAGGTCCCTATACCCATCAAAACTGATGACACAGCCCTCTGTCAGCATATTCACTGGCATATAAAGGCATTCCTGAATCTAAGGTCTCTTTCACAAATACCTGAAGATGATGGGCTGCACTGTTACCTTCTGCATTTTTGGCTCACACGGACCACACTAACCTACCTGAGACTCTTTTAAATGATAGACTTTTTTTAAAAACTGAAGCAAATGGTAGTATCTTTGGTACACAGACATGACCTTAGCAGACTAGTGATGGCTCCTTCCCTGTATTCAACCCACCAATAGTTCACCGGCAGATGGTTCCCATTACATGCCTACAGTTTCCAACACGGAGTGTTCATGGCCCTCATGGGGCAGACCAGAAGCATCAGGACATTAATGCCTAGAGGGGAACCATCAACCAGTGATGGTCAGCAGTTGGTAGGCAATTGCCCCTAGCTTCCTGACCTTCCGCTAGATGACTCTAAACCATCTGTGGAGTGGGAAGTCAGAAGTCGCTGAGAAGATCTCAAGAGGAACCAATACCCAGTTGCCTGTAGCAGTAGCCTACTCATGAATGAACCTCCCCTCCCTGTCTCCTTTCCCCATTCTCTCACCAGACTTCTAGGACCATCTCCTACAAATCCTTATTTGGGGGGGGGTCTACTTTTTGGCAATTCAAAAGTAAGACATGCACAAAAAAGGTAGAGGTGATGTAGGAATGACTGAAGTTTGTAAACCCTGAGATAGTGCATCTAAAATACTTGGTGTCTGGCACAAAGTAAGTACTGAAGAGATGTTATTGTTGTTGTTACTTTCAAATTGTAGTAAAATATACAAAACGTGAAATTTACCGTCTTCACCATTTTTTAGTGTTCAGTTCAGTGACATTAAGCACATTTACATGGTTGTGCAACCATCACCACCAGCCATCCCCAGAACTTGTTCATTTTGCAAAACTGAGACTCTGTCCCTGATAAATGCTGACCACCCCCACTCCCTCCCGCAGCTGCTGACGCCCACCATCCTACTTCCTGTCTCTATGAATCCAGCTCTTCTAGGGAGACCTCCTATAAGTGGGGTCAAACAGTATTTATGCTTTCGTGACTGGCTTCTTTCACTCTGCATGACGTTTTCAAGATTCATCCATGTTGTAGTGTGTGAATTCTCTTCCTTTTGAAGATTGAATAATCTATCGTATAGCTATGCCATGCTTGTTCATACATTCATCTGTCAATGGATACTCAGGTTGCTTCCAGCTGTTGGTTATTGTGAATGATGTTGCTATGAACATGGGTCCACAAAGCTATTGTGACTTTTTATCATTAATCCATTTGTTCAAAGTCTCAGGAATTCTGATAAGTCAATGTTCAAACTGAGGTTACTTCAGGAATCATTTCCATATAGAGTATAGAGGGAGTATAGAGGGATTCCTCAAAAAACAAACAAACAAACAAACAAACAAACAAACCCCAGACTTCCTAAGTCAAAGAAGGCAGCTTTGTTGGATGCCGAAGATGTTGGTCCTTCCTAGAAGGAGTGGTTCTCAACAAGGAGGACAATTTAGACTGCCCCCCTCCAGGGGACATTTGGCAATGTATGGGAACACTTTGGGATTGTCATGCCTGGGGCAGGGGTGCTAATGACATCAAATAGGTAGAGGCCAGGGATGTGGTTTTACATCCACTGCACAGACAGTCTTGTGCCATGAAGAATGATCTGGCCCCAAATGTCAACTACGCCAAGGATGAGAAATAAGCCTTAAAAAGACGGCATGCTTTAACTCATTATCACCTCACTCTGTACCAGCTCAGAAAGGCGGCAGCAGAGGTGAGACCTCAACAGCCTATTTCAGCATCCCATGAGAGACACCTTGGTGACAAGTGGCATCAGAGAGAACAAACAGGTATCAAAAACTATGAAGGGTCTGAGATTTCACCCTACTTGCAAGCTGACAATTTAACCTACCATCACTATGGATGCCGACAGAAGACACGAGACTCCAGGGACAGAGACAAAAGACTTTATTACTTGTGGTGCCGGCAGCATAAACTTCCTGTTTGTGCCAGTTCCTCCTAAGTCCCACAGAGACCATGCAGGTGGACGCAGATAGGCACTGGAGGCAAACTGTGTTTGTACTACGGCTAAGGAATTCCAAGCTGAGAAGTCCCAGTCTTTTCCAGTAGATTACAAACAAACCTGTCCCACCCTTATCTCAGAAGGAGGTATTATCTTTATTATATGGACAGCAAATAAGCCTGCCCTCTGCTCTGCAGGAAGAAACTCTGTCTCCCGTGGCTGTTTGCTACACAAACATCCTTGAAAAGATAGCTAGAAAAAAAACACTGCCCGTGCCACTGCTTGTGAGTTGTACAGAAATGCCAAAGTCTCAGAAAGTTGTTTCTGAATAGCAGTAGCATTGAGACCCAACAGGGGGTGGCCATCGTTTGTAAGGATAATTTGGGTTGGAGGTCAAGCACAGAAGGCTGCTCAGGATACAGTACAGTCGTTCAATGAATACACTCTAAAGCCAGACAGCCTGGGTTCTGTTACTTTTTAGCTGGGTGGCCTTGAGCAAGTATTTGACCTCTCTGTGCTCCAATTTCTCCTCTATTTAATGGAAATGGTAATAGCCCCATCTCATAGGGTTATGTGAAAATTAATATATGAGCTTATATATGCAAGGCACTTAGAAGAGCGTGAGCAGATTGAGAGCCATGTCGGTGTTAACTATAATTATTATTAATTAGCATGACAATGCCGCAGAGCTTGTGGTCATGCCTGTTTTTCGGCATTTGTGGGCAAGCTGCGTAACCCACACAGTTCCCTTGGAGCCTGTCTCAGAGATTTCTGGGAGGACACAGGGCTCTTTGGTCCCTCCTCCCCACACTGACTTAGTAAACAGGGCAACAGGGCTGGAGTGGTGGTGGTTTCAGGTCCCAGGGAATCAGACAGACTTGGATCCAAATCCTGGCTTTGCCACGTGCCAGCTGTGTGACCGTGGTGAGCAGCTTCCTTGTGGGGGGTCTCCAAGTTCACTACACAAGGATCTGGGTAAAGGATCAATGACTCTCTCCTCACACAAATACTACACACACACACTGCATGTGACCCACCCAGCATATACTCTGGGTCATCCTTAGCCAGTGCCACTTTGATTATCACAGTTGTCATATTATTCAGCAAGCAAGACTCCATAGAGTGCAAGATGATATCTTTGCTCTTTCAACCAATACTAAGTTCATTCTGGCCCCCGCAGTCTCTCTGCATGCCTCAAACTCCAGAAGACAAATCAGGGCATCCCCTGATACACTCCTCTGTCACCTGACCCTTGTGGGCTCATCTCCCACCTACCATGCTCCTCCCACCTGTCTCTTCACCATCAAGGCACATTCACCCCCCTCTCAGACCCTCTCCCCTGTGGTCTTTATATATGTGCAACACCTGTTTCTACTCCCTCACCTCTCAGTCCTCCTTTGGACCTAACTTCAATTGCCACCTCCTCAGGGAAGGCTTTCCTGACTTCCACTTTCCAATCAGGAAATACCCGTATTGTATACTCCAATAACGTTTTATCTGAAATGCTCACTGCCTACCCAGGGGCCCTTGGCTCCCACTGCTCCTCTGGTATGAAGGGCTTCCTTCTTCTTAAACCTACATGGGGATGGGGTGGGAAGGGTGCCCCTAGCAAAGGCACCCACTCCCCCACACAATCAGCCTTCAACCAAGGAGGACAGGGACTGGTGGATAAATACCCCAGCTTCCCCGCCCCTCAGTCCCTACAACTCTGAGGAGTGTGTCCTCTGCCTCACCCCCAGAGGTCCTGGGCGGGACTGTGCCCCAGTTGTGCAAAGAGGTGACCGGCTTCGGTATGGCAGCCTTCCTTTACTGACCTCCTTTCCTTCTCTCATGTCTCCTTGGGTTGCCTCCTAATTAAATTACTTGCCCTTGAATTCTTGCCTCAGCATCTCCTTCTGGGGGAGCCCAACCTAAGACAGCAGTCCGCCCTATTATAATGAATTCCGTAACTGTTTGCAGCTATTGGTCATTTCTCTCCCTGGGCTGAGTCAGGTCCACCACCATGGTGCCTGGCATGTAGTAGATGCTCAATAAATGACCCCAAGTCTCATGGGTGTGAGGTGGCCACAACAGCAGCGGTCACTGCGCTCACCACCATCCTCCGATCCCACTGTCGGGAGGGGAGTTCACTCCTTCTGAGCTATAAATGGAAGCTTCCCCCCGCTTCATGCTTCACAGCCTGGACAGCTGGGCCAGGGCCTCCAGGAGCCCTGGATGACCCTTCCAGCCCTGGTCAGCACTCCTGGGGTATCTCTGGGGCAGATACACAGAGAGGGCACAAGTCCCAAGGCTGCAGGGCAGGGAGCACAGCTGGGCTCTAACACCATTCCTAGCCTCCTTCTCCCCTCCCCAGCATCAGATCCACCTCTGGGAGGTCCCTGAGCAAGAGGACATTCCAGTGACAAGGGTCTACCCTACAAGGCCACCGAGCTAGCTGACGGCTCCTGGGGGAGGGATCCCTTTCCTGACCCGGTGGTGTCAGGCCTGAAATTAGCCACACCACCTGTGGTAAGGCTGGTTCGAGGGACTCCCAAGAGGCAGTGGGTGGGGGTGGGGGGACAGAGGGAGGGAGATGACCTCTGATGACTCCGTCTGAGACAGTCAGAGGATGGGAGAAGAAGGGCAGAAAGACATGGCAGGGTGCCTTAGGACCTCTCTCCAGCTCTGTCTAGAGGCCGCTGGGTCAGGTTCCAGTGCTGCCATTCACAAGCTGGGTGACCTGGGTGAGTGACTCTGGGCCTCAGCTTCCTCCTCTATAAATGGGAATAAACCCGTTCTTCTAGGTCTTAGGGTTTGGGGAGGCTGAAATGAGATGCTCTGAGTGGAGTGCTTAGGATGGCACCGGGCACAGCACTTCATTATCTGTCCCCAGTCTTTCAGTCATCACTGACATTCTTCAAGATGCAAGCATGACGGTCTGCTTGTATCCTAGGAGGAAACCGGATCTGCACAGCCAGGACGTGGGGAGGGGTGGGATAAGGGAGAGAGATGGAGGCAGAGCTGGGAGGGATCTGGGCCAAGTCCCCTTGATTCCTGAATGTGGGGAGAAGCCAATGTTGTTGGAGCATGAGAAAAGTTCCAGAATGTTCTCTTTGCTACTGTTTGGGCCCCCATGCTGATGGGGGAGGGACAGGACTTCTCAATGTGACAAAGAAAAGGAAGCTGGTTGGGGGGGGACAGAAGGAAACAGGGACTCTTTATCTGGGCCAGACACCCGTGCTCCCCAGTGGTACTGGCCACTGACCCGTCCCTCTTTATCCCAATCCTTCTGTGGTCTTGGGCAGAAAACATGGAAGCCTTACTCCTACTTCATCCCACATAGAAGCTTTGATGTTGGGGCTGGGGGTCCAGCTGTCTAGGAGTCCAGGAGGGCTTTCTGGAGGAGGAGCCTTCTGATCTGGACTTTAAAGGATGACTAGTTTCCTAGCTGGAGAAGGGGGAGGGGCGTGGGGTTGTGTGTGTGAATGTGTGCGAGAGAGCGTGTGAATGTATAGGGGCAATTGTTCACTTCAATTAACAAGGGTTCTCTGATCTTCTGGAGGCCAGGTACTCAGTGGCCACAGACATGACTGACGCACAGGCCTGCCCCAAAGCAGCTCATAGTCCTAACCCGATAACCAAATACCAGTAATGATAGGACATGCCATGTTCTGAGCATGTGGCGCTGGGGCTCAGCACGGGAAAGCTCTCTGTGTTCATCGCACGAAAGAATGAGTGACTACACCTTTCTGAAGGCAGATTGCTGGAGGACAGAGGGGCAGCGTAATGGGGCAGCTGGGGGTACCCTACCTGCAAAGGCCTGGAGGTAGGGAAAGCACAGCCCTGCCTGGGAAACACCGTTGGGGAGAGTTGGGGAGGGAGCAACGGACAGGAGTCCGAGTGACAAGCTGAGCTAAGGCTACCTCCTGTTCCAGTGGTGTTGGGGAGCCACAGACAGGCACTGAGCGGGGAAAGGAGGGTGTGCCATCTCAGGATGGCATCAGGGCCTGCTCTGGGCCTGTCTTGGGCTCCAAGGATTTCCAAGAGGTGATCCAGGTCAATCTCACCCTGGCGGTGCCTGCCTGCAGGGGCAGGGAAGAGGACAGAGAGACAGACATTGGAGGAGACAGACAGAAAGAAGGACAGGGGGAACCTGAAAGGACAGACAGAGAGAGAGACAGACAGACAAAGAGATACAGAGAGAGTCCAAGAGAACAAGACCAAAAGAGACAGGGAGACAGGGAAATTAACACATGGAAAGGTGGAGAGACACAGAGACAGGTACAGAGAGATGGAGAGAGACAGACAGAATCAGAGAGAGACAGAGGGACACTCATCAGAAAGGAGATGGAGGGAGAAGATGATGAGTCAGAGACTCAGCAGAAAGAAGGGGGTAACCCAGGGAGCCCCTGGGACAGAGCGGGAAATGGAGGCAAGACCAGAGGGGAGGAGAAGGGAAGACGGGTGCCTCCTCACCCCACCTCGCCCCTACTCTACACCCACACCCAAGCCCTCTTCTGTGCTCCCCAGCACAGATGGGGAAATTGAGGCCGGCCTAAAGGCCACCAGGATCCTCCTCCTGAGCTAGCACTGAGCCCACATGCCCACCAGGGACCTGTGTCCCCAGGTTAAAAATGGAAACGGGCTGGGCTTTTTCTTTTTCTTTTTTTTTTTTTTTTCCTTTGAGAAAATCCTAGGCCCAAATAAGGCGAAGGCTGCGGGCGGCCGGTGAGCTGGCCAAGTCCTCCTGAGCAAGCGAGTGGCGGCTGGCCCGGCTGGCCCGGCGGCCTGAGCTTGGGCCTCCTCCAGGTCTCGCCTGGCAGCGGGGCGGTGCGCCCGGGAGCCTATAAGGGCCTCGCCCCCACCTGGCTGCTCACTCGGCCCGGCCCGCCGAGCAGTCCCCTCCGCAGAGCCCTCTGTGCCCGTGCCCCACCGCCCAGCCATGGAGGCCATCAAGAAGAAGATGCAGATGCTGAAGCTGGACAAGGAGAATGCCATCGACCGGGCGGAGCAGGCCGAGTCCGATAAGAAAGCCGCCGAGGAGAAGTGCAAGCAGGTGAGGGGCCGTCCGCCAGGCCAGGTCTGGCTGCCCAGTGCCCTCTCCGGGCTGCTCCTGCCCCAGACGCCAGGCTCTGGGATCCAAGGTGGGAGTTCCAGAAACCTTGGTGCCTGGAGTCAGGGCAGGGACCAGGTGACACTCTGGCTGACAGTGAGGGGACCGTTGTCTTTCCAGGGTCCCTGAGCTGGGAGAGAGAGGCAACCATCCCTCCACAGGACTAGGATGAGCAAAGTGAGAGAGAGAGAGCGAGCGAGAGCGAGCACGTTTGGGCAAGGGAGAGGTGTTTGTGAGTGCCTGGATGTGTGTGCAAGCTGGAGTGTGTGTAGGGGTGTTGGGATGAGCGGATGAGCCTGGGGCGTGTGTACTAGATGGGGTGTTTGGTTGATGCCGTGTCTGAGAGTGTATTTGTGTGCTTGGGCATTCTGTGTGTGCACAGGTGGTGCGCATGTGTGTGCGTGTTTGGGCTGGACAGAGTGCAGAAGGGTAAAGGCGTCTGTGACAATGAGTGTGTGCAGACTGAGGCACGAGTGTGTGCTTGTTGGAAAGTGGGGATGTGGAGTCTGGATGTGTTTGGGCGTCTGCGAGGGCGTCGGTGCTGGTATCACTGTGGGCCTGTGTGTATCAGGGAGAGGCTGGCTGCGTGTGTGTGTGTGCTCATGCCAAAGCTGACATGGCAGCAATGGAATGTGTGTGTCAGGGCGAGCGTGTGTGTGTCGAGGTGAGTGTACTTGTATTGGCGTGTGTGTGCTTGTCGGGTGATTGTTCCTGCAGAGTGTGTGTGTATGTGTGTGTATACCTTAGTGTCCAGGTGAGTGTGGCAGTGCCCTGGTACCTGTGCACACATGTACACATGTGCGCGTGTGTGTAGTGGTGAGGGTGGCAGTGCCGAGCTGGGTGTGAGTGTGGGTCACCCTCTCCCCATGTCAGGACAGACTCAGGTGGTACTGTGCCGGAAGGGTGGCCGAGTGTAGGTATGCGGTAGGGCCAGCTGTGTCCAGCTACTGGGGCAACTGGGTGAGAGTCAGGACTGGAGCAGTTGGAGATTTGAGGGTGAACCTGAGGCTCTCAATGCATCCCTGCATATCTCCGGTGCCCCCGCCATCCCTGCCAGGAGTCCAGAGGGGAGAGGTGAGGTGCTAGTGGCAGGCGGAGGCCTTGGACCTAGAGCTCTGGAGACAAGTTTCGAGGAAGCTCCGGCAACTGGGTATACCGGGGGCTAATGCAACTGGTGGGCAGAGGCCTGGGCTGGGCAGTCCCAAGGCCATGGTCTGGAGCAGAGCAGAAGTCAGCTGTCTGGGTGGCTAGATCAGCCAGTGGGAGGAAGGAAGGGGCTGCTGCTCTCTCTGTAGCACCCTGCCCCCCACAGGACTCATCGGCACCCCTGGGGTTAACCACCCAGCCCTCAGGAACATCAGGGTCTCGGATAAACCGCAGGAGCCACCCAGGACAGCAACACTCTGTGCCTAGCCCAGCCCAGCCCATATGCCAGGCCAGCTTGGATGGTAAAAAGATCAGGCTCTGAGCTCAGACCGGCTGTGTTCACAGCTGGGGCACTGAGCCCCATGGAGCAAAGGTCTTCACGGGTCTGGGCCTCAGTGGCCTCATGTTTGAGATAGGAAAGTGACAGCAGGGCTTCCCTCATGGCCATGGAAGGATTAGAGGTGACTGCAGGAGGAGCCCTTGTCCCGGGCATGGCGGGCATGGCGCAGAGTAAGCACTCAATAAAAGCAGGATTATTTCCTCCCCGCCCTCCACCCTACTTCCCCAGTGGGCCTCCCCATCCCCCAGCATCCCGGGGCTTCCCTGAGAGCCTGTGACACATTCTCGGAGGCCAGCCCCACCCCAGCACTCCCTGCCACACTCCCTTCCTCCTTCCTCCCTGGCAGACACAGACACCCATCTTGTGCCGGCCCCGAGCTGCCCACTTCCATCCATTATTCAACCCTTGCCATAAGAGGCTCGGCTAGGGATTCAGAGAAAAGCAAGTTTATGGCTCTAATTTTCACTAAGGTGTGAGTGACTGATACAGTCTCCCAGGGCAGACACACATGCAAAAGGGAAGGCTTCTCAAAGCCTTCAGCCCCCTCCAGTACGGCCAAAAAGGCAGGGACAGGTTTTCTGGCCTCCAGCTGGGTTTTCATTCAGTTCTTGTTTTTCCATGACGCCACCCACTGGGGTGAACTTGTGCTTGAATCCAGGCTGGATCTTCTAACTTTGACTCAGGACACATTGCTGCTTCTCTCTGAACCCTCAGTCTCCTTATCTGTGACATGGGGGCATGGGCTACCTTCTGATGGCCAGGCATGGAACCCAAGATTCCAGAGGCCCAAAGCAGAGGCCACATTCCAAAGGGGCCAATGGCCTGTCCTGTCTAGGAACGGAGGCAGGATGCCATGAGGGACGTGACTTACCTGGAGTGCCTCACACTTCAGGAGGCCAGAGTGTGGGTCCTGGAGCCAGCCTGCCCCTTGGGGACCCCACAGCAAAGTCTCGATTCTAGGCCCTGTTTGTCCAGTGTGGAAACAGGACCAGGAGGCCCAGGGCCCTCCCACTTCCTGCCCGCTCCCCTCCCAGGGCAGTGACATCCGCCACAACTGGCCTTTGACCCCACATCCTGCCTCAGCCCTGTCCTCAGGCCCCATTTACAGGGACTAAGGTGTGCAGTCCATGACCTTCCCAGCCATTTTACAGGCAGGAAAACTGAGGCCCAGAGAAGGAAGTGACTTGTCAGAGACCAGAGCCAGGTCCAGAGCCAGGGCAAGGAACCCGATGTGTGTCAGTCTTATTGATTTTTTGTACCTGGCTTCAACCACTGAAGGGTGTGGGGTGTGTCACTGATTCATTGTGCAAACTTCCCCTAGACTTCTTTGGTGAGGACTGAGCCTAGCCCCATACTGGGTGATGCTGGGGCTTGGCTCAGGGTGACCTCAGCCTGGCCCAACTCTGGAGGAGTCCAGGCTGGGAGATACAGAGCCAAACATGGAGGGACGCTCCCTGCCTCAGCAGACAGGGCTGGGCCAAAGGGAGGGACAGGGACTGGGGCAGGTGGGCGGGGCGGAGGTCCAAGGCCATGGTAAGGCTCTGCCCAAGGCAGCAGGGCGGGCTTCCCAGGGGAGGGTGCATTGGTGCTGGGTGTGGAAGGTCAGTGGGAAGCCAGTGAGCGGCGGGCATGTGTAACCTAGAAGTCAGGCGAACCAGCTTTGGAATCAGTCTGATGAGGATTCAAATCCCCTGTCTGTATGGCCAGGGGCAAGTCCCTTTCTCATGCTAGGACTCAGTTTACCATTCTGTGACATGCAGCTTCAGTGAGACGGTATGTGTCCTGTGCCTGGCACTTTCTAAATGCTTCATGGCCCCTGAACCACGTGATCCCAGTCCCCACCCCTTGTTGTCCAAACCTTGCAGGAAAATGTCATGAAAAACCCACCCATCTTTACACCTGGATGAGCCCAAAGCCGCAGAACTTGCTCTCACTCTGTCATGTTAAGACAGCACTGTGCTGGGCACATAGTTGGCACCTAGTAAATGCTATACCCCACAGATCCTTCCAGAAGGATGTCAGGTGAACGCTGGGTCACACTGACCTGCCTTTAAGGAAACTGGCTCATTTTCTTGGTCAAGGCAGAAGTTTCACTCGCCACGACAAGGTTTCCATTTTGTAGATGAGAAGACTAAGCCCAGAAAAGGGGTCATACAGCTGGGATTTGGAGCCAGGTATCTAGACTTATTGCCTAGTAAGGTCAAGATCAGGCCCTAGGGAGCCTGACATAGGCTTGAGCTGTTGTCACCCTCCTCCTCCTCTGAGCCCCCACTCCCTTCCCCATTCCCTAGCTCAGCAGTAGGACACTCAGTGGCCTTGAAGACAGGACAGGAGGCCTTTTAAGAATTTGCATGGGGGACACCTGGGTGGTGCACTTGGTTAAGCGTCAGACTCTTGGTTTTGGCTCAGGTTGTGTTCTCAGGGCTCTGTGATCGAGCCCCATGTTGGGCCCTGCACTCAAGGTGGAATCTGCTTAGAATTCTCTCTCCTTCTCCCTGTGACCCTCCCACGTATGTGCTCGCTCTCTCTCTCTCTCAAAAAAATAAATAAATCTTTAAAAAAAAAAAAGATTTTGCACAGGGGCAAACACACACACACACACACACACACACACACACACACAGCATCTGGCACATTTTGCACATCATCTGAGGGGTGAGTGTGTAACCCAGATCAGATTCAGAGCTTGACCTAGAAGCCACATCAGCTTCTATAACATACCTTCTTCGGGAAGTTAGAGAAAAGAGAAAAGTCAGAAGGGGACGAAGGAAAGCAAGACTGGCACAAGGGCGTGTTCAGAAGTGGGTTCAAATCCTGTGCCAGGTGCCCTTGGAGAAAGTCAGCCCACCTCTCGGATGAAGCGGGGCCCCAGGGAGGGCTGCTTGCTCACGCTGGGAGCATGGACTGGACCAGGGGGTCAAACTACCAGAGACACAAGTCAGATAAAAACATGAGCTGGACTGACCCAGCTTGGACCAGAATTCAGGGCAGGGGAGGGAGGTGCAGCCTGGAGGTGACAGAGAAGGCTTCCTATACTGACTCTTGACCAGTGCAGTGGAGGGCGATAGAGAGGTGAGGGGGTCTGTGGTTTGTATCCTGTAGATCTGAGCTCTTCAAGCTAGGTGGGCCTGGAGAGGGGCAAGGCTCCCAGGATAAACATAAAGAAATGAAAACTTAGGGAATGTGGGGGACATTTTTATTAAAATGAACATAAGCCAGATGTGCAGTAATTTTAAAGACTTAAACTTAGCCTTCAAAGAAAGTGGTCTTTGAGGGTTAGCTCTCTTCTAGCCAGGTCCCCCGAGTACAGGAATGGGGCGGGCCTGAGCCCTTCAACCTTTCAGAGTTTTTGCTTTGTTTTATTTTGTTTGAGACCGAGCATGGGACAGGGGTGGGGGCAAGGGGCAGAGGTACAGGGGGAGAGAGAGAGAGAGAGAGAGAGAATCTTAAGAAGGCTCCACACAGCATCAGCCAGACTAGGGTCTCCATCTCACTACCCTGAGTTCATGACCCTGAGATCATGACCTGAGCCAAAATGAAGAATCTGAGGCTTCACCTACTGAGCCCGCCCCCACCCCCACCGCCACCGCCACCAGGTGCCCCAGGCTTTCAGAGTATTTTGTGGGAAAGTCAGAGAACCACTCTCTTGGGCAATGGGGAGCCATGGCAGTTCAAGGCAGGAGCATTTAGAAAGTTTCTCTGGCTGCCAGTGTAGGAGGCAGGACTAGAGAGGGACAGGCTGGGGTTTGGGGGAAGGTCTGGGCCCAGAATATAAGACTCCTATTTCTGCTCGGGATCCCCAGGAGTCCGCACCCCTGAAACTGCGATGCAAAACTCAAATGTGTTTCTGGGAAGCGTGTCGGGACTCGTTTCCCAAAACCCGTAATCGATTCTGATAGAGTATCCGGAAACCGCCCCCCCTCCCCCCCCGCAAAGATAACCATACACGGCTGATCCCAAGGGATGGGAAAAAGGTGAAAATCATATTAACAGGTGGCATTTGAGGGGTGCACAGTATGGTTATCCCTGTTTTGCAGATGAGGCAACGGAGGCCCAGAGAAACAGAGGACTCTTGTGAATGTGGGAGACGCCCCTGCGCCACGGGTACGTGGGCCCCAGGCTGACACGTCCCCCCATCTGTTCCCAGGTGGAAGAGGAGCTGACGCACCTCCAGAAGAAGCTGAAGGGGACGGAGGATGAGCTGGACAAATACTCCGAGAACCTGAAAGACGCCCAGGAGAAGCTGGAGCTCACGGAGAAGAAAGCCTCCGACGTACGTGCGCAGTAATGGGGGCGCCCGCGGCTGGGCCAGGCGGGAGCCCCGGGGCCGGGCGGGCGGGCAGCGCCGGAGGAAGAGGAGGAGGAAGAGGAGAAGGCGGTACCTCCCGGCGCTTTCTCCAAATAAGTCCCGAAAAGGGGCACTTTCCAGCAGCTGTGGCCAGCGGTGCCGACGTCAGGCCCTCCCCCAGCGGTGCTGACGTCGGCGGCCGGGCCGGGTGACCTCATCGCCCCGACGGCGGCCCGGCCGGGGGCGGGGAGAGGCGGGGGCGGCCCCGGCGCAGGCAAAGGCTCGGGGGCCGGGGCGCGGCTGGTGCAGCTTTCGCCGGAGCCGAGCCGAGCCGAGCGCCCGCCGCTGCCCGCCGCCCGCTGCGTGCGCCTCCGCGCCCCCGCGCCATGGCCGGCCTCAACTCCCTGGAGGCGGTGAAACGCAAGATCCAGGCCTTGCAGCAGCAGGCGGACGAGGCGGAGGACCGCGCGCAGGGCCTGCAGCGGGAGCTGGACGGCGAGCGCGAGCGGCGCGAGAAAGTGAGAGCCGGCGCCCGGGTCCCGCGCCCCGGCATCCCCGGGCCCAGCGCGCGCTCCTTTCTCCCCTTCTCCCCGCGCCGCCCGCTTCCCGCGCTCCCCGCCCGCCCTGGGCGGCCGCTACCGGGTTTCTCCGGGCCCCCCATTAGCCCGCCTTCGTGCGCTTTGGCCTGGCGGCTCCCCGATCGCGGACCCGCAGCCCCCTCCCGCGAACGGGCTGAGACCCCTTTTCTCCGCGGTCATCCTCTTTCCCCAGCCTGGGACGGGGGAGGGGGTGCCGCATCCGGATCGGGCGTGGCCGGCCGAGCGGGTAATGGGGGGATGGGGCCGAGGAGGACGCAGGATCCTAGAGTGGGGAGGGGGTTGTGTGGGGACGCCGCACCGCCATCTGACTCCGGGCTGGCGCCGGGGTCCTGGGCGGGGGGCGACTGGACCTTGGAGCGGGAAGTGAGAGTGGAAACATCGAGCTTCCATTGTCTGGGGTTGGACTAGCCGACGCGGACTCGGGGAGGGGGGGCGTCTCACTTTCTCCCCTCTTACGCGGCTTCCCGGCTCCAGCTGAACTTTCCCAGCTGTTCCCAGGGGCGCGGCGGCGACGTGTCTGCTCCTGGCGGGGGGCGGAAGTTCAGCCCGGAGCCGCCGGCCTTTCCCTCCCCAGCTGGTCTCCGCGGGAACGACAGTCGAGCGACGGCCGCGGGACCGCGCCTTTCTCCAAAAGAACTTAGCTCGGGGTCCTCGACCCAACATGGTTTGGTGTGCCTCAGCTCCATGCTGCGCGGCCTGAGACAGATAATGGGGCCGATGGAGGAGCGCACTCTTCGCCCTCCCTCCGTCCTCGGACTGCCCCTTGGGGCAGGACACATGGTGGCAACTCCTGGGGCTGGGGAGAGATCCGCATTCTAACGCCGTCTCCTACCACTTGGTACTTAACCCCTAGCGCCGTGTCTCCCCATCTGTAAAGCAGCCGTGACAATAGTGCCGACCCCCTATGATAGCTGGGAGGGTCTAGGGAGTCATGGCACATAGTAGGTGCTCAATTCTCGGCAGTTTTTCCTCCCCTCCCAGTCACCTCAGAAGAGCTCACAGTCTAATGGGTGTGAGGGGTACAAATAAGGCTGGATAGCATTGCAGAGGGGTTCAGCGTTGTGTTGTGGGAGCAGGAGAGGGGAGCAGCCCCCCTTCCCTCTTGGGGTAGGCTTCAAATGGAAGTCGAGCATTTATTATTATAGAATAAGGATTTGCTGGGAGAAGGGCCGTGAGTGTGCAAGAAAGTTGGGGGAGACCGTGAAGGCCCAGGGCCCCGGAAAGCTGGAGTGTTGAGGCTGAGGGTGGGGATCCCAGAAGTGGAAAAGATGCCCTGGGTGTTGACAAGTCTGGAGAAGAGCCCCAACACCGCTCCAGTCTTGGCCTGAGCGGAAGCGTTTGGTCTGTCAGGGCTGCTCTGGCGTGAGGAGGCCTCAGAAACCTGTGCAAGCCTCAAACAGTAGCTGGTTTGGCCTCTTTCACACAAGGAACCGGCAGAACCCTCCCTCTGATCTCATCCCAAGTCATCTCGCTGGAGGACAATTACTTCTGCTTAAAAATGACCCTCAGCCTCCAGCCAAGACTTAGGAGTAGGAGAGTCCAGTGGGGAGGAAGGATGTTTTTGGAAAGTTGTGGACTTCTTAAAAAGTTTGCTTTTCAAAGCATGCTCCTCTTGGTCAGATTGGGGAAGTCTGAAGAAAGTACTCAGGCAAAGGAACTAAGCCCAGAGAGGGAGAAAAAAAAAAAATCCTTTCTCAGTCTCTTGTAGAGAAAGCCAAGAGCCGGCGTGTGGCAGACTTCTGGGTCTGCCTCCCGACAGCTGGTTTCGTTTAGATTTTTGTGTGATTAACCGACATCTTCCTGTTCCTTTGCCACATGTATCTAGCAAGCCTCTTTTACCTTATAAGGGAAATCCTTTGTAGAGTGTAGAAGCTTTGATTGCAGGAAGGGGTGGAGCCTAAAATGACTAGCAGTGACGAGCAGTTTTTCAAAAATGCATATATATGTATGCACCGATATAGTCGTGTGTATCAGCGTTCTCTCAATTCCAGACAGTTGAAAATGTGCCAGAGCGTGGTTATCAGGATTCAGAATTCCCCACAGAAGGAAAGGCTCTCTTTCATTTTTTAAAGACAACTCATGAATAAAGAAAGCACCTTTGTATGATCTAAAAAATCAATACCTTGACTGCTAATGGGGATGGGGTTTCTTGGCGGCGGTGGGGTGATGGAAATGTTCCAGAATTAGGTAGTGGTGTTGGTTATGCAGTTTTGCTAATGTACTAACTATTGGGGGAGGGGGGGGATCAGTTCCTGCCCCCCCCGTTGCTGAAGGAGTTAAAATTCGTGTTATTAAAAAGAATAAAAGGCACCCACTCGTTGGAAGGAGTGGGTGAATTTCTTAAAATAGTTCATCGGTGGTTTTAATGTAGTCTCCAGATTGGTGTTTCAGAGGAAGTGGCGATCAGAAACACCTGTGGGAGTTTTCTCTCCATCTGCTGCTTAAGACCCTGGAGCTGAGCACAGTTTCCTGAGTCTCTGAGTTTTTCAGCATCTCTGGTCTCATTCTTTTACTCCTTTTTTTTTTTTCTTTCTTTTTCTGTATGAATTCAGGGGGCGAGGGTAGAGAGCGGTTTCCTACTAATTTTTTTGGCCTTCCCTAACGCAGAGATTGTCTCGATAGGGAGAAGCCAGTGTAGCTTTACACATCTTCCCTCGGTTGAGTCAAATTTCGCCAACTCCTCAGTATTTCTTGCTGAGAGTGGCTGACCTCAAAGCCCCCACGGGACTCTGCAGGGTACAGACTCAGCCGGGGAGGAGCGGTGGGCTGGGGTTCCTGAGGCTGTTTTCTCACCAGTTCTGTGACACTGAATGGGAACGACTGCCCCTAGCTGGACCTCTCCATTTCCCGTTGTAAAATACCGGAGGATTAAATGAGGTGAAATCATGGGACTTCCCACCTGGCAGGTGCAATGCCACATCCTCAGTTACCATCTCCCCTGTGCTGGGGCTGGGATGGGGGCGCTCAGAGCCGTGAAGCAGTCTGCCCAATGCCACCCGGCTACAAATCGGCAAAACGGGGTTTCTAACCGAGGGCTTTTTGAGCCCGGAGATCCTGCTCTTATGTCTGCCGCCTTATTACCTTCCTTGTAGGTACAAATACCTTGAAAAGCCGGTATCACCGTTCAGACAGCCCTTCCGTGCCTGTAACCACGTTTTCTCTTCTCTCCTTAATTAAATCTTTTTGTCCCATCCTCTCTGGGCCAGGCTTAGTTCAGGGTGGTGTTCTGAGGGTGCTGCACCCCTCCCCCACGTTGTGTGGCCAACATTTAACTGAGGGTTCCATACTGTTAAATTTATCTTACTGTTGAGGTGACTGGGAGCAGAGCTTTTTATATGCCAGGGTGAGTCAGGGCACTTGGTGGCCCAGTTCTCTAGGAATCCCAGAGAGGCCAGCACTGTCTTCTCCCAGGCACTCTTCCATGTTGACTTGACTGCCTGTCCTCTGCTGGGATACACACCTTTGTCGTCGAGTGGTGGAAGTTCCCGGACATTTTCGGAGGAAGATCATATGGAAAATTCATGTTCTTCAGATGAGAGCATGAATTCCTTTCTGCCTGCATTCTTGGGTGGGCTTTCTTGGGCAGGGGGAGATGGGAGAAGCGTGTTAATAGAGGGAAGGATGCCATGCGACTTGGGGATGCTGGGGTAGCCTTTCACTTCTTAACCTGGCTGCGCCTCTGACCTCCCCAGGCCGAAGGGGATGTGGCAGCTCTCAATCGACGCATCCAGCTTGTTGAGGAGGAGCTGGATAGGGCCCAGGAGCGACTGGCCACGGCCCTGCAGAAGCTGGAGGAGGCCGAAAAGGCCGCGGATGAGAGCGAGAGGTAAGGATGCTTCAGGCTTGGAGGCATCGGCGTGTGCTTCTCGGAAGCGGGCGTGGCGCCGGGTGGCTGACCTCCCGGAGCCGGGATGGACTGTAGGAGAACTCCCAACAGGCAGAGAAAATTGACAAATGGGTCGATGTAAGCCTGCAAGGACGATTGTCCCTGGCCACCCGTTTGCAGACAGCTGCTTCGCGGATTCTATGAGAGCCACTGTGCGTCTCGCTGGTGGTCTCACAATATCAGGTTCCTGGGTGAAGGGAGAGGGGGTCAGGAGATGGAAACTTGGAATGGGGCATCTGCACGGACGATCGATCGTTAAGGCAGCTGGACAGTGACAACTGTATGTCAGGGACACTCGCAGAGTGGCACCGTTAGTAGACTGGGAACTGACAGCTCTCCTCACCTCAGGGGCATGCACTCTGCCTTCAGGCCTCCGGCGGGATGCTCCGTCCTCGGGAGCAGGATAATCCATGCCTTGGCACAGGCTCTGGAGGACTGAGGGCAGATTGTGTCATTCACAGAAGCAGCCGTCTCTGTGTGGTGGTGGTAAATGGGCTCCTTGTGTGGGGATGGTGTGGGCCCGGCCAGTGGTCATTGTGTATCTAGCCGGTGATCACACCAGGACTCTCATTTCACCCGTCCACCACCAGTTCCTGGTATAAGCTCCTCTGAAGGATTAATTTCTGATTATGCTCTGGTGAGATGAAAAACCAACCGGGGTAGGGGCGCCTGGGTGGCTCAGTGGGTTAAGCCGCTGCCTTCGGCTCAGGTCATGATCTCAGGGTCCTGGGATCGAGTCCCGCATGGGGCTCTGTGCTCGGCAGGGAGCCTGCTTCCCCCCTCTCTCTCTTTGCCTGCCTCTCTGCCTACTTGTGATCTCTCTCTCTCTCTCTCTGTCAAATAAATAAATAAATAAATCTTTAAAAAAAAAAAAAACCAACCAGGGAGTCTTGGAGGCGACTGCCGGTTGCCCATGCGGGACATTTCTTCCCATGCGGCGTGGAACAGCCTGTACCGGGGAGGGCATCAGCCCAGCAGATGCTTCCTGGTCATCACAAGTTGCTCGTGGCTGTGCCTGGGGCCTGGATTATTCATGGGCAGACCAGGCTGGCCAGACATCTCACCTCTAGGACCTCACCAAACCCAGAAAGCCTGGGAAGGCCCCTCATGTCTCTGTGTCGTACCACCAGAGCCCTTTGGTGACGCCCTTGTTGGGAGACGGCTAGTTTGGGTAGAAAGAATTCTCTTCCTGGGAACTGGAGGTCTGGATTCAAGTCCTTCCACGGCCACTCACTTCGGGTTGGGCAAGTCACCTGGGCCTTTCCAGTTGTTGCAAAGGTTTCCCAAGCTTGCTCCCGTGCTGAGGTGAAGGCTTTGTACAGGTGTGAAGGTGTCTTGACAGCGAGCTAGGGATGCTAGTGACATATTTATTAAGCAACAAGACGTGTATGGTCCTCCAGTCTGGGCAAGCATGACACACATCAGTACGTTATCCTGGGTTGGCCTCTTGGGAGGTATCTGGTCTTACTCGTGCATTCCAAGCAGTGCAGGCCAAAGCCAGCCGCCCTGTAGATATCCAGCCTTCCCCCAGACCCTGTCCTCTCCAGACTGGACCTGTCCACTTCGGTTCAGCTCCTCCTCACCCTTCACCTTGTGGGTACCTGCCTCTTCTTACCTGGTCTTCCCACGGCAGTCCCTTCATCTTTCTGGTTTCTGTTCCCTCCTGCTTCTGAAACCCTCCTGTGGTTCCCTGTATTCCCTTCTGGAAAGCCTTCCGTGACACATACACACCTTCTCCCTCAGCGCAGTAGAATCCATCATTCCCACAGCCAGGCTGGCCCACGCGGTAACTGTCACGGTACAAGTACTTCTCAATACTAGTTAGCGAGAGGCCGTATAGGATGGGAGCACGGACCCTGGAGCCAGATCGCCAGGGTCTGAATCCCAGCTCTGCCACGTACGAGCTTTGCAACCCTGAGCAAGTTACTTGGCCTCTCCGTGCTTCCGTTTCTTCCTCTGTCAAGTGGGGACGGTGTGCCTCATAGGGCGGCTGTGAAGTTGAAGGGGAAGGGGAAGTGAAAGAGAGCCGCTCTACGGCTTCCTCTTTGGAGCATGGTTCTTGGAGAGGAGTTTGGATGAGCCGACGTGCGGAGGTGTGTGATGAGCGGTGACCCGTGTGTGGAGGTAATGACGAGGTTGCTCCTTGCAGGGGAATGAAGGTGATAGAAAACCGGGCCATGAAAGACGAGGAGAAGATGGAGATTCAGGAGATGCAGCTCAAGGAGGCCAAGCACATCGCTGAGGAGGCCGACCGCAAATACGAGGAGGTGAGTGGGGCTGGCAGAGCGCAGCCGCAGGAAGTGGGGAGGAAATGGATCTGTGATAGGGAGAGCCCCGGGGCCGCCTAAAGGAAGCTTTTGGTTAGTTCAGCTGTCCTTCTGCATCCACATCTGTTCTTCCAGAGACAGCTGCTTGGCCAGGAAACCGTATCTTCCACAATGCCAGCAAGGCCTGGGGAATTCTGCGACACTTATCTAACTTAGTGGGGAGACCAACTGATCAGATCGCTTTTTGTCCCACAGCTGGGTGTTTTGGCTAAAACTGGGAATCATGGGTCTTCAGACCATGAAAGCGCAGTGGCTTTTCTGCTGGCCTCCGTGGTCGGCTTCCCCTCCCGCCTGCCTCATTCCTGGGGCCCAGGTGCTCGCAGATGATCTGGGCACGGCCTTGCTGTCTAGAAGGGTCAGGGGGCGGCATCCTCCTCGATGTGGTTGTTGGGTCTCAGTCGATCTTTTGCATCTGCAGGTGGCTCGTAAATTGGTCATCCTGGAGGGTGAGCTGGAGCGGGCAGAGGAGCGTGCCGAGGTGTCTGAATTGTGAGTGGCAGAGCAGGATGGAGAGGGGACCCGGCTTGGCTCCTGGCACCGAGCAGGAGGGAGCTGTCGGGTCGGGAATTGACCCTGACTTTTCAGGGCCTCTGCTCAAGTGAATGGGCACTTGGGACTCCCAACTGAGCCCTTCCCCTTTGCCGCCGTGGCTAACAAGAGAGTGTCATTTTGTTCTCACTGCCCTGGGCAGCACTGCCTACGTGCTCACCCTTCCCACAGAGGTATTGGGAAATAGCAGGGAGACAGGCCCCAGCAGAGAAGCCCGGAAGTCCCGTTCTCCCAGAGAGGGTATCTCAGGAGGCTGTGCCTTCTTAAGGGAACACTTCCCTGCAGAAGGCGGGCTTCCCTGTCAGCGTTTCTGCCTCGTCTTGATGTCATCGTTCGCCTGGGACGCCTTCCTGGGTGGGCGTGGCAGGCGGGAAGTGAAAAGCCAGCCCACAGTCCCGCAAGCTCCGAACACACAAAAACCCTCTCCCCCTTGGCCTTGGATGAGGGATCCAGCTCCGCGGAGCATTCCAAGATGCCAGGAGAGGATCCAGTGTCTCAGATCCATTCAGAGCTTGCCTCCTGGAGCGTCGGCTGCAAACCGATCGCTGTCTCCCGGCCTCCTGCGTTCCATTCCATCCTTACACCTTCCGCAAAGCCTCCTCAATCACAGATTTCACAAGTCCCTGTTGCCTCACCCTTGGCGAGAGCCCAGGAGCACTTTACACAAACCTTCCAAACACTCCTCGGCCTGCAGCACCTTTGCCAGGCACCGTGGGGTCTGGATAAGGGCACAGCACTACAGCTCAGCAAGAAGCCATTAACATTTTTCCCCACATTCCTTCCGGGGGCCCCAGGCAGCGTGGATTCCTCTGCTTGAAAGCTTTCAGGGGAATTGCCTGCTCTAAGTGGAGGACAGGACATAAATTTCTTTTGTCTCTGCGCAGGAAATGTGGTGACCTAGAAGAAGAGCTCAAGAATGTCACCAACAATCTGAAATCGCTCGAGGCCGCATCTGAAAAGGTTGGTGGTCGGCTTGGCGCTGGCGATTTGCTGGGCTTTCTTTCCTTCCCCTCACAGTGCATGGGAGTTCGAGCGGGGCATCAGGGAGCTGACCTCTGTTTGCTAACGGTGGCTTTGGTGCCCACGAGCAGGGTTTTCCATCCCCAACAAAAAGAGACATCCAGTGGCTACAGTTCCTTCTTCGGTGCGGTCTTTGCACCGTCTTTTTTTTTTTTTTTTTTTTTTAAGATTTTATTTACTTATTTGACAGGCAGAGATCACAAGTAGGCAGAGAGGCAGGCGGGGGTGGGGGGGGAAGCAGGTTCCCCGCTGAGCAGAGAGCCCGATGCGGTGCCCGATCCCAGGACCCCGGGATCATGACCTGAGCCGAAGGCAGAGGCTTTAACCCACTGAGCCACCCAGGTGCCCCATGCACTGTCTTTTATCTCCACCGTCGAGGAGGATGGAAAGGGAATGTGAGATTCATACCTGGTCAGCCTCCTCTTAGGGAGATCTGAGTCTAACTGTGTACAGAGCCTCACTCTCAGATGAACCCCTTGAATCCTCCAGAAATACACTCTAAAAGGCCAGGCAGCAGATAGGAGACACAGATTCGGGCTTTTTAGATTGAAATAGTACCCAAAGCAGTCATTACCGGAGAGAAGCGCGTGAGGAGCACTGTACACCCTCTTCCGTGGCCTGCCCTGTGAATTCGCTGTCCTCGCTTCCTCCCTCTCCCCACCTCCTGCTGCCCTCCAGGAGCATTGAACATCTAGGTTAGGGGTTTCCTGACTGTGTAGCCCCACCACTAATTTTCCTATCATGATGGCTGATCACATTTGTCCTAATTAATTAAGGACATGCCTTCCTTGCTAGATGGCAAGTTTAGGGATGGGGACTATATCTGTCTTGTTTAGAGCTATGTCATTAGTATTCACAGGGATACGAGGATATTTGATGAGCAGACGTGGCTCTCGTGTGCATGCCACATTAGCTCACGTGGGCATGCCGAGTACTGTCCTAGGCCGTGGGGGTAGACGTTACAGTGATAATATGGCTTCTGCTCTGCAAGGCTCAGAGTGTAGTTGAGTAGAAGAGACTGACGCAACGTGCTTGGAGACTTCAACAGAGGGACCTTGGAAAGCTGGGGAATGTGTCACGAGGAGGTGACATTTACAAGGGCTGTAAAGCATGAAGAAGGCCTGGAGCTCAAATTCCAGAGCCCGGTTCCAGTCAGTCATGGTGTGGTCACTTCACAGCCATGGGACCCTCGACCAACGACTTAACCTGTCTGTGACTCTCCTCTCATCTGTAAAATGGGATTGAGGATATCTAGCCAGCTAGCGAGCGGCCGTAAAGGTCAGCTGATACTAATCTGAGTTGAACCCTGCAAGACAAAAGTCATTTCTGACAGGTAGTCAGTGGGGGATGGAACATCCCGTGCTTGGGGGGCCTAAGGCTGGGAGACTAGAGAGTGCACGGAATGTATTTGGGAAAGGTGGTGGGGAGCGGGGTTGGAAACATCAGGCCGGCTGTGAAGGGCTCCACGTGGCACGTGTTTCCATTCAGCTCTCTGCTCCGTCCTCATCACAGTGTCATCTCAAGTTATACAGCCCAGACCTTCAGGTCCGTCCCAACCCAGAGGCCTCCTGTGCAGACCCTCTGGAGTGTTGGGCCCATTGCCTCTACCTGGGAAGGTACCGCCTCCACTTTGCTTCTTGGCCACGTTCATAGTGCTTCAAGCACCTGCTTTTCTCTAAGGAACAGAGAACCTACATTCTTCTATGTGTTTTGTTTTGGGGTTTTTTTTTTGTCCTCTTTTTTTTTTTTTTAAAGTACTGTTTTGGTTTCTCCCACAGTATTCTGAAAAGGAGGATAAATATGAAGAAGAAATCAAACTTTTGTCCGACAAACTGAAAGAGGTGAGCGCGATCGTGCCTAGCTAGTTCTGGGTTCTCTTGAGGCTGGTCTCGAAGCCCCCATAGTGAGGCCTCTCTTTCCTTCTAGGCTGAGACCCGGGCTGAATTTGCAGAGAGAACGGTTGCAAAACTGGAAAAGACAATTGATGACCTGGAAGGTATGAAACTGCCATCTGCTTAAGCTTGCTCTGCCTCCCGCTTTGTGACAGTCCGCTGACGAGGGGAGGAGTCTGTGGAGGGCTGAGCTGGGCTTTGTTCACCCTAGGAAAGTAAAGTACAGAGTGAGGGCACATCTGGAGGTCTGGGGCACTGGAACAGGAGAGTGCAAGTCCGATGCAGACCAGGATGGCCGTTTTTCGGGAAGTAAAAGCTCTCGGCTTAATTGGCTCCACATATGAATACAGAGACCCAAATATGGCTGATTTTGTTTTAAAAAGCCTTTAGAATTTCCTTCAATGTGCTCATTCCTGAGAGATGCCTTGCATTTTTAAAATGCCTTCCATTTTTACAAAAGCTCTCTCCCAGAGAGCTCAGAGCTTATCACAGTAGGAGAAAACTGCATACAGAGAATGTAGAGACTGAATAAAGACTCCTGTCTGCAAGTCTGGTGCCCACATAGCCCAGAATCTCTTAAAGAGTTCCAGCTGTAAAAAGAAAAAAAAAAAAGGAATTCTGTCCCCTGTTCTTCATAAAATAAGCAGGAAATTCTAGCATCTTCGGATTCAAACAAAAATCTCCTAAAACCGTCTGTCTCGCTCAGAAAGGGTGCCAGCCTTGTTCCTCAGACCATGTGTCCCAGTGTTTGGTTTGGGAGGCGAGGTTTCCGTATAAGGGAAAATACCCCATTCCAAAGTATAACCTTTGGACTGGGTGACATCACTGCAAGTCAGAAATAACCTGGGGCAGGGGGTTGGGGGTAGAAGCTGTGTCCATTTCTAGTCCCCCTTCTTTTCAAGGTTCCTTATGGCTGATCCCCCGCAGAGCCTCAAACCACTTAGAAACCACTCTGTTGATCTTTTGCTTCCTCTTCTGTTTTACGTAAGACACAACTTTCTTCTGGTTCATACTTTGTTTTCTCACTTTTTTTTTTTCCTCCCTCTCATTGTTCATCTGTGGCACCTCCATCCCGACCCTCTCGTTCTGTTCCCTGTACCTCTTCTTCTGAACTCTCTCCCTGGGGACCTCCGCCCTCTAGACGAGCTATACGCTCAGAAGCTCAAGTACAAAGCTATCAGCGAGGAACTGGATCATGCTCTCAACGACATGACCTCTCTCTAAGAGGGAGCTGGGGTGCCGTCCTCTGTCCTAGCAATACCGAAGTTGGCCTTCTCACTGTGGTGCCTACACTTCCCGTGGGCTTCTAGAAGCTCGTTTCCTGCCTCCTGGTTTGGTCTTTCAAGCCTTCCTCTGCTGTGTCTGTGACTGTGTGACTGAAATAAAGACAGGCGCTCCTCGTGCCCAGGCCCTCATTTTCATTTCCTTCACTTGCCGCTTTTGAGCCGTAGCTGTGATGCCCTTGACGGTGGCTACAACAGAAAGTGGGTGGTTCAGATGGAGAGCTCAGTTCAAAAGGAAAATGATGCCCACGTGATTCTTTGTGCCTATATGAAAACAAAAGCCAATTTGGCATGAGCTCTCAAAAATGTGCTAGCTAACTATATCTGCATGCCAATAGCAGTTTTTCCTTAAATAGAAATTGTTTTTGAATGGGGACTCATCCAGCCTCTTAAGGAGCTTGATAGAGTCAGCAGAACTTGCAAAAACTGGCAGGCTTCTGTCTAAAGAGAGGCTCGTCTTGAATGGAGTTTGACCTACGGTTTCAAAAAGCGGCGATGGCATTCTGGTCTCCCTTTTCTTCCTTTTTGCATTTGTTTTCTGTGTTACCCTCTGAGAGTGGTGTCCGGGGTTCCCTGTGTCTTCACTGTTCGTGGAACATCTACCCAGCCCTGGGTCTTGGGAGGAAGTTCACCAGTGAGCCTCACCTCTATCCTCTGCCCTTAGAAAAGAACTACACAAGGGATGAAAACTCATCCCATTAGCAGGGAAAGGGGGTGGAAGTTGCTGGAAAGTCAGACAGAGATGATTCATTCCCGAGTTCCAAAGTTGCTGGAGATGGTAACAGCTATCTCCTCATACTTAAATTTAACTCGAATCAAGAACCTTGCTTTGGTTTGGTAACTCTTAAAGTTAGCCTGTGGGTATTAAGAGATGATGTATATACTGACCAAAAGCTCGTAGATTTTTCCACAAGAAGCCACATTTTAAATATTTTATCTACTCTCCCCTGTACCCCACGACCACCACCACCACCACCACCATAAATTATCCCAGAAGCACTGCCATTTTGATGTCCACGCACGTCTTCGAGACTGCCCCCGTGAACCTGAGAGCAGCGTGGAGATCTCCAATTAGAGCAACAATTTTTGGTCACTGTAGCTTTATTTTTCCTCATCCTGTAATTTTATTCAGGTGGGAACCTCTGTCCCAGTTCTCTATATTCATGCCTCCCAAATCCATCTCCCTCTAACTATTCACAGCCTTCCAACCTCAGCCTCTCCCTGGTTTCCTAACTCCCGTCCACCGTGAACTCGTGCATAAACCACTCCCCCCACACACAGCCATACTCAGGACTGTGGAAACGTTGGGCTATGAAGGGGCGGGTGTTTTTTGTTTGCTCACTATATTTGTTCCTGGGATTTTTCCAGATGTAGGTGGCCTCCACCCTTTGAAATAACTGCAGCCCTACTTATCCAGTCATTCCACTTAACTAAGCCCCTAAGTGGAACTTCATTTATAGAGATTTGGGCTAACGTGACCTCCGACCACCTGTTGATGGTCTAGGGGCCTATCACACTTCTCGAGGACAATTGATACCTTAAGGGAAAGGCGTTTTTTTGTTTTGTTTTTTCTCTTAGATCTAATACAAAGTAGACGCCAGAGAATCCAAGTGGCAAGGTGACATGTGGTCAGGATTTGTAGTGGGGAGACCTGGGTTTGAATCTCAGCCCTGTGGGACCTTGGACAAGCTGCTTAGCTTTTCTGCAAAACAGAGATGGTGGCTCCGTCCGTGAGGCGTAGGGGAGACCACGGAGTGGGCACTGTCCATCCACATTAGTCAGGCCCACGTCACCCTCTTTTCTATCACAGAATCCACCCGATCACAGCGACCTGATATTTTTCAGTGCCTCGTGAGATGAAAGGTTGAGCAGTTCTAGTTGAAAGACTGCCATCTTTGCAGTCATTTTTTTTTTTCTTTCTGAAAATTTCCAAGCTGATCCTATCACAGTTTATGAGGCATTTTGCTTTCCTCCAGTGTTTTAATGATTTTTGGCCTCGTCTCTTATCGGCCATCACTCATGGCAAACCAGTTCTGTCTTGATCGCTGTTGTGCCTAGCTCTGAATGGCATCTCATTTTTTTGGTTTTTGAAAATTTATTTTATCAGCCTGGTCACTTAATAACTCACCTGTAGTCTGACTTAGATTTTCAGTCATGCTGCATTTATCTGGGGTTTGACTCCATGGCTATGGGCGCACAGACACAATAACACGATTATACCTGGAATTTCAATGGCCGTTCGCAAAACCTCCGAAGAAAAAATGGGTTTCAGGATTATAATTTCCTACCAAAGGCTTATTAACTGGCCCTAGGTGGGGAATGTACTGTTTCCCGTATCTACGACTATGTTTATGCGTGTGTAGCACTTCCTGAGTTCTGAAGCACCTCTCCTTTGTTCCTTATGGTAATCCGCATGCCCCATATTGCTGTTGTTACCCTTGACAGATGGGGAAACTGAGACTTAGCAAGGTTAAATAGCATATTTCAGTGGTACTACTGGGGTTTAAGTCCAGGTGTTCTAACTCTAGATTGCCAGATTTAACAAACGAAAACATAGGACACCCAGTTAAATTTGAATTTCAGATAGGCAATGAGTAATTTTTTGGCATAAGTGTATCTCATGCAACATTTGGGATATACTTGTCCTAAAAAAGTATTTGTTGCTTACTTGAAATTCAAATTTAATTGAAGACTCTGTAGTTTATCTTGCAACCCTGACTCCCATATTTGATACTTGATCTCTGTTATTCCATGGTATTCTGCGATAATTAAAATGTAAAGTACTTTCTGTTATGACTTCACTCTGACAGTTTGTGGAGTTTAGAAACCTTTTCCTCCTTAACAAAGATGCTTATTAATTTCTTTTTCCCCCCACTCTTAATCCTCACCAGAAAAACTTGCCCAGGCCAAAGAAGAGAATGTGGGCTTACATCAGACACTGGATCAGACACTAAACGAACTTAACTGTATATAACCAAAACAGAAGAGTCTTGTTCCAACAGAAACTCCAGAGCTCCGTGTCTTTCTCTTCTCTTGTAAGAAGTTTCTTTTGCCATTGAAATCTTCGCTTTGCTGGAAATGTCAAGCCAATTATGAATATATGACCAAATATTTTGTATCAGAGAAGCTTTGAGCACCAGTTAAATCTAATTCCTTCCTTTTTTCAAAAGGCACCAGCTTTTTCAGCTCTATTTTTATCCTTAAGTTGCATTTATTCATAAGGTAGGCAGGGTATTTTATATTGAGCATACTCTCTTAAGACCGAGGGCATTTGGTTCCTGGGAAAATAGACAACCCTATACTTTTAAAAAACAACTCCAATATCTAGTCATGGATCAGCTTAAAAGGCTGAAGAATGTATAACTTTCTGGGCCACTGTTGGTCACATGACAGGTAACCAGGGACCATCACATTAAAATATGGGTAGGGATTTTCCATCCAGAGCAAAAAAAAAAAAGGCCAGGGGGAGGGGGCTGGCTTTGTGGAAGTCTTAAACCATAGACAGATTAACCTAATCATCTTGGCTCTTTCCCACACTCTACCATGCAGAACAGACATCTTCTGAGCAGTCAGCGTGAGAATGCTTGGGAAATAATCATATTACCCCAATATTTTCTGGATAGATCCTTGATGTTAGGCTCTTCTTCATGTTCCTTTCATTCTAAAGTTGTCCTCTGAGGAGCAGATAGCTTATTCCAATAATGACCTGTGCTTGTCTGTTGTGATCTGAGACCATCTCCTCAGCAGGAATGAATGTGGTAGAATTCAGTCTTATTCAGAGAAGTCCTATCGAGAAGCCCACTAGCCATCAATAACTGAGCAGTTGTTAACAAATACTGGGCAGAAGGGGCCTCTCTGACAGCAAAGTAGAGATAAAGTAATCGGCCTAGCTTCATCACCTTTATACTTCAGGGAATGGCAAACTGAAGATTTACTTATGTAGGACTTTAATTCCTTCTTCAGGACCAAGTTAATAAAAGACCAAGAAACTCCTGATTAAACTGGATATGGAGTATTTTGTAGGCAGGGCTGCACATTTTGGCTTTGTTATATTTCTGCTTCCTTGGTTAACATCTCAGAGCTGAAACATTCCACATTCCCCAGCAGTGTGGGGGCCAACTCAAGTTTACAATTCTGATAAAATCACCCTGCTTCTAGCTTATCCAAGTCCTCTACCCCTCACTCCTATTTATTAAGCATCACACTACCCAGAAGGTACACTAGCAAATTGTGCAATTGAATAAAACCCACACTTTCCATTTAGATTCTTGCAACTGTATCATATGTAATAGTATCACTTTTTCTACATTTTGGTCAAATAAATTTTTACATAAACTATAATTTGTGTGAACTTCACAATATGTTTGGGGGGACACTGAAGGTACTCTGGTTCAATGAATGCTGATTGGATGGGAGGGAAAGATCACTGTGCCAAGATCATTAACAAACGTTACTTGCTTTATACAGTGACTTCATATGAGGATTATGATCTCTGTATTCAGGTGAGAGCACTTTGCCTCAGTAATTCAGAAGCTCCTTCCTTTGTTATACCCAGTCCTGCCTGACCAGGCTGTGAAGAGTAACTAGGATTTTAATAGATGAGAGGGAAAGTTGGAAGGTAAGCTGGGTCCATACCGATGAGAGCCTGAACTTAATTTGGTCAGGAGTGGAGAGCCACTGAAGACTAATGAAAGAAACACATTAGGAAGATCCACTTAGTCATTTTCAGGAAGGACTAGAGTGGGAGTAGACTAGAGGCAATAAGGCCAGTTAAGAGGATGTTTCTATTAATCCCAGGCAGTGCTTGCCATGGAATGAAAAGAAGTGATCTGGAGGAAGTAATCTTAAAACAGCTGACCAGCTGGCAGGTATCTTAAAGAAGAAAGCGTCAAAGATGACTGCAGTTTCACTACCTGAATTGCTCTGATACCTGCCTCAAGATCTGATCTTGGGGAAGTGGGGTAGGGAATCAAAAAGAGAAATGAAAGCCTTAAAACATTAATGTGGTATGCAAACAATTTTTGTCACCAAGTACAATTAAAAACATTTCCTTTATATTAACTGAACATTTAGCTGATGCTGTGAGCTTGTTTAGATGGTCGATGCAGGGACTATCAATGACTACAATTCCTTCTCTAAGGGCCCTCCCTAGACTGAACCTCGTTCTGTCCCTCTGGCCCACCACCTTGGGCTGTAATCCAATCTCAGGATACTGTTACAATCAATCCCTTGCCTCAGCACCTAACGAGTGTTTGATGTTTGGTAAACTGATCTCAGATCTCCGGGAGTTCCCAGTCCCATGATGTGCAACACAGGGTGAGCTTAGGGCCAGATTGTGAAGGCCTGATCCTGGCAGACCCTGGATGGGTACTGGGTAAGTGTTTTTACACTTACTAGATTTTACACTGCAGGGTAAAATCTAGATTAGATAACAATAGTCAGGAAGACCAGTGGAGAGGACAAGGTTCAACCACGAAGATATGCGGGGATGAAAGAGCAACGTCAAGGATGGCTTCGGTTTCACTCAGAAGGTAGTTTGAGTAGAAGTTACCAGGCTAGTTTGAGTAGAAGTTGCCGCGTTCAGTTCCGGACAGGTCGAAGTACATCTACCAGATGCAGAAAGCGGCTGGACACAAGGATGGCCGGGCTATGGGTTTCCTTAAGGAATCACCTGTGCGTGGATACACCAGCAGCCACAGGAATGAATTAGCTCCCCCAGAGTGCGAGCAGACCTGGGACCACGGGGAACTCCTAAAGGACACGCGGAGACCCCGAAAGACTGCAATGCAATCTGACAAGCAGCCCCCGGGAGGAGGGGAGGCGTAGGCAACAGAAGAAACAGGCAAGTAGAACGGGGAGCGTCCCAGAAAGGGTCAGTGGCACCAACGAGGAGGTGGGCGCGGCTCCGCCCGAAGCTCTCCCCGCCTGAGCCAGATGCGGCGCACAGTCGTCTGTGGAGGGACGGAGGAGCGGTGGCCAGGGTCTCCAGTCTAGACGCCTCTCCGATGCCCTGCCGGTGGCGTGGCCCACCCGGGACCCACAGGAAACCCTGGTGATCTCCGGCCTCCGAAGCCTGCGCATCCGAGCTCGGACCCAACTTCCCATCCTGGAGTCTGGGAAAATCAGTGAAGCTCTGGCCTCGGGTTGCTCACCATAAAAAGGCTGGAAACGCAATACCGACCCCAGTGGGTTAGGTGGGGATTAACTACTTTCTGTATTTTTTCTAAGAGCGGACAACGCCAGCAGACAACAATGCTCGGAACCATCACCTAGGATCCTCACGACCCTAGCTCGCTCGGCGGCTGACTGGGTTGGGGCAACCGAGGGTCGGGGGGAAAGCTGCAGGCAGACAGTGGTGGGGGAAAGCTGCAGGCAGACAGTGGTCTGGGCAATCTCTAATTAGGTTCGAGGGCACGGCGCAAGGAGTCGCTGCGGGCCTCGGCCCAGCGGGTGGCCACGAAGCCGCTCAGGTGGGGGAAGCCTGGGTAACCCTAAGTAGTCCCCTGGCCATCGCTGAGACTCCGGAGGACGTCTTGAGGGGGCCTCGCTTCGACTATATCGGGCGCCCCCACTCCCCTTTCCTCTTCGGTTGCCCCTGGCCTAACGCAGCGGCCTCCAGACGCCAGGCCCACCTTCGCAGTACGTTCCCGCGTTCTTGCCGGCGCCTACGGAGGCTGCGCAGGCCGTGAGGGCGGGAGCCGGAGAGCCCGCCGCGCGTGCGCCCTCTGCTGGCGCCTAACGGTCTCCCTGGCCCGCGTACGCACGCGCCCCAGGCCCCGCCCCCGAGTTGCGGGCGCGCGGAGCCGTTGGCGACGCTCCCCGCCCTCCCACTCCCACCGGGGGGCGGGGCCGCCTCTGTGTCGGGGGAAGAAGGCGGGGACCCGGGATGCCACGCCTCCTGCTGGTCTTCTTTTGAAGCCCCTCGACTCTTCACTGCGGACCAATTGGAGCCCGCCCTGTCCCGAGCGCCGACCAATGAGCGGCGCGCTCAGGCCGCTTCCGGCACCGTTCCTTGCTCGCCCCTTCCCCAGGTCTCCCCGCGACGGGCGGGGCGCGGGAGCAGGCGAGGGCTGCGGTGACGCGCGGCGGGCCGAGAGCCAATAGAGGGCGGGCTCGGCGCTGATGGACGGGGCTAGCGGCCAGTGGCGAGGCGCTGGCCGCACTTCCCGTCGGGGAGAGAGTGTAATATGGCGAAGACCTACGATTACCTGTTCAAGCTGCTGCTGATCGGGGACTCGGGGGTGGGGAAGACCTGTGTCCTGTTCCGCTTCTCCGAGGACGCCTTCAACTCAACTTTCATCTCCACCATAGGTAGCGGGGCTGGGGAGCGGCCGGGGACGCCGGAGGCCCGGGCCGGGCGCGCCCCAGAAGGGCTGGGGCTGAGGGAGCGGCTGGGCCGGACGGGTCCAGGGATCTGAGAGGGTCGAGGGGACCGGAGGGGAGAAGAACAGCCGCCTCCACCGCCTTTCGGGGGTTCCCGGGCTTTGGGGGGGAGGGAACCAAGTGCCCATTTTGCAGATAGGGAGACTGAGGCTCCAACCCTCAGCCTGCTCCTCAGGTAGTATGTGCTTTGGGCTGGGGTTCTGGCGCCGGTCATCTCGTTCTGTCCACGCAGCAGCCCTCAAAGCTGTTCTTTTGGAGTCCCCACCTTACAGAAGTGAAACAGGCTTGGGGAGTAGGTCATAGGAAGAGGCCTATGACATCTGACCTTATTAAGCATTTACTGTGTGCTAGTCGCTTTATGTGCATTATCACACTCTCCAGTCTTGAGTGTTAGGTGCTCTTATGAGTCCGTTTCACAGATGAGGAATTTGAGGTCCAGGGAGGGATGAGACTCACCCAAGGTCACAGTCTGCAGGTGGCAAGGATGGAATTTGAATCCATGTGGGTCTAACTCCAAAACTCAAGGCTGGACCATCCCAGAGAGATGTGAGTACTTGCCTCCAGGGCAAGCATTGCTGGTCCATCTAAGAACCAGAACTTGTTTTAAACCATTCCTCTCCTGCTCTTCTCCTCTGGCATGTTGAGGGCTTAAGCCCCTCTCCCTGACCCTGTTTCCCCCACGGGTGATTTTCCTCTAGAAGAAATGGTCAGGAGTCTGGAGGCTTTCTCTGCTGGACTTTCCATCAGTTGAGGGTGACAGCAATGGCGAGTGACAGCTGCCTGCCCGAGGACCTGTCATCCCCAAGGAGATGCCAGATAAAAACTTCAGTGAGAAACCAAAATCAGCCGCTGCCACAGACAGCCCTGACTTCCCTATCTTGAGGCCCAGGACACCGGTTGTCACTGCAGAACAGCCTTTCCCACAGAGCCAGCCCACATTGTGGTTGAACAGAATTGGCTTGTTGCTTCTCAGTGCTGATACCCACAAAAGTGGAGCTCACTTCTCCCCATGCCACAAAAACGGCCATTGCCCGTGTGAAAAATTTTGACCTGGAAGTAACACTGATCAAGCAGAGTGGCCTGTGAGCTCTGCAGTCTTGTTCCAGCCCAGGAGTTGATTCTGAATGGGGGAAACCTAGGGACCAGATTTTGCTTTACCCCTGTGTAACTTGAACCCAATCACCTATCTCCCTGAACCCCATGATGATCTGCTCTTTCCAACCTTGCCCTCCTCTAGGGGCTGCACTTTACAGTTATATGCCAGATGCAGAGTAGAGAGAATTGGACTGGAAATGGCCATGCCTGCTTTCTAGCTGCTGTTTGCCCTTGAATAAGCACTTAGTCTCTCTCAGCCCTGTTTCTTCAGTTTAGGAGTAACACTGGCTGCCTTGACCAGTGCCCTGGTTGGTCGAAGATCAGAAATGTACAGTGGATAAGGGGTTGTCATCATGGCCAGAGGCTGCCTGGAGGAAGCAAGATGGCTCCTGCAGTGGCAGCATCCCATCCTTGGACACAGATATTTCTGACTCCTCCCCCTCCACCACCCCAAGGTCAAACTTTGGGATAACCCTTGCATCTCCACCAATCAGGAAGTGATCTTAACTCCTGGCAGGCTGTGGCTCGATCTCAACCCAGATCTGTTTCCCAGCATCAGAAACTTCCCGTTCAGCACAAGCACTAGTGATACTACTTCAGGGATTAGACTTTTTTGTTTGGTTCCTAATTCTTGACCAGAAAACCCAGTCTAGCACTTAAGGGCTCTGAGGAGACTGGCCTTCACTTCCAGACAAAGACATGACTTGGGCAAGGTCACCTGGGAAGGTAGAGGTGGCCCTTGAATCCAGAATCCCTCCCTCCCACCTTGGTATTCTCATTACATTTGTAGTTTTCCTGCAGGCCTCTGTCTTCTAAGAAAATTTAATTCCTCCTGACCTTGAAGTAATGGCCTCATAATTCTTAGCCTTGTAAAGTTTACACTTCCTAATTAAATTTGGTGTGTTAATGAAACCCAGGAAGAGGAGAGGACAGAGTAATGCTGTTGGACTTTGCCAATGAAACAGTGTTTATTGATTTTCTGTGTCCCTGTGCGTCTGTGACAGGAGGTGGAGGGTGTTTTAGGAAGGAGCATCACTGGGCCTCTTAGTCCTGAACTACAACTGAATGCATAAAGGTGATTCTCTGTTGGCACTAAGTGTACGTCTGGGTTTTCTTTATAGATCAGGGATTAAGTGGCTGTTTATTTCCTGCTCATGTTTCATTTTGCCAAAGCCTATTCTCATCAGCTCCATCGATCATTTGTGGTGTGAACTTGGCCCCGTGGCTCCTGGAATTGGTTCTTTGCTGCCTGGCTCAGCTTCCACCGCCTCCTCAGGGCCCCATTCACTCATTCCTTTAGGGAGACAGATGGTGTAGCGTCAGAGTGCATCGTAAATCACGCAGCACCACATAGACCCCGTTGCTCTTAGTTCTGTTGCCCTGCCGTCTTTCCCCAACACCTGCCATGTGTCAGCAGGGCTGCCAGGGCCGCAGAGATGACTTGGATGAATCAGAGGGAAACAGAAACGCAACAAGGCCTGTAGTCAAGGTGTGTGTGCAGGGCTGGGTGATCAGCTTCTAGCAAATACGTAGTTGGCCTCTGCCATTCTGAGTTACTGGAGACACAGCCATGAGTGAGACACCTGAGTCCCTGCCCTCCTGGAGCTTATGTTCTTGTGGGCAAACTTCAAGTGCAGGCTGACGTTCCCTGTGGCCCCCTGGACACTTCCTGAGGTGGGCAGGGATGGAATTAGCATCCCCATCATCAGTTCTGAGGGGTCAAGCCAGGCTTCAGCCTCATGGCCTCACGAGCAGAGATCTGGGCTGTTTGCCCTCCGTGCAGGCCACTCAGATGGGCAAGTTTATTCCCAGGTTAATGGAGCAAATAAACAGATAAACACTGTCAGGGATAAGTGCATGAAGAAGGAAAAGGATTGGGAGGAGAGAGCGAGGATGGTCAGGAAGGCTCCCCAGAGGAGGTGACTTGAGCAGAAACCTGAGTGAATGGCCCTGGGGCGGGGGGCGGTGAGGAGGTGAGGCAGGTAACTAGAAGGGAACAACCTTGCAAGAACAGAGCAAACAGAGAGCCCCCAGGCCGGATCTTGGGATATTTAGGAAACAGTCACATGAGCCACAAGTGCGGAGAGGTGACCAGGCTGGGCAGAACCTGGGAGTGCACATGCTACCCTTCTCACTTTTTTCTGGGGCCACGGGGGTGGTGGGAAGCCAGTGGAAACTGTTTTGGCTTTTTTAAAACAGTTTTATTGAGATACAATTCGTGAACTGTAGAGTTCATCCATTTAAAGCATACAAGTCAGTGGCTTTTAGTATATTCACAGAGTTGTACAGCCATCACCGCACCCAATTCTAGAACATTTTTGTTATGACAAAAAGCCCCAAAAAAGAAGTCAACCCCCTGAATCTCCCATTCCCCCTGCAACCTCTGGCAACCGCTGATCTCCTGTTTGTCTGGATTTGCCTCTTCTAGAGAGTTCATACGAATGGGGTCCTACGCTCTGTGACTTTTCCTGTCTGGCTTCTTGCTCTCAGCGTGATGTTCTCAGGGTTCATCCATGTTGCACCGTGTGTTGGGGTTTGTTCCTTTTCATGACTGAATAGTAGTATGGATGGACCCCATTTTGTTCATCCATCCATTGGCAGACACCCTAGAAGGTTTGGAACAGAGGTTAGCTTTGTGACACGGTTGAATATGGTTTGGAAAGCCTGGGAGGGGACTGAGGAGGTAGGAGCCTGGAGAATAGCTGAAGAGGCTGAGGGGTCACCCTGGTCTTGGGGAAAGGGGACAAGAGGGGCAGGGGCAGGAAAGCTTCTTGGAAGGTGACCTTCCAGCACGGCCTAAGAGAGAGAGTTTGTTGGGCTGACAGGTGGGTGGGGTGGGGACCGCCAGCAGAGAAGGAACAGCAGGTGGGAAAGCTAGAGGCCTGGAGGCCATGGGAGCGATATCTTGGGGTGTCATGGGGCTCCATGCCCTGTATGCCTAGAGGACCTGGTGCTAGGTGGCCGGAAGCATGGGGCTCTGGCTGGCAAAGCGTCCTGTAGAGGCTCACGCCCAGAGGTGGCCCGGTGGGGAGAGGGGATAGAACAGAGTTTGGCATCTGAAGTACCTGGGTTTGCCTGCCAGCTGTGCTGCCTGCGGCTTCACTCCGGGCAGCTCTGTCTGCCCTCTGAACCTCAGCCTCCCCTTCCATGAAAGGAGAAAGTTCTCCAGGTGCCTCCAGATTTGTTGTGGGAGATTCCGAGAGCCCACGTGCCTGGTGCCAGACGGGTGCTGCGGAAGCCGTGGATGCCGTTACCCGCCCAGGCTGGCAGTGCCCGCCTCGGATGCAGCTTGGGAAATGGGCTGACAGTGATGTGCCTTTTTTTCTTTTCTTTTAGGAATTGACTTTAAAATTAGGACCATAGAACTCGATGGCAAGAGAATTAAGCTACAGATATGGTAAGCGTCGTTGCCACCTTCGCGCATGAGTGCTTTGAGCCAGAAACCCTGGTACCTCTTTCCCCCTCCCCATGACCATGGCCTCCATCTCTTTGTGCCCTGCCGTACAAATCAGGCTTTTCTTCAGAAACCTCAGGGACTGTGCTCTGCTGGTTACTGGGCCCTGGAGTCTGTGTCAGCACCTTCTGGGGACAGAGCTGCCAGTCCTGGTTAGCTCAGCATTCGGATGTGGGCACAGCTGGTTCTGGGCTTCTCGGTGGCCTACTTCCATTAAACTTGGAGAGTGCTCTCTGTGCCCAGGCAGCGGTGAAGGCTGCAGGGCCGCGAAATTCCCCAGCCCAGCGTTTCCTCTTTGAGCCTATCAGGTCACTGAAGGAGGCCAGACATCATTTCCTCTTTTCTGTCCTGGGGCAGCCCAGGCCTTACTTCTCTAACACATAGACCCGAAACCCCTGAACCAAAAATAGACTGAGGCCCAGGCCCCATGGTGAGACCCATGGCCATTCCACTGACCTGGGACCGATTTCTCACGATTTTTAAATTAGAAGCATAGTGAGTCCCTGTTACTGACGCTGACTGTGGTCTGTAGCCCGTGGCGCCAGGAAGGCCGAGCTTAGCCGGTCAGATGGACGGGAGTTCCCTCCCCGTAGCCACGTCACTGACAGGGAAGTATGTGCCCTGAGCAGAGTTAGAGAGAAGTCCTGTTTGAGAGGGTGGTGCAGTCTCCTGGCCCCAGCTAGCCCCTGTGGTGGGAGGGAGTGCCCTCTGATAGGCCACAGAGCCACCCTCCCTGCAGCCTGTCTCCCTCACCCAGCGTCAGAGTGCGGGCATTGCCCTGCTTGCCAAGTATGTCCCCTCAGCTTCCGTGGCATTCACCTTGGACTCGGTCAGACTCCAGAGTCCCAAATCTAGATGAGGCCTAACCCTTGTCTGTTGGGAATCAGGCAGTTTCTGGCTGCCTCCAGAAGTGCCTCCACCTGCCACACATGGCTCCCAGCAGCCTCCGTGCCCGAAGTCCAAAGTGATACTGGGACAGGAGTTTCACTTTCTTCTTCCCCTCTCTTCCATCTTCTGCTCTTAGCAGTCTCGGGGTTAATGACTTTCGTAACTTTTTTAGACTAGGGCCACGGTTGGAAATAAAATGACTATCCGTAATCACGGATGTCACCTGCTGTTGGCATCAGAAAGTGAACAGAAGCCCAAGTGAGGTGCTTCTGTGCGGTCCAGACAGAGAGCCCTCGGCAGGGGAGGAAGCGGGTGCGAGGTCGTGAAAGGAACCGTGGGTCCAGAGACGAAAGACTTGGGTCTTGCCCTGGCTCTGCCACCAATCCATAAAGTCCCCTTTATCCCAAACACTGAATACCTCCCATGCCAGGAGCGGGGCTGGGCATAGCGTGTCTCAGCCTGGTGTCACCTCTGCCCCGATGACGGAGGGCTTTCTCCCTGGCCTCCACCAAAACAGCAAGTGCAGAAGTGCTTCCGGGCCCCCCTGAGGTTGCCCAGCCCAGCCCTCCTGCCGTGTAGCCAACCCTTTCCAGACCCTTGTGGCCCTGGACTTTCACAGATAATATCTGACTTGCCTCTTTGGTGACCCAGAAACTCTGGGGAGAAGCCCCAGGAACCAGAGGAGTCACGGAGGGGGGGGTATGGGACATGACTTCACGCCCAGTGGGGCAGGTCCTTAACACCTCCTGAGTCACCGTTTCCTTCTCTGCGGGAACAGGGAGAATGGAGGTGCTGCCCCACGGCAGGACAGTGAATTAGGAAATGACCCGTGAGAAAGCGGGGTGTCCATCCTGGGAAAATGTCCCCTGCTGCCACTGTAATGGTTATTGGTGTTTGCCATCACTGGTATCCCTTCTTCTCCTCTAGGGACACAGCTGGTCAGGAACGGTTTCGGACGATCACAACAGCCTACTACAGGGGCGCAATGGTATGGATTGGTTTTTGCTTCCTTTTCTCTGTTTTTCTTCTTTTTTTTTTTTTTTTTTAAAGTCAAAATGAACATCACCATCTTGAATACCAAAGCCGGGATGTTTCTGGGGAGCCCACGCTCGGGCGTCTTAGGGGTCCTCGGTCCCAGGTTAGTTTCAGGAGAAGACAGTGTGCCCTGCCCCCACGTACATCCCCTTCTGCTTTAGAGACAATGCAGGGTTTAAGGAAACCTAATTCTTCGGGGATGAGGGAAGACCCAGGAAGCCGGTTCTTCCAGGTGAGGTCAGTGAAATTGGAGATGGCATGCCCCAACACTTAGGAGCATTCACGTGGCCCACGTAGTCTCTATGGAGTCTGCGCCCAAAGACTTGAAGATTATCCAGGACCTGATTTGCTCCGGGCTATTGGCCGTGACGTTTGTCACCTGGGCCAGAGGCGCGTGCTGTGATAGGAAGACTTGCTCCTCATCCCTCTAGTACTTCTACCAAACACCTTCTCGAGGCCAGGCCTGAGGTAGACATAGAGGAGGACCTGGAATGGGCTGAATTCCTGCCTTCGAGGGCCTTGAGCGGGTCGTGCATGTGTGAGGCATGTACAGAGCCGAGCGCTTGGGGGCTGGAGGGAGAGGGAGCCAGATGCCTGCAGCCTGGCTCAGAGCCCCGGGTCACCATCTGACCTCCATCTCCTGACTTGGAAAGTGGAATAGAGAACAGAACTGTGTTCCAGGCAGCTGTGAGGATGGATGGCCAGCTGCCCCTTTCTAGCTTCCCCCACACCCCACCCTCCCCAGTGTACACCCCATCTTACAGCGGCATAGATGCCTGTTTCCTCCGTCAGTCCATAAGCTCCGTGAGGGCAGGGCCCCGTCTTGGTCACTGCCGCATGCCCTGTGCCTGGGACTGTGCCTGGGAAGTGCTGGCGGACTGCAGAAATGACTGGCGGCATTAAGTATTTATAATATCCCACGCAGCTTCTGAAACATAATAGAAACTCAGTCATGTGGGTTGCAACCTTAGCACTCCTCATTAAAATGTATTTACTCATTTTCCTCTCGCCTTTCTGTGCTGTGAGGGGACAAGGGTCTTGGGGATCTGGGGCCCGGCCCTGGGGGAGCTTCTGCTGTGTGGCCCCAGGTGGGCCCCATCCCTGTCTGGCCTGAAAGAGCGCCCCCCCCCCACCCCACTGCTCCATTCACTGAGCCCCTTCCTGGTCCAGCTACTGGGCCCAGGTCTTGGCCATTAACCCCTGAGCATGGGTGCCATGGTTATCCCCATTTTATAGACAGGGGACCTGAGGCTCAGCACGGTTTCATGCCCTGCTTAAGTTCACGTGGAGGGTAGATGGCCAGGCCAGTACTGATTGGCTGTCTCCACTGCCCACATCCTCAGCCAGCCCCGGATGACACTAGGCTGAGCCATTTGTGTGGCCCTGTCCAGCCCCAAGGTTTGTGGTTTGCAGTCCTAAATCTGTGCTAACCCGTATGGAAGCCAGCAACCACTTTTGGCTCTTTGAGTTTAAATTGATTGAAGTAAGAAATCCAGCCCCTCAGGAGCACCAGCTGCATTTTAACTACTCCAGAGTCACATGTGGCCAGTGGTGACCTCACGGGACAGTCAGAGGACATTGCCACCATGGAAGCAAGCTTCTCTCTGCATAGTATTAAACTGTGGGGGCCCAAATTTGGCAGCATTGGATGTCTGTTGTCCCGTCATGAGCTTACAACCCGATACAGGGAGCTGTGCACAACAAGGGCTTGGAAAATGGTCATTTGGAGCTTCAAGGAGAGTTTCTGGGAGGACCTGGAATAGGGCGATTTCGTGTTTTCTAGGGACTTCTCTTTCCTGATAGAGCTCTACCCACTGCTCGCACCCCTTGGTTGGCGAATAGCTGGGACCTTGGAATGTTGAGCCTGTGGCAGCCAGAGTCCTGGTCCACCAGATGGGCCAGTCCCTGGATAAAGAGTGGAAAGGCCTCAGGACCCCATGGCATCCCTTGCCCCTGATGGCCAGAGGGCAGCTGCTGGGCAAGCGACACTTGACTTACGGAGTCTACACACCAGCGTCTTCTACTCACGCTGGCCTCGGCTGGGGCATGGTGGACAGCGCGGCCCCTGAAAGCTCCGCCGAGTTATCCCACAAGTGGCCTCTGTTCAGTTTCTCCGAGAGAGCCCTGAGAAAGGGCCCCCAGGAGGCATTTTTGAGGGGTCCCGGCCATGGCCGTGGTTGTGGCAGGCTACGAGTCTGCCGTGCGTGCCCTCAGGTTCATGGGTGGGATTTAGGATTGCAGACGCTCTCTCACACCTTTGAGGTTTTGTCACACATCCACCCCGTGATCCCCACCTCCCACCCCAGCACCCACAGCCTGTGTTCTTACTCTGCAGACTCAGAGTAAGTAAAGTAAGTAAGTAAAGTAAAGTAAAGTAAAGTAAGTAAGTAAGTAAAGCTTCAGAGACTTCCTAGCTGGCGCCAGAGGTCATGGGTCCAGGGCTGTGCCCTTGGCGGGGTAGCCTGAGGAACTAGAGTAAGCTAGGCTGGGGCAGGACAGCTGACCCCATTGGGCCACAGAGGTGGCCCTCAGCATTGCTTGGTCCCGAGGAGGGCCCAGGGAGGTTCCTGAAAGGGCTGGTGTGATCAGCTTCTTCAGAGTTAGCCTTGCCTGGGCTTCAGTCTTAAAGGTCTCTTCTGTGTGCCTCAGTTTCCCTTGTATCAAACAAGGATATTTGCCCTGCTCGGTGATGGCAAGATCATGGGGACCCCTGGACTGTCCCGTGGGTGCTCACGCATTGGTTATAGAACCTCAGGGGCCTCAGTGCTGCCCAGCCCCTTGCTCCAAGCTGGCCCCCCACTTAGGTGGAGTCACCAGAACGCAGAAGTGTGTCAGCATCAGGCCATCCAGGGGTTCAGGCCTCAGTTGTGCCCTTTACTCTCAAATGGTACAGGAGACAGGCCTAGCCATCCCCCCACCTCAAGGTCCTCATCTGTATAGTGGGGGTGGTGGCACCCATGTGACCAGGACCTGGAGCTTCAGGGAGACCCTACTGCAGTAGGTGCCAGACGAGAGGTCATGCTGGAGTGCCCAGAGGTGACTCAGGCTGGGGAGGAGGGTGGCAGTGAGGGAGGGGGTGGGGGAGGCTGAGCACAGCAGAGGAGGGGCGTAAGGGGAAGCCCAGTGGGCACTGGGCCCATGGAGCACAGCATTCGGGGCAGGGAGCTGTGGGACACGAGGCTGGGAGGTCAGCAACACCTCACGAGCTGCTGGGCATGGGCCAGACTTTCCCTGCTGGCCCTGGGGTGGTGGGAGCTGGTCTGTAGGGTGAAGGGTCCCCTCGGTGACTCAGTAGAAAGGACGAGAGCCTGGAAGACTGGGGAGGAGCTGGTGCTGCAGTCCAGCAGAAGAGGGGGTGGGACCCAGGGGTGGAGTAGAGGCAGTTAGTGGGAGGGGTGTCCTGTTGGGGCCAGTCCCAGTGCCCCCACCTTGCTGGGGGCCTCCCCTGCAGCTCGCAGCTTGTCCAGCACGCGTGTCTGTCTCCCTCCGCTCAGGGCATCATGCTGGTCTATGACATCACCAATGAGAAGTCCTTTGACAACATCCGGAACTGGATTCGGAACATTGAGGAGGTAAGGCTCATAACTTCTGCCATGGCACAGGAACTTCATACGTGTCTCTTCTCAGGCTCCACCCCAGAGCTGCCTGGTCACGGATGAGATCGCTGAGACCCCTAGAAGTCACTTGCCAAGAGCCCTGTAGCTAGGAACATACCCAGGATGGAGACTAGAAGCCAGGCAGCTGACCCTGGAGACCACACATGGGCCTGGCCTCATCACAGGGAGGCCCCAAGAGCCCATTTCCCCAGAGGGGCTGTTGGGTCTGGGCAGTGTCTCAGTCACAAGAGAAGGGATATCCGAGCTCTTGATCGCCGTGAGCATTTGGTGCTGTCTAGGAAAGGAAGGTTCTAGAATTGGCGTGACCCTTGTGTTGGGTGGACATGGTCGGAAGGCATTTCAGTTTGTACTGAGTTCCAGCAGAGCAGGGTGTGAGCTGGTCTGAGCTACCTGTGTTCAGGCCAACAGTTCTTTGACTGCAGCTGGCCGGGAGGGAAGACCTGGAACCGAGGAGGGAAAAGAAGGCAGCAAGGCCCACCTCCCAGTCCCAAAGCTGGTGTCCTCGCCTTCCGGCTGTCACCTGGACAATAGCACTTAACGGCTCTTGATGACTCATCAGGTGGGGCTTTGGTCCGAGGTGCAGCCAGAGGACTTCACCCATCCATAAAGCCACGACCAAAGGTCCTGTCACCACTGGCATCTGTGAGCAGTGGCACCAGGCCGCCTTCCTGACAGCCCCGCATTGGCTGGCTGGAGGTTGGGCCCTGGCGGAGGACAAGGAACCGCTCGCATTGATCTTTGTGGAAATTCACTGTTCCAGCCAAGAGGGGGCCTTGCGGTTAACAGGAAGTTGGGCAGGGAGCGGGGCAGCATGTCTCACCAAGACCAGACCTGAGCTACACAAAGAAGGCCCTTTTCCATACCCCAGTCCCTCGGGAAGCACTGACTCCTCCACTGGGGCCTGGGGAAAATTAGAAGAAGAGTTCTGTTCAGGCATGGCGGAGTGGGGGGGCAGTTGTCAGAGCGCCAGGGGATAGGGAAGCACCCAGGGCTGGCTGAGGTTGGGGCGGCGTGGGGGGGTGGCAAACAGGTGTTGCCCATTTCAGAGCCTAAACAGAGAGCTGGAGTGGGGCAGAAAGTCCCAGGACAGCAGCTGGGGCCTCCGGCGGAGGAGCCAGAGAGGGAGGGAGGCAAGCAGAGGGAAATGGCCAGCCTTGCTTGCCTCCCATAGGCCGGGCCCTGCCAGAAGCCCAAGGATGGCCTCAGAATCTAGGTGACGACACGGCCCATAGAGAAGCTGTCCTCAGCAGCCAGAAGGCGTGTGCTTGGTTAGAGTACTAGTCAGAACCTGGACTCTGCCCTTGTATTGGCTGTGTGACATGGGACAGGTTACTCAGCTTCTCCGAGCTTCAGCTTGTCGCCAGTACAAGGGTGTGCTAGCAGTCTTGACCCACCACCCTAATTTCAGGACAGACTGCGTGTTGGCCTGTAGTCCCATCTAACCTCTCACCCGCCCTCTCTGCCCCTCCACCCCAGCATGCTTCTGCAGATGTCGAAAAGATGATACTTGGGAACAAGTGTGATGTGAACGACAAGAGACAAGTTTCCAAGGAACGGGGAGAAAAGGTGGGCACGGCAGCCAGCTTGGACCTGGTGCCTCACGGCAGAGGGACCTCGGGGTTTTAGGGTTCTCTGCATGGAGGCCTGTTCTGGCCCAAAGGGTCCCCAGTTGCTCACTGATGGAGTGGGGGCAACTCCTTCACAGTCTTTCTGAGCATACACTGACCCGCCATCCTGGCTTGTGTAAGACTCGGGGTCTGGGACTCAGGACTTCACCAGGCAAAGTGGGACACGTTGGTTGTGCCGGTGGGGTGCTTTCCTTGGGAAGGGAGAGGGGAAAGCACTCCCCTGGCTAGGGTTCCGTCTAAAGACTGCAAGGGCGAGGGCTTCTGGGGTGTGCGCTGCGTGCCCCCAGACGGCATCTGGTGGGAACCTGCTGAGACCACAGGGAGCAGAGGACAGAGCTGGGGTTTGAGCCGGGCCCCCTCCATCTTCCTGCCAGAGACATTCACCCGTTCACCACCTACTGTCCACGGGGGGCTTGAGGGAGCAGCCCAGGACGTCACGTCCATGGCCTGAGAGCCCCCTGCAGCTTCCTTGCTCTTCACTTGGTGGTTTGTGGGGTTCAGGGGTGCCTGGTGGGCGAGGTGCACATGTGTGTCTCCCTTCCTCACAGCTGGCCCTGGACTACGGAATCAAGTTCATGGAGACCAGTGCGAAGGCCAACATCAATGTGGAGAATGTGAGTCCCAGGCCCACGGCATGGACCCCTCCAGGCTGAGGAACAGGCTGTACCCTCTGGGGAGGCTCTGACCTCAGACTCTGGGCTGCCTTATCAGCTGGCTGGCCCGGAGGCACTTTTCAGACAATGCCATGTGCCAGGCCTTTTGGGGGAACCGCTGCTGTGTTGTGACATCAGCAGGTGTGGGCCCCAGCTGGCCACAGGGCATTATTTCAGTGGCTCTTGGGCAGCCCTGGGCAGCAGGCACTGTTTTGCAGATGGAGAAACTGAGCCTCGGACAGACCTAGCTGACTGGTGCCCAGGCCTAGCTCCAAGTTTGTGCTCTTGGCCATGCCACCCTCAGATAGGCCCTGGTCACAGCCCAGGTGGAGCAGGGAGCCCTGTCTGAGCTTTGGCCCAGGCCACCCTCTCTTCTCCATGGGCATGCAGGCCTCGCAGCTAACCTGCCAACCTCTATCCCACCGCCCCGGTGATCTTCCTACAGTGGGTCTTCCTTGTCACTGCTGAGCTCAACCCAGTACACCTGGCACAGAAGGCCCTCCCTGACCAGCCCCAGCACCCTCCATGCCACGCCACCTGTGTGGCACCCTCCCTGTACCCCCTTCTCCCTCAGGGCCCTGCCCAAATGAGCCTTCCCCAGGGAAGCCTCTTGTCCCTCAGACCCATAGGCCCCTCCCCCTTTGGGTTTCCTTAGCACCCCAGGTCACCCTTCACAACAGAACTTCCCACATCATGTGTCCCCCAAGAGAGCCTGGGTTGAGCCTTTGTCAAGTCTGGGGAGAGAAACCTTTCACCCAGTACTGGCCTTTCCAGGCCTCCCTGCTGGCAGGGAAATGAAGCTTATTGGGCTAAGAATGGTTTGTCTTTCTCTCTGCCCCTGACCATCAGAAGCAGGGGCGAAAGTGGATAGAACACAGGAGTCAGGGATGGAAAGCTAGGTCGTCCTCCTGGATCCTTCCAGCTCTGTCAGTTAGGCACTGCATGCCTTCAGACAAGTCATTCACCCCTTTGAACCTGAGTGTCCTTTCTGTCCAGTCATGGTGTCCCCCCATCCTAGGTCATTGGCCCAGGGGAGGTGGTGGTCCAGGTTGGCAGGAGTAGCCCAGTAGCAGCAGGAGATGGGGCTGGGCAGGGGACACCCACACCCGGGGAGCTGCCCTAACACTGCCCCCCTGCCAACCTCACAGTCCCACCACTTCTCCTGCACGGGTGGGGGGCAGCCCGTAACCGACAAGCCCCTCTCTGTCCCCTGCTCCAGGGGCACTAATGACATGCTTATTCCACAGGCGTTTTTCACTCTCGCCAGAGACATCAAAGCAAAAATGGACAAAAAATTGGTGAGTGCATGTCCTTTTTTTTTTTTTTTTAAAGATTTTATTTATTTTGACAGAGATCACAAGTAGGCAGAGAGGCAGGCAGAGAGAGAGGAGGAAACGGGCTCCCTACTAAGCAGAGAGCCTGATGCGGGGCTCAATCCCAGGACCCTGAGATCATGACCTGAGCCGAAGGCAGAGGCTTAACCCACTGAGCCACCCAGGCACCCCAAGTGTATGGCCCTTTTGAATCCTTGCTCCGGTCCCTGTTGGAGCCAGCCGTCCTTGGCTTCAGTGCTGTGATGCATCCCCAGGGCAGATCCTGCTCATCGGGGCCCAGCCAGACCCAGCAGTGCAGCTCTGGAAAAGGGGCAAGGGGTAGCGGGAGAGGTTTAGGCCCTTGCACCCAGAGGCACTGCTTTGTTCCATCCTTCCTATGTGGCTTGGAGCTTCTCCATGCCCAGTGCTGCCGGCTGAGAGCACAGGCTGGCAGGAAACACATAGCCCCTTCCATCCCACCTGGGAGATGGCATGCATGAGGAGAGAGCCTCCTGCAGAAAAGCCCCACGCAGGCCCAGAGCCACAGCCCACCCCGGGATGAGTCCGCCAGCAGGGCTGTGTCTGACAGCCACCGGCTCTCCATCTCGAGTCCACCCCCAATGCTGTAGGTCGGGACAGCTCTGTGACCTTCAGCGTGTCCCAGGGCCTTGGGGCCTCGGAGGGGTCCTGACTGGATCCCTCCCCATCCACCCTTTTGTTCGTTTTCTGGCTTTCTTGCTTCATAGTCCCAGGCACTAGTATTTTTAGTGCCACCTTTGGTCATGTCTACACAGTCAGCTATACTTCGGGCGTGTTCAGCACCTAAAGGCTGCTGAGAGTGTTGCCCCAGAGCCTCCAGCCCAGTGGCCTCTCTTTCCTGGCCCTTTCCCACCTTTCGTTGTCGGATACGAGAGCGTAAAGCCGTCTGTCACTTGAGTCACATCTGGTCACACACGAGGTCACATAGGACACAAAACACCGCTCAGGTAGTTCACATCTGATTTAAGATGTGTCTTCGTAATTCTCAGGAGCCGTGAGTGGAATCATAAGGAATAGGATTGATTAGTAGCAGCCCCTTAGCTGAAACAAGAAGCCGACCGCGTGCACAGATACACTGACCAGCAATAGCATGTCATTTTCCTATCCTTCCTTTCCTCTTCAGTGTGACAGTAAAATTGTGATTCTTGGTGATCTCTCTTGACACTTCCCCCCCCCCGGCACTTAGACTAAGCGTCGTGGTGACACTCTGCTTTCCACGGCCTGTAGGTGGCCTCCGGACGTGCTGTATGAAGATGGTTTGCAGCCGCAGTCCTTGCATTTCCTCTTTCTCTGAACTGGATTGCAAATCACAGACGGTTAAATTCCTCCTCATTTCCTAACACCTTTGTTTATGTTCAGAGTCTCAGCCCCAAACCACTTCCGCTCTGCCTTTTCTTTTTAATTGAAATATAATTGACACGTAACATCGCGCAAGTTTGGGTTCCCATAATTATCATTCCTTCTTTGTGTTGAGAACAATTAAGATTGAGTCTCTTAGCAACTCTGAAGTTTATAATACGGTGCAGTAAAGTCAACAGAGTACTGTTGACTGTAATCACTGTGCCATGCCTTAGCTCTCCAGAACCTGTTTATCTCCGAGCTGCAAGTTCCTGTCTGTCACATCAGTGATGCGGCCAGCTCTGCCCACCCCTGTCTTCTCTCTTGAGAGCATCACAGAAAGCCAGGCTCTGCCCCGCCCACCCTGCTGCCAGACCTCTGGGCCTCTCCTGGTCTGCGCAGCCCAGTGCTCTTCGCTGCACTGAGAGCAAACTCCGCACTGCCCAGGCCGCTGCCGCCCTCTCCGCCTTCTCACCCTGCTGCTTCCCTGTCGTCCGCTCCAGCCACACGGGCCCTTTCCTGTTCCTTGAACCCCTCACGTTCCTTTGGACTTTCCCCTCCACCTGGGGCCCTCCCCTCTTGCACCAGCATCGTGGGGCTCCCGCAGCAAATTCCCGTAACACTCTCAGCAGCATCCACAACACGTGTGTAAAAGTTCTGGAGGTCACAAGTCGGAAACAGATCTCAGCAGACTAAGACCAAGGTGTCAGCAGGGCTGCCCTCATCCCTGGAGGCCCCAGGGGAGAACTCGCCTGGTCCGGCTCCTGAAGGCCATTCCTCGTCTTGTGAGCCCTTCCTGCATCTTCCAAGCGAGCCACTCAGCATCTCTCTGACCCTGCTTCCTCCATCCCCATTCTCTCCACCGCACCTGGGAATTTGCTCTGCTCTCAGGGTTCGATGCCCCCCACCCCCGGGTGATCCAGGCTGTGCTCTCCATCTCAGCTCAGTCACATGTGCAGAGTCCCTCCTGCCATGTCAGATTTCCTTCTGCACAAGTTCCAGGGACGAGGGTGTGGACATCTTGGGGGTAGTTATTCCGCCGGCCACAATTGTGCCCCTGGACTGTCCCTGGCCTCACTTCACAAGGCCTCTGTTCAGATACCACCATCAAAACGCTTCTCCACCCTCTGCCTGTCCTGTCGCTCATTACTCACTGCTATGGGAAATCACTGCTTTTTTGTTGACACGTATGATTTGTCTGCCCTGTACAGTGTGAGCTCCCCAAGGCTGGACCATTTGCCCACCACCACATGCCTGGTGCCCACACAAGGATCTAGCACAGCGTAGGCCTCGATGGCTACTTGAATAAATTCAGGTTTTACTTAAGAGCAGAAAGATGAGAAGGAGTTAGTCAAAGAAAAGGGGACCAAGCCATGCAAACAGGGTGGAATGGGAGAAAATAGATTCTTCTGGATCACAGGCAGAGGGTTCAGATGCTGGGTGAGGGATTTAGGGCACTCCCCCTGAGAATGGGGGAGTATGGGTGGGTTTCAGTATGGATCAGCTGGATAACATTAGAGCGTAGGGCCTATAATACCAGCTGTGGGGCAGAAGGTGGACAAGTCAGAGCCTTGGCACAGGGACATGGAGACAGCCAGGTGTGAGTGGCATAGTGACCTTGAACCCAACTCCTCCCTCCCTGCCCCCCAATCCCAGAGGGCAGTCTTTCTGCCACCCCTGGGCTGCCTTACTGCGAGGGACTCAGCATAGTGGGTAGATGGATTGAAAGGAAGGACGTTGGGGCAGGGGGCAGTGAGCAAATGGGAACTATGTTGAAGGGATGAATGGGAGACGGGGGATGGGCAGGCGAGTAAGGGACTGAAAGAATGGTTGGTTGGAAAGGAGAGGTAGGTAGCAGATGTGTGGGTCTGAGAAAAGTGAGTTGTCAGTTAGAAGGGACAGTTGGATGGTTGGCTGGTTGGAAAGTGACAGAGTTTGACAAATGGGAGGGGATAGAGGGGTGGATGGACTGGCAGATGGGTGGTTGGTTGGTTCGTTGGCTGGTTGGCTAGTTGGTTAAGAGACATAGAGCTGATGCTCAGCCATGACCTCAGAAAACCTTTTGCCATTTCAGGAAGGCAACAGTCCCCAGGGGAGCAACCAGGGAGTCAAAATCACACCAGACCAGCAGAAGAGGAGCAGCTTTTTCCGATGTGTTCTTCTGTGAGGAGCACTGCCTTACTCTGAGCCTCGCTCAGCCGAGCTGACTGTGCCTGTCCTGAGTGAGGCCCTCACTCAGCCGGGGCCCTCCCCCTCCAACACTCCCTGCCGTGCAGCGGCCCCTGGGCCCATGGCCACCAGACACAATTGAGAAATTGTTTATTTTAGTAACTGTCTGATCTTTTTCAACTTTGGAGACGGAATAAGTTAAGAATTTGCTATTTTTCCCTCGATGTCTGCTGAACGGGCCCTCTCGTCGCGTAATCAGAGAGAAAGACGGAGTTGAGGTGTGACCGTGAACGTCAGCCAGCATGGCGGGCCTCCACCTCCAGGCCTTTAATCTCATCTCACTGCAGCACAACTAAAGTCCCACCGGAAAGCCCGTTCCTAGCCCCACCACAGAAGCCAGGCCCCCAGAGGCCAGCGAGGGTTCCGGGAGTTCCAGGCCCCACACCCTGAGCGAGGCGACGCATGCCGGGCCCACGAAGCGTCCACCTAGCACATCTGACGCCTACTTTCTCCTCTTCTTTAAGTTTTGGACAAGTGACAAAAACCATTCCCTTTCCCTTCCTCTCTCTTCTTCGCAACTGTCAAACCAAACCAAAGGGAAGCACAAATTACGGAAATCCTGAGGAAAGAAGCATGGGGCGGCCCTTCCTGTACACAGCCAGGTGCTGGTCTGCAGTCCAGCGAGGCCTTGGGCGTGGTCACTGGGCCTCTTGGCATTCCCCATCTGAGCACCGAGGGGACACCACATGGGCCACAGGTGACCCCAAACGCGCAACCACACACGGTCCACCTGTGCTTGGGGCATCTGCCTCTTGCCCCCCACCCAGGCGCCCTCCCACGCCTCTTCCCTCCCTTTGTCTCCAAATCGGACATCCTTTCTAGCTGAGATTTTTATTTTTCCAGATCTGTAGTGTCATGAAGTGATTCCGTCTTTGATTTCCAGCGGCAGACCCAGGTGACTGGGAGCTCGTGCCCACCTCTGGCCAGGCGGGCTGGGAGCATAAGGCCGCGCTTGGCCTGGGCCGAGGCACAGGCGCCAGACTGAGCGCAGAGCAGTTGAGTTGGTTTTAACTGCAGTCACCCGGTTCTGTTGTGACAGCTCTGCCCTCCTATGGAGACTGTGCAACTGGGACCAGGTAACCAGGTCGGAGGGGCGTCACCCGGGAGCCTTTCTTTCTCTTTTTCTGCCCCCCGTCTTCGCTACCCCGCCCCCAAGCTGCTGTCAGTCCAAGCCATTGGCATTGTAGTTTTTTTCTTTTGTGAATTAAAACCAACATACCAGCAATAGTCTGCTCTCCCCTGAAATCTCTTAACATGCTCTGTTTACATCGATAAATGCACTTAAGGAAGACAAATTAAAGCTCATTTTAAAGTTAACGGGGTTTTTTTTTTACAGCTTATCTTATTTCTTGGTTTTAATTTCATCTGTAAAATTAGAGATTGGACCAGATTCAAGTTAATGGATTTTTATATCCACATGTTCCTGGAGGTGCACGGGTATGGCCAGGTATTGGGTCATGGGTCCCCGGGAGGCCTATTACTTAAAGCACAGGCCCTCCTGGCAGGGCCTCCAGTCCTGTTCCACTCTCGCATGTCTTGGCTCTCGTCTGCTCCTCAAGGTGTGCCGGGTTTGCTCTTACCCCAGGTCTAGACAGGATCAAAGCGCAGGAGGTCGGTTACCCCGAGCTCTGAGGAGATGAAACTTGTGACCAAAAGCCTGACTTGGAAGAAGCAGCTTCCCGACCCCCAGCTCTGCCCTCACCATGCACCCGTGTGGGGACTCGTGCAGTAACCATCTCCCGGTGGACTGCAGGCTCCGGCCGGGCAGGGACAGTGCTGGTCCTATCTGCTCCGTCGCCAACATCTAGCACGTTGCCTACAATTGGGGCTCCGCCGATGTTTGTGGAGTGAATGAATTCATGAATAAGCCTCGTTGGACGGTGGGATGGTTGAAAACACATCAAGATCAGCAATGGCAGAGACTCACTGCCCCACCCCCGCCTGTCCGCAGGGCTGAGAGAGCACTGTGGTCCCTGCTCTGGGAGCCACCCCACCGGGCCAGGAAAGTCCTACTTGCTAGCTGAGGCCTCCAGTGAAAAGCCCAGAGCTACACCAGAGCAGGAGGGGCCTTGCAGTCCCAGATCCATATCCCCCTGCTGGTCCTCTTCTAGAAGTTTCTCTGGGGCCACCTGTCTGCTCACAGTTTTGAGGACTACGGTCACCAAGGGCTGGGGATGATTCTGTTGTGACATTCTCAGGGGAGGACTTCAGTTTGTGTAAGACCATGTCCCCCAAGTGGGTCAAGGTTATTGGGGGGAGCCCTCTGTGGTAGAGCCTCAGGAGGCTGGGCCAGAAGTGGCCTGAGACCCCCCATGTTTCTGGAGACTGCACTGTATGCAAATGAGACCAGGCTTTTGAAGGGGCGAGGGTCTCTTGGGCTGGTGCAAGCCCCTCCCCATGGGCTGGTGCAAGCCCCTCCCCAACAGCGTTGCTCCTTACCATCAGGGCTGGGAACTGACTCACCAGGCTGTGGAGGGCACAGAGGTGACGCAAGTGGCACAAGGTGGCCCAGGCTGTGCAGTCCCGAGCCTGGGCTTCTTTCTCCCCAGCCAGGCCCAAAGGCATCAGATTAAGTCACAGTGAAGAGACCTGATTTTACCCTCAACTGAGCCCCACGCCACAGGCTTGATGACTGTCACTTCTGCCATCATCCTGTGATGAAGGAGGGCCGTAATCATGCCCATTTCACAATTAAGACAACCGAGGCCCAGGGAGGTTGAGCAAGTCACCCAAGGCTACCCAGTGGGGTGAGTAAGAGGCCAGATCCCACGTGTCTCCCGCTTGGGCCTTGTGGACCCATAGACTCCAGACAAGGCCACCCCCCACTGACCTTGAGCCTGTAGTGGGAGCTATCTAGACTGGCTGGCCCAGGGTGATAGGCCCCCAGGGGAGGGCCCCAGCTCAGCCCCGAGGATCTGGGCTATTTCTGCCTGAAAGGGGAGAAGGAAGTGGTTTGGCCCCTGTGCTGGGGAAGGAGGTACAGCTGGCTCACATCCGGGCCTGCCTGGTCTGTTAGACACGAGCTCCTACACTCACGGCCTACGGGGGGTGGGGGGGTAGTAGGGCTCCCTAGCATGTCTTAGTTTTTGAAAATCAGAAGAAAAGAAATGAATACAACAATAACGAATATATAATAATCCAGCCTGGACTAGATGCCAATGCAATCATAAAATATCACTTTAAATGTGGTTTTAGTGGTGTGTTTTGTTACAGAGGAGGTCATAATGTGGCCCCGTGTGCATAAGGATGCCCAGCCTGTCCAGGTTTGACCCTGCCTCAGGCCTTTGCCTGTGCTCTTCCCTCCACCTGTAGCCCTCTCTTTCTGCACCTCACAATCAAGTTAACTCCTACCTGTCCCCAAGCGCCTCTTCCTCCAGATCAGTTTAACCCCCCAGACCCTCCTTCCTGAGAGGCTGTCTGCTTTAAAACGTTCATCATTTCTTACTCTTCTTCATTGCTTGCTAGATTATAGATGCCAGGAGGGGTGGGGCTTGCACCCCTTGGGCTCCCTCTCGGTCCCCTGAGGATCTGGCACACAGTAGGTGCTCAATAAAGGCTTGTCGTGGGTGAAGCCAGGGTGTCCCTCCACACAGCTCAGCGGCTTTTCTGGACGGCATAGCACACCGAGGGCAACCAGCAGAGTCCCAGTCCCGCCCCTGGGCTCACCTGCTTAAGGAAACAGGAACAGCCTGGGGGCAGCAGCCCCACCCCGCTGACGTGCAGACCCTGAATCGAAACCAAGGCTCCTGCAGGCTCTGAGGAGCAAGAGTGAGACTCGTGAGAGCATCCGCTGCCCAGGGATCTCCCAGGTAAGTGCAGGGTGGGAGTCCCTTAGCCAGCCACACGCCCACTTCTGGGCCTGCCCGTGCTGGGTGACGCCCGGGCCCCAAGAGCCTCAGCATCCTCCCAGATTTCTAGAAGACAGAGCATGGGAGCCAGGCTGGGCCAGAAGGAGGGACAGGGTGGTAGAGACCAGAAAAGCAGGAGGAATTTCCAGTGGGAGCTGACCGTTGGAAAACGGAGCTGGGGCTGGGGGAAGGGCATTCCTGGCAGGGAAACAGCATGGGCCAAGGTATGGAGGGAAAGAGAGCTTGGTCAGTTTGGGGTAGAGCAAGGATGTCCTTAGGGCTGGAGTGTGGGGGACAAGGAGATGGGGGAAGCCCCAGTGTCTGGGTCAGGAGGCCAAAACTTAGTATGGATTCATTCATCCCTGGATATTCATCATCAGACACCCCTGCACACTCGTCTGGGCCTGCCCAGCGCCAGGTAGTACTGGGGACCCAGAAAAATCCAAAATGACCTAGACCTGGGCCCGGTCTCTGGGCGCCCTTGATATGGGGGAGACAGAAACAGACGCAGTGCTTTGTGCATGTCAGTCTATTGATAGTAAATAGCTCGGGCGCTCACCCAGGCCCCTGAGCTTCCCACTCACGTCTCCCCTTGCCAAACCAGTGTGACAACAGGACTGACCCCTGTGGTTCTTAGGATTGCAAGCGACCATTAGCCATAACCATCTGGAAACTTGAAAGAAAAAAATCTATTACTTACTAATCCCTGGTGTGTCCACGGCCGGCCAGGGGGCATACAACCAGGTTGCAGAGAGGGACCAAGCCAGCGCACATGGCCCTGGGGTTCTGCTTTTATGGGGCTTGAGGGGGGATGGCTAGGGTTTGGGGGGCGCACTCCTTATTAGTGAGTGTATAACAAGAGCAGGAATTTGAAGCATGGGAAGAGGAAAAAAAGAAAAGAAAGAAGGGGGGGGGGAATGATCCGAATGGCCAGTTATCGAAATCCACTAGGATGTCTGAAATAAAGGAGCCTCGTGGTGGGGCTGTGGGGGTGGGGGGAGAAGAGGGGGAGCATCCTGGCTCTTTATCTAGTTGTGCAGCTCTCAACGTGTTTATTCGTGATAGACTTCAGTGAGTTCAAGCAGATGACTTGGCAGTCAAAGCTTAAGTCAGGCACTTGAATTAACAGAAAGAAAAACCAACTGTCAGGACTCACACTACACACAGACACTTGACCTCCACGAGGCAAGGCTAGGCAAAACTTGGGCAGGAGCAGAGGGGAAGATGGGAGACAGAGAAGGGGGCCAAGGCTTTGTCTAGGGGAAGAGACAGGAAAGCTGCCTGGAGGAGGGGATATTTTTGCTGGGTCTTGAAGGATAAATAGGAGTTCTCCCAAGTAGAAAAAAGAACAAACCTGGACACTACCGGATTCATGAATATTTATTATATACACAGAGCGCGTAGTTCTGAAGGAACTGTATTTTCCCAGGCAAATATCGTCATATCCCCAAACTACAGATGAAACTAAAGGCACAGAGATATTAAGTGACTTACCCAAGTCACACAGCAGCTGAGTGGGGGAGCTGGGGCTGGAACCCAGGCTATCTGGCTCTGATTCCAGGCTCTTTGCTTTGTCACCCAGCTTTATTAAATATTTCTTAATAGATCTCTTTAATTTTACTCGTCCCAGAATGCCTTTGGGCCTCTCCCGGGAGGGCGTGCTCCACATCTGTCTTCTGGCAGAAGAAAGTCAATATTGACCGGGTTAGTCAATATGTCCCCACCTCTGGAAACAGCCCAGTAACAATGACCTTCTGCAATATTGAAACATTAGATAGGGCCGGCGTAGGGGGTAGGCCAGGTTAGGGACAGAATTAAGGGTGACTGTGAAGGGTTCAGAGCAGACCACCCAGCAGGCCATGACCCTGTGGCTGGTTTTGCATTGATTTGATACTCTTCTACAAATCAGGACTATTGGGGCACCTGGGTGGCTCAGTTGGTTAAGCGTCTGCCCTTCGGCTCAGATCATGATCCCAGGGCCCTGGGATGGAGCCCAGTGTCGAGCTCCCTGCTCAGCGGAGAGCCTGCTTCTCCCTCTCCCACTCTCCATTATTGTGTTCCCTCTCTCACTGTGTCTCTCTCTGTCCAATAAATAAATAAAATCTTTTAAAAATAATTCTTAAAAAATCAGGACTGTTCTTTTCCTTCAGCTCCCGACATCATTAGCTCACAATTCCAGTGTTACCTTGAGCTTAAAATGTCGAAACTCATGTGAATTAATGTTGTTGCCCCTGACATGTTACAGATGTGGCTTTGGTGCCACCAGACATGACGATGTTGGGAGCAAAGGGAGTTACTCAGGGCATCTCTCTAGTGTTTCTTCACTTACCATTTTCTTTTTAAGATTTTATTTGTTTATTTGACAGGCAGAGATCACAAGTGGGCAGAGAGGCAGGCAGAGAGAGAGGGGGAAGCAGGCTGCCTGCTGAGCAGAGAGCCCGATGCAGGACTCGACCCCAGGTCTCGATCATGACCTGATCATGACCTGAGCGAAGTCAGAGGCTCAACCCACTGAACCACTCAGGTGCCCCTTCACTTACCACTTTGCCATGTCCCCATAGCTCCTGGGATGTTGATATTTATTTAAATAAAGTCAGTTCGTCTTTTAAAAAAGTATTTGAGAGAGAGAGAGAGAGAGTGTGCACACTAGCAGGAGGGACAGAGGGAGAGGGGGAGAGAATCTCCAGCAGACCCCATACTGAATGTGGAGCCCAATGCAGAGCTCGATCTCGAGACCCTGAAATCGCACCCTGAGCCAAAACCAAGAGTAGGATGCTTACTGTGCCACCCAGGTGCCCCTCAGTAAAGTCAGTTTTTAAGCTTAAATGCATATATTTATAAAGGGAGCTTTCTAACACTTGGTAGTAATGGTGTAATAAGAGTAGAAGGACAAGGAAAAATTCTGGGAGGATTTTTGGAAGGAGCCAATGAATGAATGCATAGTAGGTGCTCAAGAAACACAAGCCAGTTTCAAGCCTGTTGCTCTCACCAGCTTGGGGGACTTACCCAAGGAGCAAGTACCATGAGCTGTAAGAACAGAACAAAGTATAGGAGGTGGACCAGGCTTGACTCTCTCTCCTCCCTCCTACTTCCAGGTAACCGCTCCCCAGAAAGCCATGACAGAGGCAGGAAAACTGCCCCCACCACTGCCCCCTCGACTGGACTGGTTTGTGCAGACGCAGGTGGTTCAGCTCTCCCAAGAAGGGGTACCTGCATGGTTCCATGGTGCCATCTCGAGAGAGTAAGGACACACACAAACCTTCCACCATGCCTTTCGCCCTCTTTCCTTGTCTGCCCCCACCCTGGGCAGATTTTCTACAGAATTCTGGACTCAGCTTGACTTGGTGAAAAGAGCTCTGAAGTCCTGGGCAGGTGGGGACTCAGCATGGGACCTGGGCCAGTTACTTCCCATCCCTGGACCTCAGCTTTCTCGATACTAGTGGCCACCGGATCAGCACTGCCAGGGACCCATCCCCCAAAGTCAGGCATCCACCATCAATCATGGCAGGGTACAGCCTCTGAATCCTTCTTTTTTTTTTTTTAAGATTTTATTTATTTGACAGATAGAGATCAAAAGTAGACAGGGAAGCAGGCTCCCTGCTGAGCAGAGAGCCCGATGTGGGGCTCGATCCCAGGACCCTGGGATCATGACCTGAGCCAAAGGCAGAGGCTTTAACCCACTGAGCCATCCAGGTGCCCGCCTCTGAATCCTTCTTAACACATTGTCCCAAACAGCTGCTCTCCATCCATCAGGGACATGACCTACATGCGCTTTCTACACTGGACCGAGTTCTGAGGACATGAACAAATACATTTCATTAGTTCACCCCCTTGGTTCTCAAACAAATGAAGGGAACATCTATGGCCACCATTAGCCTAGAGACATTGAGAGAATGTCACGAAAGCCACAAAGAGGGCAGATTGGCTGCCATCTCTGAGTTTTGGGGCATGGGCACCCCTAAGAATATAATGTGAGCCACGTGTTGCAATTTTAGTTTTTAGTAGCTATAGTAAAAGAAGTAAAAAGAAACAGGCAGAATTAATTTTAATCTTATCTTTTCTTCAACCCAGTATATCCAGGATATTATCATTTCAACATGAGCACTAAAGTCTCACTCATGAGATAGTACCCATTCCTTTATCCTATAGTGAGTCTTGAAACTCTGGTATCCTATGCCAAAAGCACATCTTAAAAACCACATTTTAGGGGCACCTGGGTGGCTCAGTGGGTTAAAGCCGCTGCCTTCGGCTCAGGTCATGATCCCAGCGTCCTGGGATCGAGCCCCGCATCGGGCTCTCTGCTCAGCAGGGAGCCTGCTTCCTCCCTTCTCTCTCTGCCTGCCTCTCTGCCTACTTGTGATCTGTCTGTCAAATAAATAAATAAAATCTTTAAAAAAAAAAACCACATTTTAAGTGCGCAGTAGTTACACGTGGTCAGCGGCCTCTGGAGTAGACAGCTTGGGTCCCAAGTCTCCCCATCTTGTCCTATAGAATCCTATAGAAGGCCACCTTCCTTCCTCTCTGTGACCCCAGGATAATCATAGTCATGATGATGGTGAGTACTAGTAGTAATTTGGTGAGCAGTTACTGGGTATGAGGGCATTTCAGGCATCAGGAAGGCAGGCAAGGGCAGTGGGGTATAGGAGAAAGTCTGTCCTGGGGTCAAAGTCATCAAAGGCCTTCTGCCCCTGATGGGAACATCCCTGAGTATCCCAAGGTCTGAAACCACCACAACAAAGGGGTTAAGGTTTGTTCAGTCCTGGGATGACGGGTGCACATCTCCCTCCTGTGTCTGTCCTTCCAGGGACGCCGAGAATTTGCTGGAGTTAGAGCCACTGGGATCCTTTCTCATTAGAGTGAGTCACAGCCACGTGGGCTACACGCTGTCCTACAAGTAAGGCCCGGGCTAGGGCCCAGGGAAGGGGTGGGAGGGCTCCAGGGTTTCCTGGGAGGGGGCAAGGGGTGTATCATGCCACAGCTGCTCAGAGAGCAACTGGTGTAAAGTTCTGGCCAAATCTGGCTGCAATGAGCAGCTGCAGGTCCGGCTATAACCAGCAGATGGGGGCTTGGTGGTAACAGCCTATGTGTCTGAGAACAGGGGCTGCTGGGAGCCCAAGAGTGGCTACTGCCCTCCCCTAACCACCCCTCCCCATTCAGCCATCTGCTTGGCAACTCTTTGACTCCACCCGCAGGGACATGTTAAGGAAACTTAGAGCAGTCCAGCTCCTTAAGGCCTCAAAACCTGACGAGGCATCCCACAGGATTCAACAACACAAACTACTTTTCAAAAAGGACACCAGGCCAAAGGAATTAAAAAAAAAAAAAAATCCAATGGCTTCACAGCAGAGTTACCCACCATGGGAAAAGTTTAGGCCCTGAGTCACACAGTCTAAAGCTTGGCTCTGCCACTTACATGCTGTGTGACCTTGGACAAGTTACTCAACCTATCTGTGCCTCCCCCAAAGTCCTCATCTCTAATATAGGAAGGCTAAAGTCATTCAAACTGTTGTGAAAATTAAATGAGATATAGTAAGCACATAGTGGGCCATTAATAAGTGCATCCATCCATTAACAGACCATTTATCGAGGACCTGCTGTGTGCCAGGCACATAGACTTAGCCTGGGGGCCTGACTCAGATTTTCACTACCATCACTTCTACCAATCCTTTGACTCCAGCCAGACACCAAGACACTTTTATCTGCGGTAGCTTATTCCATTTTTGTGAGAAATCCCGAGGTCAGCCTTAGTAGCCCCACGTTATAGATGGGGAAACCGAGGCACGGTGTGGTTAGTACCAGTGTCACGTGGCCTAAAAAATGCAGAAGGCTCCTGGGAACCTAAACACTAGAGCTGCAGCCTCAGTGCCACCAGCTGGGGGAGGGGGTGGGGGGAGATGGGGTCGGAAGGAGGAGGAATAGGACTTCTAGCCCCAGCAGTGTCACTGCAGAGCCCAGAGCTGCTGCCGCCACTTCATGGTGAAGCTTCTGGATGATGGGAGCTTCATGATCCCTGGGGAAGAGAAGGCCCATGCCTCGCTGGACGCCCTGGTCACCTTCCACCAGCAGCAGCCTTTGCGGCCACACAGGGACCTGCTGACTCAGCCCTGTGGGCAGGTAAGGGTTGGAACCCCTGGGGGACTGTAGCCGCCCTCACAGGGGCCAAGCCCCCAGACTCATTTTGTTCCCATGCTCGCCCTTCAGACTCTTGTGATTCTGTCATGCTTGTGGTCCCTGCCCTCCCACAGCCCCACCCCTTCTCATTATCCTTCCCTGCCTCACCCCAGCCCCCCAGGCTAATTTGTTACAAGGGTTCGTTTGTGGGGGTATAACCTTGGCTGATCTATAGCAATAATATATCTCCTTATAAGGCTCATGGGAGGGGAAGGGGATAGGAGGAGGGAGAGGGGGGTGCTCCTACTCTCAGAAGCTACTGTGGGAGGGGCAGGCTTCCATACAAGGTTCATGGGCAAGGCAGCTCCTGAGTGCCACCTTCTAGGGTTTGTCTGGGACCTTGGGACCACCCCCATCTCCCTCCTTGGGGCTGAGCAGTAGATGCCCTCTGCCCTACAGAAGGATCCAGCGAACTTGGATTATGAGGATCTCTTCCTTTACTCCAATGCACTGACTGAGGAAGTCACCAGCCCCGCACATGTCCCCAGGGAACATCAGAATCCTTCCTCCTCCTATCCCAGGGCTGCACCCGAGAAGGTATGTGACAGAAAGCTCACATCTCCAACACAGGGTGGGGCAGGGGCAAAAGTGGCCAACAGCTGCCAGAGGAGACTTTCTAGAGTGAAAATTAGACCCTATAGCTCCAAGTATAAAACCTTCCAGTGATTTTTCAAGACACTGAAATGAAAATCCAAACTGTGACCTCAGCTACTGCTTGTGCCCAGCACCAGCCCAGCTCCAGCCTCTCTGTTATCCTTTCTGTTGTTTTGATGCATCAGGCTAGCCTCAGGACCTTTGCATGTGCTGGTCCCACCTCAGGACCTTTGCACATGTTGGTGCCACCCACCTCAGGGCCTTTGCACATGCTGTGTGTGCTCTGCTCCCAGATTTCCTATGCCTGGCTTCTTTCTTCAATTCTTCAAGTGTCTCCCTCCCCAGACTCCAGATTGAAAGTAGTCCCCTCTGCATTTTCCATCACCTCACCCTGTTTATTCACTGCAGAGCTCTCCTCACAATTTAAAAAGTCTTCTTGTGGGTTAAAAATTTGTGCATTTTCATGTTTCCTGCCTGCCTCCCCTATCAGTCTGTGAGCTCTGGGAGGTATTCACAGTTTAACTGGTCTTTTCGTGGGTTAAAAGCTTATTTGTAGGTTTTCATGTTTCCTGTCTGCATCCCCTATCAGACTGTGATAGTGAGTGGTGTCCTCCATGCCCCACACAGCAGGGAAGTTCTGATAATAGTGGCAATGAAACAGGCGGGTAGGATGAACATTAGTGGGTGTGGAGCTAAGTGATGAAGGGAACAGTCAGGGAAGACCTCCTGGGGGAGGTGGTATAGACCTGGGATGCATAGAATAAGGAGGAGTTAGTCACACACAGGGATGCAGGGAGGGTGTTTCAGGCAGAGAAAAGAGCACATGCAAAGGTCCTGAGGCTCAGTGTATTTGCAAAGCAAAACAACAACAAAAGCCAGTGTGCGGATGGAGTGGGGTGAATGAAAGGGAGGTCGCTGGGAGGTGAGGGACCAGGATCAGCAGGAGCCAGTCATGCAGGGCCTTGGGGCCTGGGTGAGGAGCTGGCATTCTAGTCCAGGCCGGAAGTGCAGAGGGGAGGTAGTGCAGTGGAAGTTGCCATGAGAGAGCCTGTGGCTGCCAACTGCAGGAGGGGCTGCCTGGAGGCAGTAAGGAGGTGGCAGGAAGGAGGCAGGGACTGTCCAAGGCAGGGACTGGAAGGGACCAGAAAAGGGTCCCTGGGGGTGGAGCAAGAAGAGGATATTTGAGGCATTTTAGAAGGGAATCTGGAGGTGGGGGGTGAGAAGAAGCGAGCCGCTGTCATGGTTTGAGTCCCTGGGCCCTCCATTATTTGGGAGGTGATCCCAAGATGTGCCACTAGGGGAGCGGGGAAGTGGGACAGGAGAGGGCAGCCCATGAAGGGCATGTCAGGGAGCAGGTTCCCCTGTGGGCAGCCAGGGTTTGGTCTCCCCCGGGAAGGCTGGGACTCTGCATGGGACATGCACACCGGTCACCCTACCTTAGGGGTAAGGAGTTGGGGTATTGATACTCCATCTCCCATTAGTCCTTGGTCAAGTGCTGCTCCTGGGAGATTTTAATTCTCTGCGCTTCTGGCCTGCCATGGGTTCAAGGACCCCAGCCAGAGTCCCCACTGCTGGCCTTTGGGAGTGGAGCTGGGGGCACTGAGTGCTCAGGGCAAAGGGAGATGGATGGGGCATTGTCGGGATCTGCCACCAAGGTCACCTGAACGACCAAGTAGATCAGGGCCCGAGGACCCCATCTGGCCTGTTTCTGTCTGTCCCATGAGCTAAGCATGGCTTTCATGTTTTTGAGCGGTCAAAAAGAATAAAAATAAAAGTAATATTTCATGAGCTGTGAAAATCGGATGAAAGTGGAATTTCCACATCCATCAAGTTTTGCTGGAATGCAGGCACACTCGCTCATTGACGAACCGTCTCGGCTGCCTCAGAACAGAGACTGTGTTTTAGGTTTGTTACCTAAAAATATTTACTCTCTGGCCCTTTATGAAAAGAGTTTGCCAGTCTCTGGGGGAGATAATGAAGCTGTTCGTGCGGATGGAGAGGGGGCATGGGATCAAGTTTGGGGGTTCACTTGGGGTCCTTCTCACCCCTCCAGATGTCTGAGTGGGACCCATGTCCCAGCCTCCAGGGCAGATTCAGAGCTCTGGTGGGTGGGATGGCCCAGGTCTCACCTGCTCTTCGTTTCAGACCTCAGCAAGCCCGGTCCTGCTTCACTGGCCAAAGGGAAGGGAGCCACGAGCACAGATGGACAGAGTTTCCACGGAGGAAGCCACTTCCTCCTGCCCCCCGAAAGCTCCTCTTGACAAGGCCTGCCGGAAACTCTGGAGGAACCTCAAGACATTCCCCCAGACAGGCAAGAGGGTCCAGCAGCAGCTGACATCCCACCTGCCATCTATGAACTTGTCATCGCTCTGGAGTGCTGGGCCACCGACAGTGACACACAGCTCAAGGACCACGCCAGGTGACACACACTGGGAAGATAATGTCGACACAGACCGCTCTGTGGCCATGTCCCTTGCAAGCCCCTCATGGCCCCAGGATCGGAGAGACAGAGCTGACCCACCCAGGAAGGCCTCAAGATTGGCCAGCTGGAGCGAGGCGACCCCGAGGGTCAAGGGTTGGCACCAAGCGATAGTGAGGTCCCTGTCCTCAAAAGTGTCCAGACCAGAGACAAAGGACTTGGCAGAATCCCAGAAGGACTGGCTCCCTGAGGAGTACCACCCACCACCACCCTTTGCCCCTGGGTACTGTTAAAGAAGAGCTTTGTCCTGGCTCTGGGGGTTGCTCACACCGGACCCCTCGTTATTTACCCACCAGTCCTCAGGAACCGAGAAATGTAATAAAGACATTGCTTGGGTCTGGTCCCGCCGTTGCCAGTGGGGTGACCTGGTGATTTGAGTAATAGTAACCAGTTACAGGAAAGGTCTAGGGCACCTACTGTGTGCCAGGCCCCACGCCAAAGCTTCCACTTTCATTATTTCTGTTCAGCCTCTGAGCAGGCCCAAGAGGTAGACTCATGCTGCATATTTTAAAGAAGAGACTAAGGGTCCGAGAGGAGGAGAGGCACAGCCAAGGTCACCCAGTTATAGGGGAGTCAGTGCCAGGATTTGAAACCATCAGCCGAAGTCCTTTCCCCACATCTTCTGCCCCTGGCTCACCCCTAAGTACATCCTTGCCTATAAACAGAGCTGTTCACACCTTCCTCCTGGGGTTCTCGTGCAAATGAACGAGGTGAGACTTGGAGAGGGCTTGGCATACGGTACACTCTTCCAACACCAACATCAGCTTTAGGAGAAGCATATGAGCCCCTTTAAAGAAGAAGACAGCCAGCCCAGGGGCATGGTTAGCAGTAGGTTCTGGAGGAAATCCCAGGTCACAAGACTGTGTGACATCTAGTGAGTCCCTACACCTCTCTGGACTTGTTTTCTCATCTGGAAAATGGGGAGAGCAGCAATCCCTCTTCCTCAGGATGAACCAACAGGATGCACATAAAAACTGAGGCTTTGGCTGACAGTAGGTGCTTACTAAATGGAAGTTGGTGGGGGGGGCGGCAATGATGCACAGTGGAAGGGTCTGGGAAGGGGCCTGACAGCTAGTTTCGATTCCAGGAATGACCATCCCTCCCTGGAATTACTGGGGCTCTAAATGAGCCCCCGGATGTGGTGGAGTGGGTGTGGGGCTTCTCAAATCCTCAAAGTGTAGATATTCTGGGATCTGGAAAGAGGTGGGCCTGGGCTCAAGGCTGCCTTTGCAGATGACGTGAGGTGTGGCCTTGGGCTAATGAGTCTGTTCCCTCCGAATGAAGTGTGATTGCTTCTCAGTCAACCCCATCGGGATGCCACAGGCAGCCAATGCAATGGCAGAGAGACACGTGCTTCGTAAACTGTAAAGTACAGTGCCAGCCTCAGTGAATGACATTGCTGCCACCTCCCCCAGAGGCCTCCTCTGGCTGTTCTAATGAATGAGCACAGAGTTAAAGCTTTGGTCCCTTTGAGAAGCTCAAGGATTGGGAGGAAAGAGGAGACTTGAGAGGTTGGAGGCAGGGTTCAGCCTTGGGAGGCCTGGGGGTGAGATCCCATGGGCGTGATCTCCACATCTGGTCTCTGCCCCCCAAAACTCACAGCCACCAGTGCACCTCCAGCCCTCACGGTGGACACAGATCTAGAAGTCAGCCACTCCCTAGTATGAATGGGGAGATCAGGGTTCAGAGGGCACAGCCACACCCACGGTCACACAGTGAGGGCAGAGGTGAGAACCCAGGCTTCCTGTCTCCCATCCGGCAGGTTTAAGGTGAAACACGTGTCCTCCAAGCAGATGTGACTCAATGATGTGTGTTTATTCCTGGAACCCAGGGAGACCGGATTCCACCATGGAGTGAGGGGTCACCCCGTCCTCCTCTGACCCGGCTTCTCCTCCATGGTGCGCTCAGATGCGGATGTGGAAGGTGCTGGGTGCAAAAAGAAGGAGAGTCAGTCATCAGGCAGAGAAGGTGGCCCTCCTTCGTCCCCCCCCCACGAACTCTCCCACAGGGATTCCCTGAGGCCAGGAACCACAGCAGGAGATGGATCCCCTCAAGAACCCCAGGCTGTGGCCCCCCTCGGCCCCCACAGGGGTGGGAAGCACACCTCTTTGGACGGGAGTTGACATTCTGACTCCGCTGCAGACTTGCTGTGGGACTCTGAGTGAGTGGTTACCCCTTCCTGGGCTTCAGTTTACTTCTCTGTAAAATGGGGATAATAGCCATCCCTCTGCTTGGGGCTATAATGAGGGCCAAGGGGGCAAATGCACAGGGCACTGTCACACAGAGATGCTGTCTTCCATAGGGTTCATTCAGTTGTCATTATTCGTGTCTCTGTCTGCTAAGAGACCAGCCGGGCTTCTCCAGGTGGGGGGTGCCCTCTGTGCATGTCAGGACACATAGTAATAGCCACGACCGCAACCCCAGAACACAGATACTGAGCATCTACTGTGTGCCAACCCTGCTGTAAAGTCTTCCCATGTACTAACTCAGGGATCGGCCAACTTTTCCCATAAAGAGCCAAATGGTTGGTATTTCCAGCTTCGTGGAAGGACTCAGCTGGGCCTTGTAGCTCGAAAGCAACCATGGCCAATCCAAGTACAAGCAGGCCTGGCTGTGTGCCAATAAACCACTGCTGGACACGGAAATTTGAATTTCATATCCATTTCATGAGTCACAGAGCACTATTAGTCTATTTAATCTTTCCCCCACCATTTAAGAAACATAAAAATCATTCTTTGCTTACGGGAGGTACAAAAACAGGTGGCTGGCCATCCCCTGTATTAACTGGTTATCAGCCCTACGATGGGGGCTCTGATTCTCTCCAGGACTGCCCAGTACAGTTGTACACTCTGTTCACTGCCAAATGTTCAGGTAAGAGAGAGCTGAAGACCAGCCATGTTGCATTCACCCGAAGCTGCATCCACCCACAGGGCGTTACCCACAGTGTCCCCAATTATCCCCATTTTAAAGATGCAGGGACTGAGGCCAGGAAGGCTGGGAAAGTTCTCCAAGGTCACAAATGAATGAACAGAGGAACTTTCACAAATGGAGTCTGTGAACTAGTTCTGTAGGAGCCCCTCTCAGACATGCAAAGTGGCAAGGAGTGTCACACCTGAGGAAGTCGGGTGCCCGCAGGATCATGTTCTGGAAGTCTTCCAAGGACAGCCGCCCATCGTGGTCGCCATCAGCCTCATCTAGCACCTTCTCACACACCAGGCTCACCTCCTCAGCACTCAGCTCCCCCCGCGTCAGCTTGGTCACAGTCTGCTCCAGGTCCCACGCACAGATGTAGCCATCATTGTTAAAGTCTGTGCAGTGGGATGGAGGGGATATGGAGTTGGGGCACAGCTGGGGACAGGCAGGTTGGGCCTCTTGACCCCATGTTACAGAGGAGCAAACTGAGGCACTGGAGAGAACCCAAGACCCTGCGATAATAGCTGGGTCTTGCTTTGGAATTGAGCAGAGTCCTGGTGGGAGGTCATTCATTCACTCTCCACGTATTTATTGAGCTCCTACTATGTGCCAGGGATATGCGACTGTTTTTCATCTACTCACTCAATAAGGATTTAGAGAGTGCCTATTATGATCCAGGCACTGTGATAAAGTTTTGTTAATTCGACAGGTTTTTAGTGAGCACCTACTATGTTCCAGGCGCTGTGATAAATTACCATTCATTTGGTCAGTCAACAAGTATTTATTGAGCACCTACTTTTTGCCAGGCATGAGAGACCGATGGGGAAGATAACAGACACTGTTGCTGCCCTTGGGTCTCATCAGAGAGAAATCCATAAGAAATGAACAGATTACGAACAGAAATTAAGCAGCACTGCTCCGTGCTGGGAGGGAACTAGGATGTGGGGTGGAGAGTGATTGAGGGTGGAACTGCTTTTGACCTAGACTTCAAGGTGAGCAGGAGTCAAGGAAAAGGTGTTGACAGGCAGAGGGAACAGCAGACGCAGAGGCCCAGAGGGAGGAAGAGTTTGGAGTGCTGGAGGAAAAGGAAGGCCAGTGTGGCTGGAAAGGAGTAAGTAAAGGGGTGAGGAGAGCAAGTACCAAGTGGTGGGCAGGACAGGGCCACACAGGGCCTCGAAACCCCCGGGGAGACATCAGTGATGGCAGCGCAGCCCCTGGCCCCAGGCCAGGTCTAGTTCCCACTCCCCACCCCACTCCCACGCTCCCCGACCCCCGCACCCTGCACGCACCATAAATTTTAAAAGCATAGTAGGCTTTGAGGTCGCGGGGAGCCATTTCGCTCATCACGGAAAACATGTCCAGGAAGTTGTCCAAGGTCATGTGCCCGTCCCCGTCCTCAGAGAACACCTGGGCAATCCTCTGGCGGAACGGGTTGTCCTGGGGGCAGGAAGCAGGGAGGCCATCCCTGACCCGGGACTCCGCGCTCCCTATGGAAACGCTCTCAGCACCCGCCTTCCTGAAAGCTTCAAGTACCCCCCACCTTCAAACTTCCTCCGGCCCATGGCCTTGAGGCAACTCCTCGCTCTGGACCTGTGGTCTGAGCGGCCTTGACCCCACTTGTGGCTCCAGATGGAACCACGTGACCTGGTTGAGGCCAATCAGACAGCGCTACCATTGGCAACCATGATTGGTTCTGGGGTAGGTAGCGTGACTCAAACTGGCCAATCAGAGGCTGCCCTGGAAGATGGAGCTGGAGGGACCTGGTTTCCGGTGGTTGCCGAACTGGCAGGAGGGATCTGGGACCACCAGGGCTTCCCTTCACCACCTCAGGCAGACAGGCTGCCTGAGGCTAATAAAGCCCCTTCCTGGGGGAAGCTGAGAGATGGAGGGAGACTCCTGAGCACACCCTCAGAAACCCTGGTTCCAGCCGGACCTGGTGCTAGCTCCGTCCCCTGGAGTTTCTCCTCCTGTGTTCCAATACATTTTGTCCCTCTCCAATGAGGTCTCTGTCCCTTGCGATAAAATCATCTCTACTCAGTCACTCACCCCACAAATCCCCTTCGGCAACACAAACTATGTGACAAACATCCAGCTGAGAAGGACCTGCCTTTTTAGTGGCTCTTGTTATGAAAAGCAGAACTCACCTTCCCTGACTACTTGCCATGCCGTAGACCCCGTGCCAAGCCCTTCACCAGCATTATCTCATCCCATCGTTCCAACGACCCCTGGTCTGAATCCTGTCTCTGTCACATCCTAGCTGTGTGACCATGACCAAGTTTCTTAACCTCTCTGAACCTCACTTCTTACATCTGTAAAATGCATCCACTTCATAGGAATGCCCCAGCAGATATCCTTACTTTTTTTTTCCCTGCCTGCCCCGTGGCCCGAGGATACCTTCAGCTCGGGCATGCTGCCGATGAGCTCGTAGGGCACCTTCACGTCAGGGCTTCTGGTATAGTCGAGGGGAACAAGCTGGGGAGCCAGGTCCTGGTAGCGATAGAAGAGCCTGGTGCGGGGAGGGAAACACCGGGCAGAGCTGGGAGATGGCATGGGGAGGACTTGTCTCCTTTCTCTCATTCTTGCCACTGCTCACTCCACACGGGAGGATTGAAGGATCGTGGGTCCCCAAGAGTCATCAGCTCTGGGCCCAGTCCTCAAGCACACAGAGCCAAACACAGGCACATCTACCCTCTGGGGACAGGGCCATAGTGGAGAGGGCCCCAGAACTGGGGGAAACTCAGTGGGGACATTGATACTGGGCTTTGAAGAATGAGTAGGAGCTGACCACGCAGGTGGGGATGGCGAAAGGGAGTGTGCTTAAGGTGAGATCGTTTCACATCAAAATTCAGAGAGTCGGAGGGAATCTCTGAATCTCTGAGTATCATCACATTTTTGGCCTCTGGCTCTAGAGACCCCGCATTCTCACATTTTCCTTCTCTCACCCCATAATGCGAGCATTCCTTAACTGGACCAGAGCAGAGACAAAAGGCCAATATTCAGGGTTTTTTTAATGCATGCAAGACATGTTGCAAAATACCAAATGCCACCGACACCACCTAGATGGTGAGGCCAGCTCTCCACTCCAATGTCCTCAACTGCTGTCACCCTATCTTCACTGGGGGCATGAAAAGCAGCAGCCTTGGCGAGACTATCCTTGGTGAGTCAGAGGTCCCCAAGCTGCTAAGGGTTGATTCTGAGGAAGATGGGAGCCCCTGGGTCATATGATGGCTAGGAACTCGAGGAGGAGGTATCTGGAATTTCAGTCCTGACCACCCAGGTCCCTGTCCGGGCCCCCTCAGGGAACAGCCTGGGTCTGGGCTTCTGCATGGCTGTGAACATTTTCCTCTTCCCCTCTGAGCTTGAGTTATTCTGCTGATAAACAAGAAGCTTGGGCGGACGAAATGTCAGCCCTCTAACTCCTTGGAGCTCTGCCCATCTGCAGAGCTGGGGTCAGCCTCCCCTGCCCAAGCCTCAGTTTCCCCATCGGTAATCTGATCGTGATGGCCAGGGTGACCCTATGAGCTGTCCTCACCCAGACAATGGGGCTCACTGGTGAAAGGTGTGCCCATCAATAATGGATATTCCATGCCCACACAATTGGGGCCTTGGCCCCTATCACTCTGTATCTGAACCCCGGCCAGCTTGGGTTTCACAGCTCCAAGTTCATGGGTCGGGGCCTCTGGACAATGGCTGCATGGGCACTGAGCAGTAACGTGGGATACCCATCTATGCCTCTCTAGCTCATGCCAGCAATCTTCAGCGGCCAAAGACTGCCTACCCGCACCCTTACCTGGATGCCACCCCCGCAACCCAGAGCTGATTCTAGCCTCTGCCCCCAGGTGCCCAACCTCCAGTCCCAGCCTCCTCACACTGGCCTCAGGGGGGACCTTTCTAACATGCTGATCTGTCCTTCCCACCCACCCACCCCCAACCCCTGCTCACATACTATCCATGGCTCCGCACATCCCTTGGGAGAAACCCCAAGCTAATCAACCTAGAGACAGTGACGATGTGACAAGATGTGACTTCTCAGCATCCCCATCTCTGCCTCTATCCACTGACCATGGCCGCAATCCCTCCCTTTGTGTTTTAACCACCAAGGGGCACTCAGTCCTGGTCAACTGTAAACAGTTGACAACAGCGAAGGAGAGAAAGTTGTTGCCAGGTCTTCCTCCCTTTCTCCCCAGACTAACCTCATGATTTCCTTTCTTGTGAAGAAGGTGCAGTCCTGCAGAGAGAGATGTTGGCTTGGCCCAGAGCCTGCTTCGGAGGCCACCTTCCTCCCCCTCCCACTGCACGGCCATTTCTGCCTGTTGCTGCACACAGAGCTGCACCAGGAATGCTTGTTGGCTGCACACCCAGGACAAATGATGCTGTCCCCACTTCTCAGGCCAGGAAGTCAAGGCTGCCTAACCGCCTGAGGGCCCAGCCCATCACCCCTACCTGATACGCTTCCAGCTGCTCATGAGTGAAGACTGTCTGCTTGTTGCCCATGGTGAAGACCACTGCCAGGACTCTGAGACAAGCTCCCGAAACCTCCAGTGTTCTCAGGACCACACAGGCTTCCAGGCGGCTGCACACCAGTGTCTGGGCAAATCTCCCTGCCTTGGCGTCACCTGCCCACCCGCCCTGTTACCCCCAGCCTGGTGAGATCAAGTTACAGCTGAGGTCTCTGGGCAACAGCCCGAGTACGTTCATGGCTACCAGGACAAAAAGGACTGCAGGAAGTCCCAGAACAGCAGACCACATCTGCCATGACTGGGTGAGGCTGGGGCTATGGGACCCCTTCCAGAGGCAGGCAGGGTGATGGAGAGCCAGCAAGCAGATCCCAGCTCAAATACCAGCTCTCCACCCACTAGCTTTGTGCCTTAGACACGTCACCTGACCTCTGTAAGCCTTGTTTGTAAGACGGAAGTTATATTAGTACCTAACTCATGGAGTCGTCCTGAAGATCTAACAAGATCATTAATGCAACCAAAGAAAAATTTTTTAACCATTTGGTTTAAGCCAGTTTTAGGCACTGGGAGCATAATAACTGGGCAAACAAGCTAAATAGGTCCCCAGATGTACATTGAAGATGATGATGATGATTGATGATGTTATAGCTTAAGAAAAGTGATCCAAGGTTTAAGTTAGAGAACAGTTGGTTAAACAATACCAAACAGAATTCTTTATTGCAGGACTTTTTCAGAGCCGTTAGCATGCTAATGTTCACCATGAATCCTCAATAGGTAGATACAATGTAGCAGCTGCCAACCTTATTAAGACCCAGAATCCTTTTGGGCAGAACACCTGGGGGTCAAAAGTCCTCAACCGGGTGCTCCACGCTCTTCTTCCTTTGGGTGTCTCCTGTCTCTCCACTTTCTTCTGCTGCTCAGCCTTTTCCACTGCCACACCCCAGCCCCCCCTGAACTGCTCTGGGATCTTCTCGTTCCCTCATTCCCACTCTCTCTGTCCTGGACCATCACGTTCTTCCCAGTCTCATCAACTCTCCTCCCCCACAGTGTGTGAGGCCATCTTGTAGAATGTGACTATGATTAGGCTTTAAAGACCCCCTTGGGATGATTTAAAAGAAAAAAAAAACCCTGACAATATCAAGTATTAGAGAGCATGTGAGGCAACTGGAGCTCTTATTAATTGCTGGTGGTGTTGCAAAATAGTCCAGCCATTCTGGAAAATGGATTAGAACTTTCCTATAGGGGCGCCTGGGTGGCACAGTTAGTTAAGCCTCTGACTCTTGTTTTCAGCTTAGGTCATGATCTCAGGGTCATGAGATTGAGCCCCATGTCCAGCTACATGCTCAGCACGGAGTCCACTTGAGATTCTTTCTCCCTCTGAAGATCTTATTTATTTACTTATTTATTTGAGAGAGAGGGAGAGCACGAGTTGGAGGAAGGGCAGAGAGAGGGAGAAGCAGACTCCCCACTGAGCAGGGAGCCCAACGCAGGGCTCGATCCCAGGACCCTGGGATCATGACAAAAAAGACAGACAATAGCAAGTTGTTGGCCAGGATGTGAAGATACTGGAATGCTCATACACTGTGGTGGGAATGTAAAATGGTGCGGCTGCTTTGGAAAACAGTTTGGCAGTTCTTTAAAAAGTTAAACCTAGAGATAACATATGACCCAGCAATGTTCACTCCGAGGTGGAGAGTATTGAAAGTATATGTGCCCATAAAGACTCGTATGTGAATGTTCATAGCAGCATTATTCACAATAGCCCCAAAGTAGAAACAACCCAGATGTTCGTCGATGGATGAATGGATAAAGAAATTGTGGTCTGAGGGACACCTGGGTGGCTCAGTTCATTAAGTGGCTGCCTTCAGCTCAGGTCATGATCCCAGAGTCCTGGGATTGAGTCCCACATCCAGCTCCTGGCTCAGCAGAGAGCTTGCTCCTCCCTCCCACTCTGACTGCTGCTCTCCCTGCTTGTACTCTCCCTCTCTGTTAAATGAATAAATAAAACCTTAAAACATTTTTCCTTAAAAAAAAAAGAAATCGTGGTCCATTTATACGATAGAATACTATCCAGTCATATAAAAGGAATGAAGCACTGATGCTTGCCACAACATGGATGAGCCTTGAAAATGCCACGCTGCGTGAAAGCAACCGGACACAAAAGGCCACCTAGTGTGTGATTCCATGTATATGAAATGTTCAGAAGTGCCAAGTCCACAGAGACAGAAATCACATTTAGTGGTTGATAAGGGGCTGGGGGAGGGAGAGGGAGATTGACTGTTCAAGGGGGTAGGGTTTCCTTCTGGAGTGACAAGAATGTTCTGGAACTAGACGGTGGTGACGGTTGCACAACTCTGTGAAGGGGATAAGTCTCACTGAACTGCACACTCTAAAGGGTGACTTGTAGGGTGGGTGAATTATATCTCTGTTTTTAAAAATATCTGTATGGGAAGAGTGATAGCGACTTTATGCATAATGACTAAAAACTGGAAGCAACGCAAATATTCTTTACCTGCGAAATGGTTAAACAAACTGGGGTCCGTACATGCAAGAGACTACTACTCACCCATAAAACGGAATTAACTACAGATACACACAAAATGAAAGAACCTCAGATGCGTTAGGCTAACAGAAAGAAGCCAGACTCAAGAGGCTACCTACTGGATGATTCCATCAGTATGACATACTCAACAAGACAAGACTATAGGGACAGAAAATTGATCAATGGTTGCCAGGGGCTGCAGATGGGGGAATAAGGGAAACTTAGGGGAGATGAAACTGTTCTATATTTTGATTGTAGTATTGGTTACATGGCTGTATTTGTTTATCAAAACTCATGGAACTGTACACCAAAAAGGGTGAGGTTTTTTGGCATGTAAAAACATTTTTTTAAAAGATTCTATCTATTTATTTGACAGAGAGAGATCACAAGCAGGCAGAGAGGCAGACAGAGAGAGGAGGAAGCAGGCCCCCCACTGAGCAGAGAGCCCGATGCGGGGCTCGATCCCAGGACCCCGGGATCATGACCTGAGCTGAAGGCAGAGGCTTTAACCCACTGAGCCACCCAGGCGCCCCAAAAACATTTTAAAAAATGAAAACAATAAGAAAACTGATTGGCAAACGCCTCCTTACTCCACAGTGCCTCATGGTTGAAGTCCAGGTTCCTATATCTCATCCTAGCAGGGACTCCGTGATTTGGCTATGTGCCTCCCCACCCATAAACAATTAATTATTGAGCGCCTGATATGTGCCAGGCACTGTCCTAGGTCCTGATAATACAAAAGCAGCGCTCTCATGGAGCTCCCGTGCCAGTGGGGAAGCAACCAAATAAACACATAATTAGTCAGGAGTGTTAAGTTCCAGGAAGAAAAATAAAATGGGGTAGGGATAGAGAGAGAAGAGGTTGGGCTAAATGGATTGGGAGAGGAAAGGCCCCCTGATGAAGCGATATTTGAGTAGTGACTGGAGGGAACTGAGGGAATCGTGAGCAGGAAGGGAGTCCCTGGCAGTGAGAAGAGCAAGTGCAAAGGTCCTGAGGTTGGAGTAAGTTTGACACAGTTGGAGGAGGTCAGGAGGGTGGTTCTGTGTTGGAGCTCACCAAGCACTAATTACAACTACCAAGCTACTCCTCCAGTTGGTCAGCCACCAGAGGCTGCCTCTCTGACACCCAGCTCCAATCATGGGATTTTTTTCTTTATTGCATTTCCAAGAAATAATTTTTCATGGCATAAATAAATTAATTTTATCTTTGTATGGATAAATTCCAGCTTACGTTATGACAAATAATGGGCAACAATTTCCCCCTTGTAATATAGGATAAAGAATTTAGAATCATAATGACAATACAGCGTTTCAACAATCATCAGGGGAAAGCAAATCAAAACAACAGTGAGATATCACTATCAGGATGGCTATCATGAAAAAACAAAAGCCGGTAAGTGTTGATGAGGATGTAGAGAAATGGCAACCCTGTGCATTGTGGGTTGGAATGCAAAATGGTGCATCAGCTATGGAAATAGGTATGGAGGTGCCAAAAAATTAAAAATAGATCTCCCATAGGTGCCAGTATACATCCAGAAGAAATGAAATCAGGATCTCAAAAGAGGTATTAACATTCTTACGTTCACTGCAGCATTATTCACAATAGCCAAGATATGGAAACAACCTAAATGTCCATGGATGGATGAAAGGATAAAGAAAATAGGGCGTATAAGCACAGTGGGGGGAAAAAAGAAGGAAATTGTGCAATATGTAACAACACGGGTGACCTTTGAGTGCATTTGCTCAGTGAAATAAGCCAGTCACAGAAAGACAAATACTACGGGATTCCACTTACATGAGGAGAAAGTAGCATGGTGGTTCACAGGGGCTGGGGGAAGGGAGAAAGGGGCTTACTAGCCAACAGGCACAAAGCAAGATTCATCAAGCAAGACGAATAAGTTCCAGAGGTCTACTGGACATTATATCTATAGCCAACGATAATGCTTTGTACACTTAAAAATTTATGAAGAGGTTAGAGCTCATGCTGAGTGCTCTTACTACAATAAAATACGATAAATACAAAATGTAACCACCATAGGACCCAGCACTTGCCCTCTCGGGCAACCCCAGAGAAATGAAAACTTAGATTCATACAAAAACCTGTAGTGGATGTTTTATTCAAAACAGCCCCAAACAGGAAACAACCCATATATCTTTCAACAAATGAATGGTTAAACGAACTGGTCCATCCACACTGCGGAACACTGTTCAGCAATAAAAGGGATACACCTGACAATTTGGATGAATCTCTGGGGAATTCTGCTGACTGTTGGGGGGGCGAAGCCAATCCTAAAATGTTATGTAATGTGAGTTTCCACTTACATAGTGTTCTTTAAATGACAAAATTATAGGAATGAGAACAGGTTGCTGGCTGCCAGTGTGCAGGGATGGGGTGGGGGTGGGGGATGGGTGTAGATCAAGTGAATCAAGAAGGGTCTTGGAGATAATGCACTGCTCTATACCCTGCCTATAATAATGCCAATATTCCAGTTGTGAAATTGCACTAGAGTTTGGTAAGATGTTATCATTGAGGGAAAATTGTGGTAAAGTACACATAACATTTACCATTTTGACCATTAAAAAAAAATTCATTAGAGAGAGAGAGACAGAGACAGAGACAGAGCACACAAGCAGAGGGAGTGGCAGGCTGAGGGAGAGGGAGAAGCAGATTCCGCACCAAGCAGGGAACCCAACGTGGGGCTCTATCCCCGGACCCTGGGTTCATGACCCGAGCCAAAGGCAGATGCTTAACCATCTGAGCCACCCAGGTGCCCCCCATTTTGACCACTTTTTTTTTTAAAGATTTTATTTATTTGACAGACAGAGATCTCAAGTAGGCAGAGAGGCAGGCAGAGAGAGAGGGGGAAGCAGGCTCCCCGCTGAGCAGAGCCTGATGTGGGGCTCGATCCCAGGACCCTGGGATCACGACCTGAGCCGAAGGCAGAGGCTTTAACCCTCTGAGCCACCCAGGCACCCCTGTTTTGACCACTTATAAGTGCAGAGCTCAGTGGGATAGAATACATTCACGCTGTTGGGCAGCTGTCACCATCTGTCCCCAGACCTCTTTTCTTCTCGAAGAACTGAAACTCTGTCCTCATTAAACAGCTCTGCATTCTCCCCTCCCCCAGTTCCTGGAACTCACCATCCCACTTTCCGTTTCTGTGAATTTGCCTATTCTGGAAACCTCATGTAAATGGAGTCATATGGTATTTGTCCTTTTGCGTCTGGCTTCTTTCACTCAGCATGTCTTCCGGGTTCAGCCACATTGTAGCATGTCAGAATTCCTTTCCCTTTTAAGACTAATATTCCATTGTATGGATAGATCACATTTTGTTTATTCATTCCTCTATCAATGGACATTTGGTGTCTTTCCACCTTTTGGTTATTGTGAATAACGCTGTTATGAACGTGGGTGTGCATATGCAGTCACGTCCTTCTTTCTGTGTAAGGATCCCACGTCACACCTGGGATCTTAGGCTCCTGATCTTCAGTCTGTTTTGTTTTATTTGGTTTTGATTTTTTAATCTTTTTTTCCCCCATGACCTTTATAATCCTGAAGATTACCAGTCAGGTACTGTATAGAATGTCCCTCATTTTTATTTGGTATTTTCTCATGATCGGACTGAGTTTATGGGTTTTGGGGGGAAGACCTCAGAGGTGAGATGTCCTCCTCATTACATCATACCTGGGGTTGATGATGATGATGATAGCTACATGACGTCACCGACAATGTTGACCTTGATCTCTTGGGTTATGGCAGCATTTGCCTGTTTTCCCATCCTTGGGTAACTGCTTTCCCTTTCCATACACTATTCTTTGGAAACACTGCAGATTGTGTTAAAGAAATCCTCCCTATCAGGGTCCTCGATGGTACAGAGGGCAGTGTCATGTGATAAAGCACCAGTGTGGACACCTACAGTTGGACAGTGATTTCGATGATTTGTAACTGTGTCTGAAGACAAGTAGAAAACCTTAGTTGATTTATTGTATTTTCTTTGTATGTATATGCAAAAATAATATATAATAAAAATATCTGTGTATTTAAATGTCATGACTCTTTAAGTGGATATAAAATAAAAAATTTTACAGGATTCTGGGATCGAGCTCCACATCAGGCTCTCTGCTCAGTGGGGAGCCTTCTTCCCCCTCTCTCTGCCTGCTTGTGATCTCTCTCTCTCTCTCTGTCAAATAAATAAATAAAATCTTTTAAAAAATAAATAAATAAATAAATAATTTTAAGTGAGCAAAAGCACAGGAATTTAGCACAAACCTCCCCTTAGAACATTAATTATCAATGGGGGCAATATTGCTCCTAAGGTGGTGAAAATCGGTTCTGGGAGGAGGGGATGCAAAAACCCTAGATGTTTCAATGGTTTGTGGCCCTCCAAAGCTCAATCTTTTTTTTTTTTTTTTAAAGATTTCTCTTATTTATTTGGCAGACAGAGAGCACAAGTAGGCAGAGAAGCAGGCAGAGAGAGAGGAGGAAGCAGGCTCCCTGCTGAGCAGAGAGCCTGATGCGATGCAGGGCTCAGTCCCAGGACCCTGGGATCATGACCTGAGCTGAAGGCAGAGGCTTTAATCGACTGAGCCACCCAGCCACCCCTAAAGCTCGACAAAAACCTCATCAGTGATACTGAACTTCTCTCCTTAAATTAAATTGAATTGAGCTCTCTTTAGGGGCTGTTCTCTTTAGGGGGTGACAATGGGGGAAAAAGGGTTGAGAAATGCTGTCACAGAGGTTTATAAAATAATGACTCATCTTACAATGGATGGCCTCACGTTGTGGTGACAAAAGCAAGGCTGGAACAATCAGCATAGGTTGGATTACAGTTTGTGCCTCAGTTTCCCTACCTGTAAAATCAGGATGGTTTGTGTAACAGGGTGGCTTTGGGAGTAGATGAGATGATCCATGGAAATCCAAGGGAAGTATTAGCTGTTGTTAGCAGCAGCCGCCGCAGCAGCCCCATTTTATAAAAGAGGAAAGAGAAGGTCAGAGAGATCTAGCCCCTTCCCGCAGGGCGCACAGCCTTGGAAGTGCTGGAGAGGAGCGTCAAACTTGCTAGGCTGGCTGGGGGAGAACAGATTTCCCCAGCTGAGTCTGTCCTATTCCTCCCTGAGGAGCGGATTCTGTCAAGGATTGCCCCACCAGCAAACCCATACCGGCTGGCAGCACCAGGAAATCCATTTTCTCTGGACGCTCTCTTCCAATTCCTGAACACCAAGGGTTGTTTATGGCTGGAGAATTGGGCAGTCGTTTGCTGCCCCCTGCAGGTAGAACTGGAAATGTCACTCCAGAGCCCTCCTTTGGCCTGATGCCTGGAGGCTTGCTTCTCCCTCCTTCGCACTCCTCAAAAGTCTTTGGCACAATTTGGGCAATAGCATTCTAAATTAAAATGCACAAATGTACATAATCTTGGAATATGTAGTACAGTAGTATATAATACTACGGATTCAACCCATTGCAAAAGAGAGCTGAGATTTGTGGGTAAGTAGATGAGCGTTGGTTAGGGAGGGCCTCACTCAGCTTCAGAACACCCAGCCTTTGAGGAAGGTGAGTGGAGGTAACTGGGGCCTTGTAAAGAGCTACAAGACATTTTGATAATGTCGGGGCCTACACTGCGCTCCAGTGTCGGCGTGGAGTCTGCTTGGGGGGGGGCTCTCTCTCCCTAGGCCCCTCCCCGCACTCGCACGCTAGCTCACTCTCTCTAAAACAAATTTTAAAAATCTTAAAAAAAAAAAAAAGACAGTTTGCTAAATGAAAGACTGAGGGCAGAAATAAAAGAACATTGCACAGATATACAGATGTTGGCATACATACTTTTGTGCCGGAAAATATTAAACATGAAATTGCTAATCATTTTGGAAAGAGGTAGGAAGAGACGTTTCTACTTTTTTGTTTTCTTTTTCCTTTTAACCTTTTCCATAGTGTGTGCTTTTCTTGAATGGAACGTATACGTGTGTATATTTATATATATATTTTAAGATTTTTATTTATTTATTTGACAGACAGAGATCACAAGTAGGCAGAGAGAGAGAGAGGAGGAAGCAGGCTCCCTGCTGAGCAGAGAGCACAATGCGGGGCTCGATCCCAGGACCCTGAGATCATGACCCGAGCTCAAGGCAAAGACTTTAACCCACTGAGCCACCCAGGCGCCCCTGTATATTTATATTTTTAATGTCAGCAGAGGATTATGGGAGATTTGGAGTCTTCTCTGATTCCCTCAGTATTAACTCAACATACAAAAGCAGTCACAACATTCTGATGGGGAGAAGACCTAAAATCCCATTTTATTTATTTATTTATTTATTTAAGAGAGAGATAGTAGAGGGCAGAGGGAGAGGGAGAGAGAGAATCCCAAGCAGACTCCCTGCTCAGTGCAAAGCCTGACTCCGGGCTCAATCCCATGACCCTGTCAGGCAGATTACCTCCCTCGTGCTGATCAGAGAATTCCTGATTGACTGGTTTAAGAATTCATTTCAGAAGAACCAAAACTGTAATGAAGTTAAGTCTCTGTTTGGTGATGTGGGGACTAGCATAAGGCATTTTGGGCTCCTTGCCTTTTTTTTTTTTTTAAGATTTTTCTTTATTTATTTATTTGACAGGGAGAGAGATCACAAGTAGGCAGAGAGGCAGGCAAAGAGAGAGAGGAGGAAGTAGGCTCCACTGCTGAGCAGAGAGCCCAATGTGGGGCTCGATCCCAGGACCCTGGGGTCATGACCTGAGCCGAAGACAGAGGCTTTAACCCGCTGAGCCACCCGGGTGCCCCGCCTTATTTCTTTTTTAATGTGTGTTAGTCCCAGCTAAGGAAAAGCAGAGCCTACTCTTTCCAGATCAAGTTCCAGACCTTCCACATATGGAATTGAGAACCATGTACTACTTAAAGTGACAATAGTACTGTATATCATGTAAACAATGAGAGAAAAGCTGTAAGGCCTGACAGCATTTTCATCCAGGGCCAGAGGAAGATGACCCATGCTGAGAAATATAATGCTTAAAAGGAAAGAAGGAAAGAAAAATAGGCATGTTTCGGTTACGACAATAGCTCTGCTTATTCAATAAGCAAATTAGTTATGCTATCAGGGAATGAAAAAACCCAACTCATTGGAGCCGCAAGTGTTACAGCTCTGCTGGATCAGGGTTTTCAGTACATCCTGTGCAGCTATTTTCTCTTATCAAACCCTCAAAACAGAGTGGCTGAGACTCAACATTTTATAAAGAGAAAAACCAAACCTTGCTACTATTCTACTTAAAGTAATGAAGGCATCAGAAGCGAGCCCAAGAGAAATGAAACTTAGGTCCATACAAAGACTTATAGACTGATGTTCACAGCAGCTCCATTCATTAGGGCTCCAAACTGGAAGAAACCCAAGTGTCCATCTACAGATGAATGGATTAAAAAAGAATTGAGTATATGTATACAGTGAAATGACAGTCAGCAATACTAATGGAGTACTTTTATAACGAACAAGAGGGGAACACCTGAGTGGCTCAGTTGGTTAACTGGCTGCCTTGGGTAGCATCGGGCCCCACATCTCTCTCTCTCTCAACAGCATGCTCTCTCTCCAAAAAAAAAAAAAAAAAAATCTTAAAAAAAAAGGAAGAATTTCCAACACATTATGATCATTGAAAGAACTCTAGCTCAAAAGATTGTATATAATTCCATGCACATAGTATAATTCCATGTATATGAAACTTTTACAAAAAACAAATCTAATCTACAGTGAGAGAAAACAGGTTCAGAGCTGACTGCAGAGAACGGTGGGGTGGGGGGTTAACTGGGAAAGGGAACAAGGGACTTTGTGGTGATGGAATGTTCTAGATCTTGATTGCGGAGGTCATTACATAGACGTGTAAACATGACAACATTCATCAAAACGTACAATTAAAATGCGTGCATTTTACTGTTTATAAATTATACCTCAATAGAATATATTTAAAATTTTTAAAAAATATGATTTACATGTACTTCACATAATACCATCATTCACCAAGACTGGAAAAAACTAGTAAGTACTGACTGATTAGGTTTACAAAATCAGGTTATCTATTAAACTCTCACGGGTGCCTGGCAGGCTCAGTCAGTAGAACACGACACTTGATCTTGGGGTTGTGAGCTCAAGCCCCAGCGTGGGTGTAAAGATTACTTAAAAATAAAACCTTAAAAACAAAACAACTCTCAAAATACAGCAATGAAAGAGAACGGAACATCCCCGTGCACAGAAAACACTCAAGAAAACACTGCAGTTTAGGAACTGGGGATCCCGGGGCACCTGGGTGGCTCAACTAGTTGCACATCCCACTCCCTCGATTTCAGCTCAGGTCAAGATCCTGGGGTCTTGAGATCAAGCCCCACGTTGGGCTGCACGCTAAGTATGAGGTCAGCTTTAGAGTATCTCTCCCTCTGCCCCTTCTCCCACTAGCCATTAGCGTGTGCTCTCGCTCTCAAACAAATAAATATTTAAAAAAAAAACAAGAAGAAGGAGGAGGAGGAGGAGGAGGAGAAAGAAGAAGAAAAGAGGAGGAGGAGGGAATGAGGGGCCCCTCAAAGGAGCTTCTTAGATCGAGGGGGCCCAAAGCCGGGCAAACCGAATGAGTGCATCAAGCCGCAAGCGTGGCAGGACACTGGTTGCGAAGGACGAGGTCCACTCAGACACTCCAGGCCCCACCTACAATCAGAAAGTGTGGTCCAGCTCCGGATGCCAAGAGCGCAGGCGCGCCTGCCAGCTCAACCAATCAAGAGGAAGTGAGGCGGGCGTTCGGACGTAAAGGGCGTACGCAAACAGGAAGTGTGGCAGTTTACTTACAGAACGGCGAGCGGCATCATGGCGGCCTACGAGCAAGTTCAAAAGGGGCCCCTGAAACTAAAAGGCGTTGCAGAGCTTGGCGTCACCAAGCGGTGAGGCCCCGAGAGCCCCTCAGAAGTTTGTCTTCTGTCCCCTTAAGCCTCTTCTAGAGTCCCCGAGCTCTTCTTTCTCCCTGATGCGCCCTCACCTCTCCCCGCTTCTCCCCTCCCAGAAAGAAGAAAAAGAAGGACAAAGACAAGGCGAAACTCCTGGAAGCGATGGGAACGAGCAAGAAGAACGAGGAGGAGAAGCGGCGCGGCCTGGACAAACGAACCCCGGCCCAGGCGGCCTTCGAGAAGATGCAAGAGAAGCGGGTAAGGCCGGTGGGGAAGCTGGAGATGCTCCGCGCGGCAGGTCTGGGTCTCCGGAGGTGGATGGAGAGGCAGAGCCAGACAACTCGAAATTGGGGTCAGCCCCGGGTCTCTCCGAGGGGTGTGAGCGGTCAGAAAGACCTGGATTCTGGAAAGATGGTGTCCACGGTTGGGGCAGTTCCGAGGACAGGAAGCGTCTCTGGTCAGAGTGGACGGCAGAGAAGAAAGCTAGAGCTGGCATTGAAAAAAAGCCAGAGCTGGGGGCTGGCTTTGGATTCCAGCGAAGTTGCTCATTTGCCCAGTGACAGGGCTAATGACTCCTCTTCTTTCTGCCTCAGTTTACTTGTCTGTAAGGATCAGTATAGTGCTTTCTCCTAAAAGGGATGGGAACTTTAGATAAAGTCATGCAGATAAAGCATTTGGCATTCAGTCCGGTAAAAAGTCAGTCAGTGCTCCGTTGATGGTAGCTGTTGATATTAAATGGTGATGCTCCCGGCTATAAGTTTCCACAACGTCTGTTTCCATGATGACTTTGTTTGGCAGATTCAAATAGGTTGTGATTGTAACCTACATCTGCTCCCATGAAGATGTTTGGCAGTGGTTGAGGTCATTTCTGTTTGTTAAAACTTCAGGGTGTGCTGATGGCGGTGGGAAGTAGTGCTACTGGCATCTAGTGGGATGAGCCCCGGGATCCTGCTCAACATCCTACAGTAATCAAGACAGCATCCCCCACAGCAAAAATGATCTGGCCCCAGATGTCAAGTGTCTAGGTTGAGAAGCCCTAACCCTGATCTGGGTGATTTCATCCAGTAACATCATAAAGAGTTAACTCATCACTCTCAGGCTTAGTTGAGTCATTTTTTTAAAAGGTGGGTGGTGAGACTCACTGGCTTTGACGAGACCGACCTGGGTTCCATTCTGTCTCTACTGTTTCTTGGTGGTAGTATAACTCTGGGCAGGTTGGTTAACCTCCCACACCTCATTTTCTTCATCTGTAAAATGGGGGTGAAGTCCTTACCTAACAGTTCTGTGGTGAGAATTTTACAAGTGAATGCACTTAAGTTCCATCCCTGAGGTTACAGTCCCAGGCTGGGCTGGGATGTTACTCTGGGAGTGAAAGCAGGGTGGGGGAGAGTCACCATCCGGTGACTAGTAACAGAATAGGACAGTAATAATGGAAGCAATGGAAAGTATCAGGTTTGATGGGCGCCTGGGTGGCTCAGTGGGTTGGGCCGCTGCCTTCGGCTCAGGTCATGATCTCATGGTCCTGGGATCGAGTCCCGCATCGGGCTCTCTGCTCGGCGGGGAGCCTGCTTCCCTCTCTCTCTCTCTGCCTGCCTCTCTGTCTACTTGTGATCTCTCTCTGTCAAATAAATAAATAAAATCTTTAAAAAAAAAAAAAAAAGAAAGTATCAGGTTTGGGATTGATTTTGGAGCAGGAACAGCAGAATTAGGTGATGGATTGGGTGTGGACTGGGACATGAGGAATGAACAAGATTTTTGGTGGGATATACTGGGTAAATGAAGGTGCTGTTTACTGTAGTAGGAAGGACAGCAGGTAGAGCAGGCTTCTAAAGTGGGGAATCAAGACCCTGGTTTTAGAGAACACTTGAATGTTGAATGGCTATTAGACATTCAAATGAAGGAGTCTTGTGAACAGTTTGAGATCTGAATCTCCAGTTTGGAGGAGAGGTCTAGGCCTCTGGACCTTTACAAATGTTCTGGATTGCTGTGGGACTGGATGAGATCCTCTGAGGAGGCACAGTGACAGAGATGAGGTCTAGGATCTGAAATTGCAAAGGATCACGGGAAAGAGGAAAACCAGGAGAGTGTGTCCTTAGCCAAGTGGAGAAAGTATGGGCGCCTGGGTGGCTCAGTGGGTTAAAACCTCTGCCTTAGGCTCGGGTCATGATCCCAGGGTCCATGTCGGGCTCTCTGCATAGTGGGGAGCCTGCTTCCCCCTCTCTCTCTGCCTGCCTCTCTGCCTACTTGTGATCTCTGTCTGTCAAATAGATAAATAAAATCTTTTTTAAAAAAAAGGAAGGAGGAAGTGATCGACAATGTCATGCTGCCAAGGGTCTTGTGGGGTGAGTACAGAGAGCCCTTAGTTGGAATGAGGAGGAAGAGTGGCTGATTAGAGGGGATCTTGGGGAGGGTGGGGAAAGGCAGAGGTGGAGACAAGGCCCAGAAACAACTCTTGGGAGATGTGTCAAGAGGAACAGAAATGAATCTGTAGCTGGAGGGTGGTGGAAGGTCATGGGGAGTTTTTTGTTGCTGGCGTGGAAAACTGGGAGTTCTGCTATGGGTTTTGTTTTGAACCAGGAGAGAGACGGGGGAAGGTGTGGGCAAAGTTAGCTGGAATTGGGAAATGCGGATTCCTTTGTAGAAGGGTGTTTGAGCGTAGTGAGCACGAAGGCTGGACAGTTCTTGGAAGAAGGGCCCATGGGGCAGGGCCCCAGCCTGAAGGGGTAGGGCTTGGCATCTTTAGTCTCATCACCCACGCACAGGCTGGTCCTCATTTTCTGTGTCTGTGAAGTGGGATACCCTGTGAACTTGGTACATGAAGTGGGGAGAGGGAAGGCAGAGCCCTACTGAGTGCCTGGCATTGGTGACAACTGGTCAGGTCAGTGTGGCCTCTTGTGAGGACGCAAAGCCCTCACAGGGGCTCATAGCAGCAGGAAGAGAGGCAGGGATGGGAAAGCGGGTTAGCCAGGTGGGAGCCAACTGGATGCAGAGGAAGATGGGATAGCAAATGAGATGAGGGGCAGGAAGGAGCAGCCAGGTGGTGGCTGACATGGTCTTCTCCTGTGGGTTGGCTCAGCTCACCTGGATAGTTCTCCGGCTTGCCTCGCTTGGAATCTGTGCAGTCAGATGGCAGCTGGGGTTGGAGCCCCAACTGGGCTGAAACATCCAAGATAGCATCACCATTACATTTCTGATGCCTTGTTGCTCCTCCCATGGCCTCTCTCCCCACATGTCATCTTATCCTTCAGGTCCTTTCTCTCCAGTAAGGTCATCAGAATTCCTGCATGGTGGCTGGCTTCGAAGAACACACTAAAGGCTGCCAGGTCTTACATCTTTGGCTCAGCACTGGCAATGCATTCTGTTAAGTAAACTGAGTCACGGGGCCATCCCAGAGTCATTGTGGCAGAGAACTGCATTAGGACACCAATATCAGGCAGCATGGGTCACGGGGGGGGCACCAAAGTTGGCCATAGTCACTCAGTCAGTAAACGTAGAGCCAAGTGCAGCCCCAGGTTTGTTGGGCTCTGTGTCCCATGCTCTTAGCTCTTACGAGGTCCCAACCAGTTTTGGGAATGGTGTGGGGCAGGTCATGGTGGTACAAGATACACATTCCACAGTCATGGTCATCAGGGTGATCTGGATCTTGGAGCCCTCGTGGCACTGTGTCACCAGCACCTACTTCCTTGAGCTCCTACCAGGTGTTGGGCCCTTCACCTTCCTCATTTTTCATCCTTCTTCAAACCCCATCTGAAACTTTCTTTTTCTGCAAAATGGGAATGCAGTCAGTTGCCCAGGGATGCAGGAAGCACACATACAGTTCCCAGCAGAGCCTGCTCAAGTCAGTGCTAGTACATTCCTTACCACTCTGACTGAAGGGCAGTTGACCAGGGTTCCTGGTGGGACATATTGGGGGCTGGGCATCCCTGTTGGACCAGCCTGAGGAGAGTTAAGGGAGGGACTGGATGTACCCCCTGAGACCTCCAGCTGTGCTAGGTATGAGTGCCAAGCTGGTAGGGGCTTCCGTCTTCCACCCCATGCTGGCCTGGGCTGTGTCAAGTGTGTGAACTCACCTCCATGTCTCTCCTCTCTTCAGCAAATGGAAAGGATCCTAAAGAAAGCATCCAAAACCCACAAGCAGAGAGTGGAGGTAAGTTACATGCCCAGTGGGGAAGACCAGGCTATGTAGCCTGGCAGAGGGAGCCACTGGAGTGTTGGGGTGGGGGTACCCAACAGAAACAACACCTCCCCAGGGTCATTTAAGGATGAGCCCAGGGTTTAGGGCCAGGTAGCTTTGAGAGGAGGGGGCTCACAGAGGAGAGGCAGGATGTGGAGAAGTGGGAGTGGGCAGTGCCACACAGCACTAGTGCCCTGTCTGAGGCTGTGCTGATGGGGGTTTTCTTCTCGGCTTTCCCAGGACTTCAACAGACACCTGGACACCCTCACGGAGCACTATGACATTCCCAAAGTCAGCTGGACGAAGTAGCCTCCCCACCCAGGGTATGGAGTGGCATCAAGGGGAAGTGGAAGGCAAAGTTGGGGTTATGTTTGGTGCCTTTGGTCTTTTCTAGAAACATACTTTTACACACACTCTTGCGTCTTCTGCTGAGACAAGTGCTGTCCAAAGCAGTGTGCCCTCTTTCTGGAACTTGATTAAAGTAATAAGACTGTCCTTTTACTCTATTTTGGTTTGTCAGTAGCACAGACGATAAACCTTCTAGTCTGGACTGGAAATTTTTGCAAGTGTACCCAGAGATTAAGGTTATTTCTGTGTGTCACAGAAAAGTGTCTTTACCTCCCAAGTTTCATCTAACTCTGACAGTCAGCCAGCTCTCTTTCCCCGGACTCTAGAAGATAAGGAGCTAATGCCCCCACGGGGCCCTGAGTGAGCTGTCCTCCCAAGCTTTCTCTAGCTTGGGGCTTAGGCTGTTCCTTCCAGAGCCTAAGGAAGCCACTTGAACCTTCATGGCCTTCAGAATGCCTCCCCAGCCATGTGGTTTGTGAGACAATGTAGTTGAGAAGCGGAACGACCGTCTAAGGCAAGAATGGGATGCATGCCTTGTTCCTATCTGAGCCTGTGGCTGGCATGCAGCCTCTTCCCCTGGTGTCTCTGTTCCAGACATGTCTAGAGGGTGTTGCCACGGCAGACATCACTAATCAAGCATGGCATCCCTTTGTAATAGAACCCTGACACAGCCTGCCACACTACCCTTGACCCTGGGCTCTAAGCATCCCCTGGGTTTATTCAGAGTTGGCACATGACATGTAGCCCACTTGGCCTTTCTGGCCTAAGGACACCTCAAGGGTGACAGGACCTGTGCAGAGCCCCAGCACAGACAGTGCAGTCAAAGGGGAGGACCCAGATCCTGGTGCTGGAGAGCCGTGATCTCTGAGGACCTGCCTGTACCCTACTTGCTGAGGGTCAAACTGCATATACATACTATTGGGAGGAAGACTCTGTTGACCTAGGTAGTGACAGAATAGCAAAGTCAAAAGAGAAAAACCAAGTGTTGTGTTTGAGGCTGTCACCTATGAATGGAATAAAGCAAACAATAGTTATTAAACAGAAGTCTGAGTGTCTTAATTAAAAGTGGTTTGATTATCACTAGAAACGCTGCTTTTTGGGTTATTGCACCTGTAGAATGTGGATGCTACAAAGTGACCATTCACCCTCAACTTGGAAGAAATTAGGTGACGTATTTTCCCACCTATGGCTTGCAGCCCCCCTTAGAGCCCACTCATTAGTAGTGGCTCTTTGGGGCAGGTTCCCCCGTGCCTAGCGGAAAGGCACTTGGAGGGCTTTTTCATCCACAAGCCAGCAGCTGGGGTTTGTGAGCATGATGGGATGCTGTGAAAAGCCATCGTCAGTATGCTGGAAGATAGCTCCTCCACTTCCCTGCCTACCTAATCAAAGCCGAAGGACTTAAAACAGCAGGATTTCTCTTCTGCGGGTTGACTGTTGGGCTGGACGGTTCTATGTCATGTGGTATAGTACCTTGTGTCACTGTGTTAATTTGCCTGGGGATTAGAAAGTCTAAGGTGGCAACTACGCCTTCTTCAGAATCTCTGTGTATTCTATTTCATTGGCCAACACAAGTCACATTTGGCAGACCCAGTGAGGGAGAGAACTCTATGGCCACACATACCAGGAGACGTGCTTGATTCAGGCCATCACTGTTAGTCTGCCACAACATTTCTCAAACTCATGGATGTTAGACTCTTCTGGGAGCATTGAGAACCACTGATGCTTCCTGGGGTGGGGTTGTCACTGAGATTTTTCAGAGCTCCTCAGATGACCCTAATAGGCAGCAAAGTTTGAGAAGCCCTGGTCTGCCACAGTGGGTCTGGTCTTTTCTGAGATGGTGCAGAGGTCAAATCTGGCTTATACATTAAGTGTAACTGCCAAGGACGGTGACTTGAATTCCACCCACACACGGAGAAGGGAGGGTACAAATAATTTATGTAAACATTGTTTATTGTCATGGTGCTCTTGGCACTTGGGAGTCTTGTTTCTTCAAGACTTTTGTCCAATCTGTTCCTCCCAGCCCTATCCCCACCCCCCAATACTGATTTTAAACATCTAAACATTGCCTAGAGCAAGCCTGAAATACTCCATAATGAGTGGGGTCACCTCTCCTGGGTGGTTTTTCTTTTTGTCTTGTACTTTTTGGCATTTCCGTAGATTTTTTTTTTCAGGCAAGTGTATAATTTTGTAATTTTCAAAAGACATGTTTGCCTAAAACATTGAAATATTTTGGGCAAACTATGAGGCTGGGTATAATAGAGTATCGTACAAGACAGTTGAAGTCTGTCAAAAACAGTCTCCCAGACGTTTTGTGAAAGAATGCTTCCAGCCCAGGATTTACTTTGTAGCTTTTTTAAATACTCCGGTTTTCTTCTCTGGATTTTCTTGCACTTCATCTTTATCCTAAGCAGAGGATGTATTGCAAAAGCCATCTTTCAAAACCCCAAAGGAGATAGGAGGGAAGATTGCAGGGTTGTGGTCTCCAGAGCACTGTGATGGTTCACTAGGACAAAATGCAGGCATTTCTCCATATCCCGAGTGTTATTAAAAGCAATGAGATACCCAATCGATTGACCAGGGGTCACAATTTGCATCACCCATTACGGTCACTAACTACAGAAACAAGAGAAGTGCTTTTCACCGAGGTTCGGTGGGGCGTGGTTTCCAGATCATTCCAGGCAATACACAGGCACTGAAGAATGTTGACACTGACAGGTAACAAGCGGTGACTTGTTGGTAAGGCTGGATTGCCATTCAGAGAGTTTGGCCTCTTTCCAAGCAACCACCGCCTTCCCTTTCCCTATAAAGCATATCATAATTGGTAACTATATTTATTACTAGACTCCCCCACGAGACTGTGGGGTTCATTGGACTGGGCCCAAGGTGGGTTCTAACACCGGTATGTCACCTCACTTGGCCCACGGCGGGGCGGGGTTTCCAGCTTCCCTGGCCTCCTCGACCCGCCTGGCATTTGGAGAGTGCCCTGCTTCAGTCGGCCACGCCCGGTCCCGCCCCTCCGGGCCTTACTTCCGGGATGCTTGAGGCAGGAGCGGGAAATAAGGTCACATCGGGTATACTGCGCCTGCGCATACTCCGCCTCGCGCCTGCGCCTTTCTGGCAGCCCCTCCCCGACCGGACATAACGGTCCGCGCGCGGCTCCCCGGACCGGAAGTGGAGGCGAACTGTCGCGGGGCGCGCCCGGCCTTGCTCAACGCCCGGCAGGTCCCCGCCGTCGCCGCCCTCGGCAGCTGCCGAGGCTTCCCGCAGCCGTCATGTCCGCCAGCGCCGTCTACGTGCTGGACCTAAAGGGCAAGGTACATACGGCTCTCCACCCTCCCCGTTGCCAGGCAACCGGTGGGGCCTCGCCCCCTGGAGGGGACCCACCCCGTTGCTAGGTAACCCGCCAATGGGACCCACCCTAGTCTTAGGCGAGGAGGCTGGTGGACCTCACCTGAGGGCCCCACCCTGTTGCTAGGTAACCTGGCGGGGGCTTCCATCCGGGAGCCCCGCCCTGTTGCTAGGTAACACACCTGCATGGCCCCCCTCCCACTGTGGGTCGGGTGCTCAAGCCTCGGTGGGGGTATGGGGGAACCCGAGGCAGCTGGGAGGGCGGGCCACAGTCGGCTTCGAAGCCAGGACTGGCGTTCAGGGGCCGTGCGACCCTTGGCCAGTGGTGGTGAGGCGTGTCGGGGACAGTGTGCCCTCGGGCCAGTCCCGCCCTCCTTATCCGGTGATTTCTTTTGACCAGTCCCTGCGTAAATTTCTTAATGTTCGGGGTGACACAGAGTTACAGGATTAAGTGAAGTGGGTGGTGGGAGGGCCATTTTACAGAGGGAGAAACTGAGGCACAGAGAGGCGCGCCATCTGCCCAAGGTCACACCAGCCACAGAACGGCAGGTATAGGAGTCAGCTGATATCTGGGGAGCACCCGTTAGGGGTGCTTAGCCTTGGGCTGCCTTTGGTGAGCAAAATCGGAATCCTTCTGGAGCTCACAGTCTAGTGGGAGAAAGGGACACTGATCTCAGAAAGCACGAATCAATGTCAGTTGCCATCATGAAGCAGTGACAATGTAATAGGAGACTATGCCCTGGCTGGGGGTCAGGGAGGGCTTCCGGGAGGGAAATCTGACAAATCTGGCTTAGACCTAAAGGAAGAGTTGCACATGGCTAGGACCCAGGCGCCATTCTCAGGGGACTCCAGGAAAACTTCTTCAAGGAGGGATCTCAGAGCCTCAGAGCTGCTGCCTTCCCCCAAGTCTGTCCTGACTGGAAGGCAAGTGAGTATTAGCCTCTTGCATCTGGACATAGGAACACTACCAACAATGCTAAACCAGTCCTGCGTGGATCACTGGAAGAGAGGTGGGCATTGGGCCCAGGGGGCCAAGTAGGAGTCAGCTCCAAAGCAGTGGGGAGTGAAGAGGTGAAGTGGCTATCCCTTCCTGCCCCCGTCCCAGAGTACCTCGCTCTAGCACTTTCCGAGAGTCCCTCGAGTGGGTCGCCTGCCCTGGATGCCACCCAAAGTCAACAACTAGTGAGGCCTGGTGCTGGACTCCCTTCCCTAGCCCTCAGGCAAGGGAAGACAAAGGGCACACCGGGGCCAAGTGGGTGCAGTGTTCCTAGTGTTCTTGTCACACGTGTTCTTCCTTCCACGGGAGCCACTGTGTCCCGGGTTCCCAAAGGCTGCCTTATCTCAGATCTCTCATTCCTTCTGCAAACATTTCATGAGCACCTAGCGTGCACCAAGCTCAGTGCGGACTGTCTCATCGTGACTGTGCAGTTAGGGCTGAGTTCAAAACCCACCTCTGCTGCTCAGCTGTGTGACCTCAGGCAAGTACCTTCTCTTCTCTGAGCCTTGTTTTCCTCACTGCTCACACAGGCTGGTTGTGGTGTTTCTGTGCAAACTCTCTGAGCAGACGTTTGAGATGGGCTTGCACCAGCCATGGCCCACCGTCCTTAACGCCATTTGGGGCCTCAAGGTCTAGCAGGGGAGACACACGGAAGTGGATGGATGCAAATGGTCAGATCTAGGTAGCTTGTGAGGGCATGGACACAGCCCCAGGTGATATAGATGCCAACCTCAGTTTTGGCTGCAGAAGGAGAAGTAGTTACAAAAGGCTTCCTGGAGGAAGGAGGTGCCAGAGCTGGGACCAGGTGACAGTCAGGTGGACATGGGAGCAGCATGGTTGGCCTGAGGGGTCAGGGGCGGCCTGCTGGGGCTGGTGAGCCAGAAGACCTGGGTAATGCTGGAGCCTGGAGGTTGGCACCAGCTGGGCCATGAGTGGTTGAGGATGTCCAGATGGGAATGAGGAACAGAAGGGACCAGTGGGATCCCGAGAAACAGGAGGGACCAGAGGAGATTGTCAACTGGGAGGAGCATGACCAGACCTGCCTTTCAGAACGCTCCCAGGGCAGTCATGGACTTGCCTCCTGTCCTCAGCAATCATCATGCTGTTTATTACTCCATTCCCCATGGACCTCAGGTTTTAAAAGGACCTTTTGTGCAGACTATATTTAATAAAAAGTAAGGTAATGGCCTATTAAGAAATTCATGACCATACATCTGTCTGCCAGCCAGAACCTCTGATCACCAGGGAAACCAGCATGGCCACAGTTAGCTGCTAGAAAGCCTTCATGGACATCTCCTTGCCCTTACTTTCTTGTTTCTCTGCAGCTTCGGACACAACTACCATACTCCTCGGTGGGCTCCCTTTGGTCTCCGAGTTGCTGCTCCCTCTTATTTTGCTCATTTCTGTCTCCGTGTACTGGCCTCTCCCCTTGGATGTTGACTCCTCCTGCTCAGGCCTAGGAGTCCCACCCCCACTTTGGGCAGGCTTTGATTCACATCCCTATACTAGGGACTCAAGTTTATGCCACAGTCCAGAGTACTTATCTGGAGATCCGTTGTCCTCTGGGACACCTCGGAGGTCCCACAGCCACCAAAGACCTGGCATTTCCCAAAATGAGCTGGCTGCCACCCCAGACCGGCTCGGTCCGCATCTCAATGAGTGATACCACCATCCACGGGACTGCCCTCATTGGAGACCTGGGCATTATCCTGGCCTCCTTTCTCTCCTCACCCCGTGTTCACCCCACAGACATTCACTGAGCACCTACCGGGATCAGGCTCTGCTGGGGGTGCTGGGACACAGTTGAGAACGAGTTAGAAGTGGTCATCATTCTCAGGGAGTGTTAGATTCTGGCAGAAGGGACAGACCATAAAAGAGGATAGAAATTATAGTGCAGCAGTGTTGTGGGCAGTGAAGGACAAGTGGAGCTGGGCTAGGGAGGGACAGGCTCTGCTCTCTCTGACTTCTTGGGGGAGGTGCCGCCTGACCTGAGGCTTGAGAAGTTGGAAGAGGCGGGGGCATTCTGGGCAGAGGGAGCTGCAGGTGCCGAGGCCTTGAGGCAGGAACAGATGTGGAGGGCTCAGAGAATGGCTAGGGGACCAGGATGGCTGGAATGGAGTGACCTGGAGGTGGGGGAGTGAGGGTGGGGGCGAGATGGACTGAGAGGCATCGGCGGAGCCATGAAGAACCAGTTTGCCATGGGGTTCAGCGTGCAGTTTGCTTTCAGGATGGGGGAGACTGGGGTAGACAGCAGTTTCAGCAGAGAGATTCCCAGTCTGAGTTCTGCTTAAGAAGACCCCTCTTTTTTTGTGGGGAAGGAATTGTGTGGGTCAAGAGCAGCCATAGGGATAGAGGTTTGTCTCCTCAACGTTGCCTGCCTCCCTTCAGTCTGTCCTGTCTCCTGCCTTTGTCCTCTCATCCGGGACCTGCAGCCCAAGTTCTGAGGTTCTCCTCACTCCACCTACCCAGCACTCGTAGGTCCCACCATGGGCTGCACCCCTGACTCTACCCAGTGGCTTTAGCTATCTTGGTCCCCCTGCCTCTATGCCCCCATCCCTTCCGGCCTCAGTTAGAAGGTCACACCGTCGGGAGGCTCTCAGTTCCTCCTAAGCAAGTGTCCCAGTGCAGGGACTCTGTTTTGGTCACCTCTGTGTCCCCAGGTCCAGCCCGGTGTATGGTAGAGGGGCATACAGTGCCTGCTGGGGGGGTGAGCGGGCCTCTCTCCAGCCCTGGTGAAGAAGATGAGGGAGAGAAGTTGCTCCCTGCTCTTTCCTCTGACCATTCTGGGGACTTGGGGCTCCCTGCCAGCAGCAGCCCCCAAAACAGTATACCTGGGGAAGAAGCTGGGCCTTGGGAAGCCAGGAAAGCAATGTTCAGGGAGCAGAAGGGACCATGCGGGGGGCAAGAACTGGTTAGAATCCAGACTCACCTCTGCTGGCTGTGTGACCGCAGACAGGCCGTGTGACCATGGGCAGACTGTGCATCTCTCTAAAAGTAACAGTCCTGCCTTGTCTGTTCCCGGCAAGGAGTAGCCTGGGCCTGGCCCACGTGCCCTGGCCCACTGGGTGCTGGCTCCCTGAGGCCTTCTGGACCTCGCAGGAAGAGGACACAGACCAGGAAAGGGAAACTAGGAAAAAGATTCTCGTTTTTGACTCTCTCTCTCTCTGATTCTCTCTCTGTCCTGGCTTGAAACAACAAAGACAGTGTATTTTGTGGAACTAGAGGTTCTGAGGCCGGCGCTGCCGGCGTGGTCAGCTCCGCAGGGCCCCTCTTGCCTTGGTGCCAAGTCCTGCTGCCGCTGTCCTCCCGGGCTCGTGGCAGCAGCCCGGCACACACAGGCAACCAGGGGCCCAGGGCTGACTCAGGCACAGCTGCCCAGAGCACCCGTCTCCAGAGAGAGCATTGTGCAGCCTGGCAGAGCTCGGCCTCCTCTTTATCCCTTCCGGGAGGGGTCGCTTTCATGGTCCAAACCGTGTTTATTTGATGAGTTCAGTCATTGTGTAAACCCGGGAAGCCGCATGCATACACCCCATCACCCCCAAGGCTTCCTCGCACCCCTTGTGTCTAGCCCATCCCCGGGCCGCCACGGACGTGTTTTCTGTCACCCTTGCGAGGGCTTTATGTAAGTGCAATCCCCTGGGCTGGGATATGCTGCCCATTGTCTGGTCGCTTACCTGACCCAGTGGTCCTGGGAGTCCGTCGTGCTGCCACCCATGGCAGTAGACGTTCCTTGTCATGGCTGAGGAGCCTTCCGGGCTGTGGATGGACAGAGTTCTTATTTCCATTCCCCCGTCAGAGGACGCTGGCTCTCCTTCCAGCCCGATCCATTTACAGTAAAGGTGCAGCGAATATGGGTCTTGGTGTGTATGTACGATTTCGCTTCTCTTGGGTAAATATCTAAGAGAGGAATGGCTGGGTCTTACGCTAGATCTCCCTGTGTGAGAGCCTGCCAGACTTTCCCGAAGTGCTTGTCCCATGGTAAGTCTCTGGGAGCAGCAGATGAGGGTTCTGGGTGCTGCGTGTCCTCACCCAGGGGCTGTGAAAGAGCAAGAAAGAAGCAACAGCATTAGGAGGTGCTTCTCAGGCCACAGGGGGATTCTGGTGGACACAAACATTCAGCGGTGTCCCCTGAATGGGCGGGCACCCTGACACAGGCAGAAGAGTGGGGTGTGTTAGCATAGGCAAGGCTCTGGGAAGGTCTGCATCGAGAGAGCTGACAGGATGTTGTTTTAACCTGACACCCCGTAGTTGGCTCAGTCCCAGACCCTTGCCCCCTATTCCCCTCCCCTGCAGAGCAGTGGGCTGGCCCCTGTGGCGTTCACTTTGGGAAATGCTCTCTTTGAGGAATTCCCTGGGGGACAGAGATCAGCATGGCCTGGAGTCTCTGATGGACAGGGCTGTGACTAGCCACCTTCCCACTCCAGGCACCTGGCTTGTGGGCTCACGGTGAAAGCAGTGTTCCTCCCCGCCCCGCCCAGGTGCTCATCTGCCGGAATTACCGCGGCGACGTGGACATGTCGGAGGTGGAGCACTTCATGCCTATCCTGATGGAGAAGGAGGAGGAAGGGATGCTGTCGCCCATCCTGGCCCACGGGGGCGTCCGCTTCATGTGGATCAAGCACAACAATCTGTATCGTATCCCTTTGCGGAGCAGCTCCCCGGGGCCTGCTGTGCGCACACACACAGGCATGCACGGGCGACCGAGAACTCCCTGAGGTCCCGCTCCTGCAGCCTCGGTTGCTCCTTCCCCTCCCACTCCGGAGGGCCTGGGGGGCGGCTCCAGAGTACCTCAGGCTGCCTGTAGCCCAGGAATTGGCGGTCTGTGAAGCTGCCCTGGGTCTGGGCGGTGGCCATCCAGGTGTGGAGGTGGTGGTGGTGTGAGCACAGCAGGAGCTGTCTGACCAGTTCCCAGTCGGGCCCGGGGAGGAGACGGCAACTGCTCACCTCTCTGGGTGCTGCTGCCCAACATCCCCTTCCTGCTCCCTGGTTCCACTGTCGGTGACAGTTTCCAGCAGGGCCCGGCCTTGAGGGCCTGTTGTCCCTCCTTAGAAAGCAGCAGAAGGGCATGTGATCCCGGGCTGGAGGACAGAGGCCAGCACTCCTTTGACTGGCCCACCATCGGTTTCCTGGGTCCCTGTTGTGGGCAGGAAGTGAGGTGGACATGGGCCCCGTCATCCCTTCCACCTGGAGCTCCGGGCTCAGCCCCAGGGGCCAGGTGACACGGGTGTGTTATGAACAGGCACGTCCAGGGCACAGCACATGGGCCTACAGCGGAGGAACCAGCCTCCTCAGGTGGCTCGAGGCCCTTAAGGGAAAGGAACGGGAAGTGTGTAGCACACGCTGACCCCATGAGGCAGGGACCCTCCCTTGTGTTGGAGGAAGAGTCTGTGCCGCACATGTTACACACATCATCTCTATGAATCCACTGTCAGGCCCCCATCAAACAAGTAGGAAAATGGAGAGTCCGTTAGAAAGGTTTGCTTTAGGAGCCAAGGCTTGCAGGAAGGGATCAAGCCAGCTCTGGCCCTGGCTACCTCTGCCGGAGCCTGGCTGGGGAGCCCTGGCCTCAGGGGGATCGCCTAAGCCACTGGCTTTGGGGAAGGACCAGTTGTGGTCCTGCTTTCTGCTCCCCACCCCGGGACGTTCACCCCACCCGAGGTACACCCCCACCACCACCCTGGGCTTTGGCTCTCGGCTCAGGTAGCAGCTCCTCATGGCAGCCCCTCCCCACCAACCCAGTGGCTGGAGTGGGTTCCCTGTGCCCCTTGTGCCTCTCTGTCATGGGGGACTCCCTTGGGGCTGGGACCACGTCGGGTGACTGCTACGTCTCAGGCCTGGCTCAGGTCATAAGCTCAGTAACTCACTGAAGGCCAAGTGAATGGGATTGGGTTGAGGGAGGTTCTGAACCCCGCATGGCTGTGGGGTCCCCCTCAGACCTGTGGTGAACCGGGGTCTGTGAGGTACCAGCCCAGGCCTCTGAACACTCCTTAACTGGGGCTGCCATGCAGTGGTTGCCACATCAAAGAAGAACGCATGCGTGTCGCTGGTGTTCTCCTTCCTTTATAAGGTGGTTCAGGTGAGTCGAACCACAGTCACCCTGGCTCTGCTACGGGCCTCTGCCCACACCCCCTGAGGGCTGCAGCACCCTAGGGAGTTGTGGGGCTGGAACCCCGGGAAATGGGAAGAGGGAGCTCCAGCTGCCCCACATGTGGGATTTTATGGCCTTCGTTGTCCATCTGACATGGTGAGGAGGGGAAAGTGAATAAGAGGCAGAGCTTGGGGCAGGTCAGCGCGCCCTGAATCCAGGAGGGTCAGCTGTGGCCCACAATTGGCTGGGGAAGGGTGGCAGGTGACCAGCTGAGAGTCAGAGCTTAGCAAGGTAGGCTAGCCAGGAGGAGGGCAGAACCAGATCTGCTCAGAGATGGGGAGGCAGCGAGAGCAGCACATGCAAAGGCCCTGGGGCAGGAGTGCATGTGGGATGGTATAGTCAGGGAGCATCAGGCTGGCCAGTGTGCTCAGGATAGTGTGGGGCTGAGGTCAGCAAGGTTGGCGGAGCTGGACTGGGGTTAGGGACGCACAGGGGCTGGGGGGAATTTGAATTTCATTCCAAGAGTAATGAGAGATGGTGGGGAACTTGAAGTTCTCCCCACGGGAGATTGACAAGACCTGACTGGAATTGAGAGCATCTGGCAGGCTGCTAAATGGAGGAGGAACTAGAAGGCGGCAGGAGACCAATGAGGAAGTTGCTGCAGACTTCCATAGGGCAAATGGAGGGCCTGACTGGAGCAGGGGCCAGGGAGTTGAAGAAAGTGGAGAACCAGACCCAGGAGGCCTGGGTGAGCCCAGGAGAGCTGTGGTCCCCCAGGTGGTGCCATGTGCAGCCAGCTCAGGAGCCACAAGTGCTGAACACTGGGGAATGGGCTGGTCTGGGCGATGAGAACATGGGGGCAGGAGAGTGTGTGTCCCCCTGGGGAGCCTGGGTCGGGCTGAGGAGTAGGTGCTCGTCCCAGAGCAGTGGCACCATTGCAGGAGTGACTTGCGAGTAGAGAGAGGCCGAGCGGCTGGTCCCAGGATGCAGAGGGACATCAGCGGACCAGAGAGGGGGAAGGAGGAAGTTTCTTCTCCCTGCAGCATTTGGCATTTCCTTTTTGCCTTGGTGACTTTCCTTCAGCGTTAGTGCTGATGAAACTTTTCTCCCTTCCCTTCTTTGATCCTCTTAATTTCCTGTTGAACTGGGGGAGATGTGTCACAGCTCAGGGGAGTTGGAAGAGACCAGAAGAACTGCTTGTTCTGTCCCCAGTGGCTCTTGCCCGTCACCTGAGTCACTTGTGACATGCTCAGGGTGACAGTTAACAGTGGGGATTAAAGAGAAGATCTAATGGGACCCCAGACCCGGTGGGGATCATTGGGTTGTCTCGAGAAGATTGGGGACCCAAAGAGATGGAGATGCAGAGCTCTGCCAGGCCCCCGAGGATGCCTGCACTGCCCGCAGCCTGCTCCCTGCCTCTCCAGCAGCCAGTGCGTCCTCCTGCCCAGGCTCCGAGCCTGAGGCCTCATCTGTGGCCTGTCGCCCAGCCTCGCACATGGGCGGATGCAGCTGGTGGGCAAGAGGGCTGTGGGCTCTGGGGCCTGAAGGCCAAGTGGCTTCCTGCAGGCGCTTCCCCTTGCTTGGCCCCGTATCACCCACCTGCTGCCCCCACCACAGGTGTTCTCTGAGTACTTCAAGGAGCTGGAGGAGGAGAGTATCCGTGATAACTTTGTCATCATCTACGAGCTGCTGGATGAGCTCATGGACTTCGGCTACCCCCAGACCACCGACAGCAAGATCCTGCAGGAGTGAGTGGGCAGGGTGGGGACCCAGGCCTGGCGACATCACAGCGTTGATGTCATCAGATGTGGAGACAGGAGGAAACGAAAGCGCCTTCCCGATGTGAGCCGCCACCCCGTCTCCGTCTCCGGCCGAACCTGGGCGTTTGCGGGCTCCTGGGTGGTCGTAGATTCTTGGCGGCTCAGTGTCCCTGTACGCCACGAGCATGTCGCTTGTGCTAGGTGGTGCACTACGTGCCTGGTCATTAGGGAGTCACCTTCCTCTGTTTTCATTGTCATGCATGAGGCCAGAGAAAAACGCATTCTTCTTGGCAGCCCTGCCCTTTGCACCAGGGGCAGGCGGATCAAGTCCCTCCTGGGCACCAGGCCCCGCCGTGGTGAATGCTTCACCTTCACTGCTTTGCATGAGGGGTGCGGCTCCCCGTTTTACATGGCACAGGGGACACTCGGAGAAGCCACGTAACTGGCTGACATCCCGCGCCCATCAGTCCCCAGGTGTGATCAAGGTCACCAGCTTCCCCCCCCAGGGGTTAGTCCCCTCTGCCCACCCATCAAGAGAGCAGGTGGTGCCCATTCCTTGTTTTCCTCACCACTGCTGTCTCCTTGCCACCCCCCGCCCCCAAATTGCATGCTCTACACTCAGTTAATGAGTTTGTTGGGGCTTCTTGACTGTTTTCCAAATGCCGGTGCCCCAGCTCCTGACCCTGGGTGTGGTCCCACAGATACATCACTCAGGAAGGCCACAAGCTGGAAACGGGGGCGCCGAGGCCCCCAGCCACCGTCACCAACGCAGTGTCCTGGCGGTCCGAGGGCATCAAGTACCGGAAGAACGAGGTGTTCTTGGACGTCATCGAATCTGTCAACCTCTTGGTAGGCTCCCTTTCCTTTCTTTGCTGCTTTTAGAGAAATTTTGTCTTCTCTGTGATTGAAGAAAAAGCAGCTAGACTTTTAAAACTAGCCAGGCCCTGAGAGACGTTTACTTTCTGTGTGATGCTGACCAGCGGTTCAGGTTAGGCCCTGCGGGGCCCCTGGGGCGCCTGTGCTCTCGCGCTAGCTCGTGTTCCTATTCAGAGTCCGTGCGGGCACACTGCGCTGTTGCTGTTTAAAGCAGGGCGGAAAGTGAGAAGGCAAAGGCCTCCACATTCAGACAGACCACCTCACTGAAGACTCGCTGTCATCCCACCCCATCTACGCATCCACAAACGCGTGGTCTCTCCGTAAAGCTGAGAGCAGTAAGGTGTGGTTCTCCCACAGCTTCTTTCCTTGTTGTTGTTTGGCTGTTTTGTGCAGGTTTGCTTTTGCCTTTGATTTTATTTTTTAAATTATCACTAAGTAAAATTGACCTTCTTGTCTGTTAAACTTAGCACATGTGCAGATTTTTGTAGCGCACTGCCATAATCAGGATACACATCCCATCTAAAGCCTCCCTCCTGCCACCCGTTGGTAGTCCCCGCCTTCCGCCTTCTCCTCCGCCCAGCGGCCACCACTCTGGTCCCCCTCACTGTCCGGGAGCCCCCACCCTCCATGGTTTCTCTTCTCCCATCAACCGCGGTCTGGAATCCGAGGGTCCTCCTCTGGCCTATTGTCAGAAGGTCGGTAGCAGCCTCACGCGGCATCACCAGGCCCGTGGTCTAGGACAATCACATGTTGAGAGAAAGAGAGAGAGAAATCACATTCACATACCTTTTCTTATAGTATATTGTTCTAATTGTCCATTTTTATTATTAGTTCATTGTTCATCTCTCACTGTGCCTCGTTGATAAATTAAACTTTATTAGAGAAATATATGTATAGGAAAAAAGCATAGTACATAGAAGTTTCGTTATTGTCTGCGGCTTCAGGCATCCATGGGGTGTTGGAACGTATCTCCTGCAGATAAAGGGGGGACTACTCTAGTGTTGTTTTGGGATTATCCTATGAACGGAATCATACAGTATGTGACCTTTTGAGTCTGGCTTCCACTTAGCATAATGCCTTTGAGATTCATCCGAGTTACCGTGTTTATCAAAAGTTTGTTTCTTCTTATATTTACTTACATTTATTTTATATCCTGAACCACACCTTGTGGGTCCATTCACCGATTGAAGGGCTGTTGGGTTGTTCCCAATGTTGGGGAGTTGTGAATAGAGATGCTGTAAATGTTTCACATACAGGTTTGCATGTGGACAGAAGTTTTCATTTCTCTAGGGCAAATTCCCAGGAGTGAGATTGCTGGGTCATATGGTAAGTGTGTGTTAACTTTGTAAGAAAATGCCAAACCGTCTTCCAAAGTGGCTGCAGCATCTTCACCTTTCTACCAGCAGTAGAGGGGAGTTCTGGCTGTCCCACACCCTCGATCGGAGTTTCGATTTTCGCCATCCTCATCGGTGTGTCGTGTTAGCTCATCATGGCTTTAATTTGTAATTTTTAATTTCCCTGATGGCTAACTATAACCATTTCTTCGTGTGCTTCTTTGTCATCCATATATCATCTTTGGAGAAGTGTCTTTTCATGTCTTTTGAGTATTTTTAAACTGGGTTTTTTTTTCCTGATTGTTGGATTTTGAAAGTTCTTCGTGTATTCTTGTATTTCATCAGATGTGATTTGCAGATGTTTTTTCCTGGTCTGTCACTTGTCTTTTCATGCTTCTGGTGCAGTGTCTTTCACAGGACAAAAGTTTTTAATTTTGACAAAGTCCAATTACTGATTTTTTAGTCTGTGTGCTTTTGGTGCCATGTCTGAGAACTCATTGCCAAACCCAAGGTCATATAGGTTTCTTCTTAAATTTCTTCAGAAAGTTTTATAGTTTTACGTTTATGATCAGTTTTGAGTTAAGTTTTATATAAGGTAGGAGGTTTATATGCATTTTTTTTGTATCTGGAACAGTGTTTTGCAGTTGTTCCAGTATCATTTTTTTTTTCAAACTATCCCTTTCTCCACTGAATTGCTTTTATATTTTTGTCAGAAAGCAATTGGCTATATTCATGTGAGTCTATTTCTGGACTCTATACTGTTCCATTGATCTGTATATCTGTTCATTCGCCCATACCTCACTGTCTTGATAACTGTAACTTTATTAAGTCTGAAAATCAGACTGTGTGGTCCTGCCAACATTCTTCTTTTTCAGAATTGTTTTAGGTATTTAATTCCTTTGTATAAAATTTTAGAATTGGCTTGTCTTATCTACAAAAAGATCCTGCTGGGATTTTGCAGTCAAATGCTCTACCACTGAGCTATACCCCCCCTGCTGGGATTTTGATTGGTATTTTATTAAATAACTCTATTAATCAGTGTGGGAGAAAATTGATATCGTTAGTATATTAAGTCTCAAAAGCCACAAATGCTATATATCTCTTTCTCTGGTTAGGTCATCTTTGATTTCTTTCATCAATGTTTGGTAGTTTTTTACCATGTGCATGTTTTGTTAGAGTTATACCTAACTATTTCATTTTTTGAAGGTATCATTAAATTGTGTATCTTTTATTTTATTTAGTGGAATTCACCTATGAAACTCTCTGAGCCTAGAGATATCTTTTTCAGAGTTTTTGTTTTAAGAGAGGATGGGCAGAAGGAGAGAGAGAATCTTAAGCAGGCTCCACGCCCAGTGCGGAGCCTGATATGGGGCTCGATCTCACCACCCTGAGATCATGACCTAGGCCAAAATCAAGAATTGAACACTTAACCAACTGAGCCACCCAAGTACCCCTTTTTCAGGATGATTTTAGCTACAGATTTCAATCCTGTAATGGTTATAGAATTATTCAGATTTTCTCTTTCATCTTGGGTGAGTTTTGGTAGTGTGTTGTTTTTAAGAAGCTGTTCCATTTCCTCGAAGTCATTGAGTTTATATGCATAGTGTTGTTTACGGTATTCCCTTATTGTCTTTTTAATGTCTGCAGGGTCTATGCTGTTGTCCCCTCTTTCATTCCAGATATTGGCCGTTTATGTCATTTTTTTTTCTTTGTCAGTTTTGTGAGAGTTTCATCTATTTTATCGATCTTTACCAAGAAGTGGCTTTGGTTTCATTGATTTTCTCTGTTGTTTTCCTGTTTTCAATTTCATTGATTTCTGCTATTAGCACCAGTATTTTCTTCTCTGTGATTTGAGTTTATTTTGCTCTTCTTTTTCTAGTTTCTTTAAGTGGAAACTGAAGATACTGATTTGAAACCTTTCCTCTTTTCTAATATAAATATTTAATGCTATTAATGTATAAGTACTGTGTTAGCTGCAACCCATAACTGGTTTGTTGGATTTTCATTTTTGTTCAGGATATGTTCAAATTTCCCTTGAGACTTCCTTTTTGACCCATAGATTATTTAACAAAAGTGTTTTGTTTAATTTTTAAGTGTTCACAAATTTTTCTGTGTCACTGATTTTTAACTTAATTGCATTATCATCTAAGAATATACTTTTAATAATGTTGGTTCTTTAAATTTTGTTAAAGTTTATTTTAATGACCCAGAATATAATCTTATCTTGGTGAATGTTCCTATGAACTTGAAAAAAATGTATATTTTGCTTTTCTTGGGTGGAGTGTTCTGTCAATGCCAGTTAAACCCTCTTGGTTGGTGATGTTGTTCAATTCTTCTAGCTTATTTTGCTAATTTTCTGTCTACTAGTTCTAACTATTATTGACAGTGTTAAAAGCTCCAGCTGTTAATGGTAAATTAATGCCTTTGCTTAGCAGATTTTGACACTGTGCCGATAAGCACAAGCACATTTAGGATTCTTATGTTTCCTTGGTGAACCAACCCTTTCTTTTATCATTATATAATGTCCCTCTTTATCCCTGGTAATTTTTTTTGCTCTGAAGTCTGTTTTGCTATCAATATTGTTATTCCAGAATTCTCTCAATCAGTGTTTACACATTATGTGTCTTTCTATCCTTTTACTTCTTTTTCTAATCCTTTTATTTTATTTTTAAAGATCTTATTTTTTAGTAATCTCTACCCCTAGTTTGGGGCTCAAACTCACAACCCTGAGATCAAGAGTCACACACTCTACTGACTAAGCCAGGCAGGTACCCTGTCCTTTTATTTTTAACTTACATGTATCATATATCTTGTAGACAGCATATAACTGGGTCATTTTTAAAAGGTTTTTATGTAAATTCCAGTAAGGTAACATACAGTATAATATTAGTTTCAGGTATACAATATAGTGATTTAACACTTCCATGTATTATCCAGTGCTCAAACTGGGTCATTTTTTAAAATTTATTCTAGGAGTTTGTCTTTTAATTGATATGTTTAGAACATTTATACTTAGAGTAATTATTAATTTGTTAGATTAAAATCTACCATTGTATTACTTGTTTTCTTTTTGTTCCCTCTGTTTTTTATTCCTTTGGGGTTTTTTTTCCCCTCTATCTTTCTGTGGTCTGGATATTTTTAGTTTTCCATTTCATTTCTTCATTGTGGTCATTACTATATTTCTGTATAGTTTTTTTCCTATAAAATGTTGTTGCTATAAAATGCATACTTATCTTTTCGTCATCTACTTAGAATCAATATTTTATCATTTCAGTTGGAATCCAGAAACTTTCCTACCCCTTGATGCTAGAGTTGTTCCATATATCCATCTAGATACATTGGAAACTACATCAGACAGTGTTAAGATTTTTTTTTTAATGATTTTATTTATTTTTTTGAGAGGACATGAGAATGTGAGTGAGAAAGTGAGGGAGAGCATGAGAAGTGGGGAGGGGCAGAGGGAGAGGGACAGGCAGACTCCCTACTGAGTAGGGAGCCTTGAATCCTGACTTGAGCCAAAGGCAGATGCTTAACCGACTGAGCCACCCAGGCGTCCCAGACAGTGTTAAGATTTTTGCTTTCAATTCTCAAGCACTGACAGCAATCAAGAGTGGAAGAATAACAGTCTTCCACATAACCCAGACATTTGCCACTTCTGTTGCTTTCCCTTCATTTCCTGACTTTCCAGGTTTCCTTCTGGGATCTTGTCCCTTCCACCTAAGTGGTAGACCTGCTTTTAGCAATTCCTTCAGAACAGGTCCACTTGGTTTTCCCTCATCTGAGAATGTCTTCCTTTCACCTTCATTCTGGAGGATATTTTGACTGGATATCAAATTCTGGGTTGACAGTTCTCCTTTGGTTCCTTGAAAATGTCCTGCCATCCCTCGGGGCTACATGCTTCCTGGTGAGAAATCCACAGTCACTCAAATCCTTATCCCCTGTAGGGCATTGCATTTCTTAGGATACCTTCCAAATTTTGTGTTTGTCTTTCATTTTTAGCAGATAGCTCATGATGTGTCTGGGTATGGGTATCTTTGGGTTCTATTGTTTGGGATTTGTTTGGCTTCTCAAATCTGTAGGCTTACATCTTCTACAGAAATTGGGATGTTTTCAGCCAGTGTTTCCTCAAATAGGTTCGCATCACTTCATTCTTTCTCCTTCCGTTCGAACTCCAGGGACATGAATGTTAGACCTTTTGTCAGTGACCCAAGGGTTCTGAGGCTCTGTTCATTTTATCCCAACTTTTTTTTTTATTTCGGTTGTTTAGATTGGATGATTCCTTTGGATCTGTCTTCAAATTCACTGACCCTTTCCTGTTTTGTCCCCATTCTGCTATTGAGCCCATCCAACAAGTTTTGCATTTCAATCATTGTATTTATTAGCTCCAAAAATTCCATTTGATCCTTCTTCCTGTAGTCTGTTTCTCTGCTGAGACTTTCTATTTTAACATTTGTTACCAGGGTGTTTGTGATTTTTACCTAGCTGTTTAAAGTCTTTGTCAGATAATTCTAGCATTTCCATCAGCGTTGGGACCTGCTGACTGTATTTTTCCATCTGAGCTAAAGTTTTCATGGTTCTTTGTACGCCAAGTATTTTTAGATTTGATCCTGGACTTTTTGAATATTCTAAGATTCTAGGTATTGTTTAGATTATACCAGAAGCTTCATTATTTGTGTTTCAACTGACAGTTGACCTGGTTAGGTTCAGGCCACAAGTTGCAACCCCCAGTCAGTAGGCGATGAGTATCAGTTCAGTTTTCAAAGCCTTCTTGCCGTTTGCTCTTTGAGCTTATCCAGAGTATGCACCATCCGGTGGTCAGTCTGGGACTGTGCAATTTGTATCTCAAAGTCTTTGGCATACTAATGAGCATCTTCGCCACCCATGCCTAGTTCTAGAGAGCTCCGTGGAGACATAAACAAGTTGCATGGGTTTGTTTTCCTGGACTCCTCATTCTCGGCTATCTTTCTGGTACTTTCCAGTTGCCTTGGGCATCCCTTTTTGGTTCTGTGACCAACTGGGGACTCTTGATCCCCATTCTGTCATGCTTGTCTGCAGTGGGCTCCCATCCTGGGTTTGCCCCACCCTCTGGGAACAGCAGCTATGTGGCCTGGGGCCTGGGTGTGACAGATCAGACAAAAGGGGGGAACTAGGGGATTTCTGTACTTGCTCTAAGAGGCAGGAGTTCCTCTTCTGGCCCTAAAGCCAGAGCTAGAGGATTCTGCAAGTTCTGTCTGCACCCCAGTGCTCACTTCCACTTCCAGGTTTCCTCTGCACTTCCGCACGAAGGGGAGGTTGGGAGGGCACTCTCCTACACTGGTTCTTCCTGGATCCACCTGCTGCACCTTCCAGTCTTCCGTGGTTACCCATGCACCCTGCCTAGGCTTGTTGTTGTAGTCAGTGGCAGGGAAGGGGGGTTGAGAGCAGAACCCATGTCACCTTCAGCCTGCTCCGTCTTCCCTTCAGAGATTACCATGACTGGGCCAATCCCATCGCGTGGCTCACTTGGTTGTGCCCATTTCCAGGTGCTGCAGACAGTGCAGAAATAGGCAAACTTATTCATCCCCAGACATGTGTTTGGGGCATCTCCCATCCCTGGGTGGGGTTCCTGGAAGGGTGAGCTCCCCGTTGTGGAATTGTCGAGAGTGCTTCCCCAACAGATTCTCCCAGTGGACTTAATGTAAACATATTTGCCTTCTTACTGTTAAAGTCGTGGAGCAAGACAGTGGCCCCGGTAACCACAGGCCTCTCCTGTCTTGGGACCTTTGTCTGAATTGTTTATTGAGCCCAGAACATGATCTCTCTGGCTCTAGAGTGTCCTGGGCTAGAAGAGCAAATCCCAAGGAGCAGCTTCTAAATAGCTCTATGTGAATGCACTAGGAGTTTACGGGGTGTCCAGCACAGTGCACCCCAGCCTGTGTCTGTGCCCGAAGGAGCCCTGTTCTTCCATACACATGGCAGCACGAGGTAGGTATGGATACCCCGATGTGTCAGAGCACCAGACTCCAGGGTCTGATTGCAGAGCCAGCAGCCAAGTCAACACGGGCCTCCAGATTCTGGTGATCTGGACGCAGTGGGGTCCTTCAGCAGCTCAGCTGTGCCCACCCTGCCTGGCTGCTGCCCACAGAGCTGAAATTAGCCTCGTGGGCTGCACCCTTCCTAAGCCTGCCTTCCTGGCTCACGTGCTCAGTTACAGGGGGCTGAGGAGTCCCTACTCCCCAAGGGGAAGACAGCCCTCCCAATCTAGGGACAGTCACCTCTGGGAGCCTGGAGGGCCTCCTGAGTAAGGCCAGTCAGTGCCAGAGCCTGGCCAGCCAGCGAGGACCCCCATTAGCACGTGCTTTCTGAGGACCTTCTGCCCCCAGGCGCTGTCCTCATGCTGGCCCAGTGGTGAGCAGCCCGACACAGCCCGTCACCTGAGGAGGGGCAGAGATGGGCAGGCAGATAGAGCTGGCGAGAGGCAGGGGAGGAAGAGGTGGCTGCTGTGTGCTGTGGGGACAGGGAGATACCTGCCCACTGGGGTCAGTGGGGGACAGTGTGGCAGAGTGGAGTGAGCTGTGGGCGTGGGGGTGATGGAACCCGACCGTGCAGGGCCTCCTGGCCTGTTGTGTGCCTTTTCTGGGGTTGTCCTCTACTTGGTGCCTCAGGTTTGTGCCTCCCTCAGAGGTAGAGGGCTCACCTGTGTGCATGTGGGGCTCTCCAGACACTCCAGTTAAAGGCTGGACGGGTTCTCCTCCTCCTCTGCCAAGAGAGGCAGCCCACACGGGAGTGTGGCTGGCCGCTCTGGGCCCCTGCGTTCACAGCCCTGGCTCTCACCTGGGCATGTGGACGTGCTGATATGGGGTGGCAGTCCCAGCTGTGGCCGCAGCACCTCTGCCAGCCACCATGTGGCCTCTGCTCTGTGCCTCAGTGTTCTTGTGTGTGAAGAGGTGTTGCAGCAGCCTGGCTCTCTCAGGACAGTCTCAGGGCTTGCTTGTTGGCCCGCTGTGACTGTCTCATTGCGGTCAGTTGCTTCCTGGTCTGCACGTGAGGTAGAGGGTCGCCCGAGTCAGAGCCCTGGCCAGCAGGCTGTTGAGGCATGCAGAGCCCCACCCAGAACAGAGGAAGGGCTCAGTTACCGTACCTATGTAAATGCACTGTTACTTTGGATCGGTGGTACCAGACTTCCGGGAGGGGTCAGGGTCCTGGAAACCCCATCTTTAGGATGTAGGTGGCCTCAGGCCTCACGTGGAGAAACAGATTTCAAGAAAAGCAAGTATGGCCTGCTCCGAAAGAGGCCTGCCTGCGTGGCCTGAGGCCCTGGCACAGAGGCTGGATGAGAGGCAGATGAGGCTCGCCCAGGGGATGGTGAGAAGGAGCATCGAGAAGGGGTAGCTGGTGAGTGGGGATGTCCCGTCACACCCACCTCGCCACCCCCCAGGTCAGTGCCAACGGCAACGTGCTGCGCAGCGAGATCGTTGGCTCCATCAAGATGCGGGTCTTCCTGTCCGGGATGCCCGAGCTGCGCCTGGGCCTCAACGACAAGGTCCTCTTCGACAACACGGGCCGTGAGTACCCCGCCAACCCCACTGTGTCCCTGTGGCTGGAGTGGGCCTCCTGCTGAGCTCAGAGCAGAGCCGAGGGGCTAGTCAGCTGCGTGAGGGAACACACGGATCTCACTCACTTGCTTCAGACACATTTTCACGTTGTGTATGAGACAGCTGTGAAAACTAACAAACCAATACCGGGACATAGAAAGTACGGAAGAGTGAAGATCCCAAAGTCAAGTCCCTTCACCGCCCCATGGGCCAGAGGACCTGGGCGAGTGCCTTAGATGTTAAGTTCCGGGAGGGTCACGCAGCAGGTCCGCGACCCCGCCCTATACCATTTTGGTGGGAGCAACGGGCTCAAGATTAGGCCTTATTCTCTCCTTTCCCTGCGGAGCTCCTGCCCCTCTGTGGGGCACGGGGTCTGAGCTGCTGGAGCTGCACACATGGCTCCAGCTCTCCCAGCTGGCCTGGATGTGGTGGGAGACCCCAGGGGCCTGTCTTCCTGAGGCTGGACCACCAGCCACGGGAGCAGAGGCCGCGCCATCAGACTTACCTCCACGGCAGCAGGACTAAGGGCCTCTCCGGTGTTGGGCCATCAGGGCGGCTCCTGTCTCTGGCTGGGCCCGGCCTGCACAGCTCCTCTGGGGGGTGGAGAGGTAGAAAACCAAGACAGGAACCCAGAACTCAAGGGATGATGATGGGTTCAGGCCACCTTGGGAGCCCTGAGCCGTTGTTGTGCATCGCCAGCCTGGTCTACTAGTCGTTCAGCAAATGTTCCTGAGCGGCAGCCCTGGCTAGGCCCTGGGCTAGCTGCTGCGGACTCAGACTAAACCAGGCCACCCAGCCCTGCCCTCAGCATGTGCCCGGTGTCGGGATGCGACGAGGCTTCCAAGGGGCTGAGGAGGGGCAGGGGAGGTTGTCTGGGAACCAAGGCCCCTTGGCCATCATGACCCACAGATTTGAGAGGCAGCTCTGCTGTGCCAGGGGAAGCCCCAAGCAATGGGAGTGTTGCTGGCAGAGAGACCCAGAGGGCCTAGGATCTGTTCCGCCCTCACCCTTGCTCCCCCTCAGGTGGCAAAAGCAAGTCCGTGGAGCTGGAGGACGTGAAATTCCACCAGTGTGTGCGACTCTCACGCTTCGAGAACGACCGCACCATCTCCTTCATCCCTCCAGATGGCGAGTTTGAGCTCATGTCCTACCGCCTCAACACGCACGTGAGTGTGCCCACAGGTCCCCGCCTCCCGGGGCAGGCTTTCACCCGGATGGCAGTACGCCATGCACCAAGGCCCCAGACGGGCTCCCACCTCCTCCCTGGTGGGTGGGAACATTCGCTGTCCAGGGTGAGTCTCAACAGCCACAAGGTGACACCCCCGGACTGGTGGCAGCTCCCATAGGCTGCCCAGATTCCAGGGAGCCCATGTTCCACAGCCTGGGGCGCTGCACTTTCTGAGGGGCCAGACCCCATTCTAAGCAGCCCCAGTGATGTGTTCTGCATTTTCACAGAGACTCCTTGGTCTCTATATCCATCACAGTCTGGCTGTGGACTCCTTTGATAGCCCTGGGTGTTGGCATGTTGGGCTCACACCGGGCAGATGGTCCCTTGTCCTGGGCCTCAGTTTCCCCTCTGTGAGATGGGCCCTGTGTAAAATGACCATGTGTGAGTGCCACCTTCACTCTCCTCAACAGGTCAAGCCCTTGATATGGATCGAGTCCGTGATTGAGAAGCATTCCCACAGCCGCATCGAATACATGATCAAGGTGCGCGTGCAGCCCGCACACAGCGTTAACCTGGGGACATGGGCAGGAAGAGAGGGGGCTGGTGGATGACCCCGCCTGTTCAGAGCCTTTGGCACAGGGTCCTAAGCAGGGCAGGGGCCCCGGGGCTCTGTGCTCCCTATCCTGGGAGATAAGGCCTGCGGCTAACGCTTGTGCTACCTCATTGTGAGCCAGAGGGAAGGACGGGGAGCCCTGAAGGTCAAAGGGACTGAGGGCATAGGGAGAATCTCAGGTGGTTGAGAGGGTGTGAGCTGTGCCTAGAGGACTGGGGGTCGGCTTGGGGCCCACAAGCCAGGCCAAGGGGTGTAGGGCCCTGGTGGGAGCAGGCTGGGTGGGGGCTGGGCTCTCACCTGTGCCTTCCACAACCTTGGCCACACCGGCCTCATCTCCAGGCCAAGAGCCAGTTCAAGCGGCGGTCGACAGCCAACAACGTGGAGATCCACATCCCCGTGCCCAATGATGCCGACTCCCCCAAGTTCAAGACGACAGTGGGGAGTGTCAAGTGGGTCCCCGAGAACAGCGAGATCGTGTGGTCCATCAAGTCCTTCCCGGTGAGTGCCCTTTTCAGTGGGATGCCCCTTGACTTCCAGGCACACCACACCTGCTCCCTGTCCCCACCACAGTGCGGCAGCCTCAAAACGGGGCACGGGGCTGTGATCCCCACCTGGGGATTCTGGGAGGCCAGTGGACAGAGAGCTGAGGGGCTGGCTGAGCAAAGAGAGGAAGAGGAAGCTGGAGCTGGGAGAGGCAGCTTGTGTGTGAACGGCCTGTCTTCCTCATCGGGGCAGCACCCCCACCCCCCTTGCCCTCTCTCTGACACTGGTTCAGAACTCAACTTCCCTCGATGGGACCAGACTGCCTTGCGGCCTGAGCAGTGTGGGTTTCGGGAATCCAGCACCAGCTTCAGGAATGTAGAACACTTCAGGCTGGCCCAGCTGCCTGGCTTGTGTTCAGGATTTTCAGCACTGGAGTCCGGGTGTGCAGCCAGTGGTGCCCAGAGGGCCTGGAAGGTGGATGTGTCCTCCCATGCCGGTTATGGCCCGCCGCCATTTTCTTATAAACAAGATGGAGTGCCTTTTCTTATGTCTGAGGGCCATTTGCATTTCTTTCTCTGGAAACTGTAGCAGCCACCTCTCGCTCATTTTTCTGTCAGGTTTGGTCATTTCCTTCGTTTCCGAGAGCTCTTTCTGTATAAGCAAAATGAGCACTTTTTCTTTGATGTAAGTTGCAAATGGTTTTCCCCAGTTTAATGTTTCTCTTGGCTTTGTTTCTGGTAGTTTTTGCTGCGTGACCTTTTTTGATTCAATTAATTCTTTGTTTCATTATTATTTAATGTCAGATTTCTTGATCTTTTCCTTTTATAACATCTGAATTATAAGTCATGCTTTGAAAAGCTTTACTATTCCCAGATGTAAAGGAATTCACCCATATTTACTTCTAGAACCTGTATGGTGGCATTTTTCACCTTAGATTTGAGGTGCTTTCGGAGCTGGGTCTGGTAAATGGAGGGAGGTGCAGGTCCTGTTTTGTCTTTTTCCAAATAGCTATCCAGTTTTTGAATATCGTTTACTAAAAGGTCCATCTTCTCCCCAGTGGTTTGAAATGCCATGTTTATTAAATATCAGATTTTCACACCACGAAAGATATCTTTCTGAATGTCCTATTGTCTCTCTGTCCATGCAGCAAGGCCATATTTTAACTCAGGGCTTTATTCTCTGTTTTAACATCTGATAAGGCCAGGCCCACCCCGCCCGAACTTATTACCATCCCCCCCATACACACATCGCTTGTTTGTTTCCTGGTGATTCTTGCTTGCTTACTTGTTCGGTGTTCCTTATAAGTCTTAGAATCAGTTTGTTGGCACTAAATTTATAAGTCAAGTCGGAAGTGCGAACACCTTTATGAGGCTTTGTGCCATTGTCACCTCAGTGCTTTGGGACTGTCTTCACGTTTACCTTATGTACCTCACATAGCTTCTCTCTTGTTTTAAGAAGTACTTTCATCGAAGTACAACATGCAGAAAAGTAGACAGATGAAATGTGGACAGCTCAATGAATTTCCTCAGCGGGGACACATCCGTGTGTCCAGAACCAGATGAAAGCTGCAGAATGCCCCCCAACTGTCAGAAGCCCCCAAGGCTCCTGCCAGTTTGCACATTTCTCATTAAGATGAGCTTTAAGTCAGCGTCCTGGTGAGTGGGGTCTGGTCTTCCGCTGTGCCCTCCAGTGGGTAGCCGCTATTTGCATGGTAATTTCTGCCCTGGTTCCTTACCGGGCGTCTGCTTTGGGGTAGTTTTTCTTTCAGGTCCTGTGGGTTTTCAGATATCCTCCCACATCATTTCAGCCAAATACAGTTTTTCCTTCTCCTCTGCTCTTCTCGGGCATTTGATGGCTCTGGCGCCTCCTTGCTTTGGCTGCTGTCTCTGGGACCTGTAATTTGTGGCAGACAGTGGCCGCCTGGTCTTGCCCCAACCCGGAGATGCCAGTCAGGTGTCCCTTCCAAGTCCGATGCTGCACTGGGCTGTGGATTCGATCCAGCCCCACTTTACTGCGGTTTTGACACAAATGGGTGACAGATTTATCCAAGTGCCCCTTCAGTGTCTCTCAGTTCGGATCTTGTCAGTGGGTGGAGCTGGACCGTCCCTGCGTTCTGGCAAACTCCACCTGATCTTTCCTTTTCCGTGCACCATCGGATTCTATCAGTAACATTGTGTGTGACATTTTCACTTTGATGACCTGTTTCACTTTGATGAGGCTGTTTTTTTGGTGTACTGTCTGCCAGGTGTTTGTGTTATGCCTGCTTTGTAAGTGCTCTGTGTCCCATCTCCGTGCTGCAGAACAGTTAAGTGCCCAGGACATCGTCTGGTCTTGAGAAGGTTGATAGAATTTGGCCATGCGACCTTCCAGATCTCGACTACTTTCTTCATCTCTTCTGTAGAAATCGGGTCATTCAGAGTTTCCATTTCTGTCGGAGACTGGGTAAATTATATTTCCCTTCAAAATGATCTATCCTAAGCAGACTTTCGCCGTTGTCTGCAAAGTTGAAGAAAGTGGTCTTTTTTCCCTCGCATTCACCTGTAACAGTTACTTCTTCCTTATTCTTTCTTCTTGTGTGTCTTTGGGCCTTCTGGTTCCCTGGATAAGGCTGCCTAGCAGCTTACCTTTTTGTTTTTATTTTCCGGGTTTGCTTTTTAATTTTGTTGTAATATTTTTCTGTCTTTTACAAGTCTTTGATTTGAATTTCATCATCCTTTTTTTGTTCTAATTTTTCAAGTTAGATATTTTCATTTGATGATTTTGTTTTAAAATTTATATTAATACAAGTATTTAAGCCATAGATGTTCCTCTGAGCCCTGCCTTAGCTGTGTAACCCATAGTTTCTGACACGTAATATTTGACTTGCTCATCTAGAAATTCTGTAACTGGATAGAGTTGATTATAGTTGTCGTTTTTAAAGATGTATTTATTAATTTTAGAGCATGCATGAACATGGGGGGAGGGGCAGAGGGCGAGAGAATCTCAAGCAGACTGCTGGGTGCGGAGCCCAGTGCGGGACCCCAAGATCATGATCTGAGCTAAAATCACGAGTCAGACGCTCAACCACCTGAGCCACCCAAGCGCCCCATGGTTCTTTCCTAAGTCCCTAGGGGGCAGGCCTTCTGACTTTCATCTGTCCTCACTGCAGAGCGCTAGAGCCAGAGAGCGTTGTTTGGACTGTTTCTACTTCTGGGATTTCTTGGCGTGTTTGTCATGTGCTAACAGAAGGTCCGAGTTTGTAAATGCCGCAGGTGCACTTGAGAGGAGGACGAGGCTTCTGTTATCAGGGTAGGGAGCCCTTGAGGTCTGCCTATTTAGCGCTGCCTTCCTCTGGTGCCCTCTGCCCGTCGTCTAGCATCTGCTTAACAGAGGTTGCGTCCGGGTTAGCTCGTGCCCGTGGATACTCGGGACTATGATCCCTTCCCTGTGGACACAGGTCTGCAGCCTCCAGGACCATGGCCTGGCCTCCCTTCTTGCCCTGAATTCTCCCCGGTGACAGCAGCCCCCGCTCTGTTTCACCTGGTCCTCCTGCTGGGGTATCTTTTGTCTGCTGTTCCAGCACAGAGCTGTGTTTTGGGCTGTGAGCCAGCCTGGAGGCCTGCCTTGTTCGTGGGAGAATCAGACCCACGGACATCGACATGACGGACCCAGGGTAGGGGAGCCCACTTCCACCGCCCCGCCGGGAGGGCCTGCCCCCTGCAGGTGCTTTTGCTTTCATTTTCCCTTTTGTCTTTGTAAGGCCCAGATTTGGGGTCTGGTTATTGTCTCATACACAGGCTGGTGGAGCTGATTTTATTCCTTTGCCACCTGCTTTGTCTGCTGTTAGGACCCCATTATTCTTCCCTCATTGTCCCAGAGTCTTTACTCAGCACATGTGCCTGACTCGGGCAGAGTCCCCGCTCTTGCGCCGGCCCCGGGGGTGGTGAGTAGAGACTGGCACCGTCCCAGGGCAAGGAGCCTGAGTGCCGCCCTGGGGAACCGGGGCGCAGCTCTGCTCTACCCGAGAAGTGCGAGGACAGCCCCCGGCTCGGGGTGGAGGCAGCTGGTCGGCAGCCACTCCTTCCAGGAGCCTGGGGATCGAGGCCTACACGGTTCTTGGTGTGGCCAGAGCTGGGCTCTCTTTGCTCCCCACTGCTGTAGGCAAGACACACCGGGCCCCTGGACAACCAGAGCACGATGCCTTCCTCCTATGCAGGACTGGGCTTCTGGTTCTTCCTGACTCTGCCTCAGGCCCCATCTCCAGAGCCACTGCTCAGCCTCGGGGGCCAGAACTGCCCCCGTCCTAGCCCTTTGGGAACAGGACTCCAGTCCAACTCATGGTCAGCTCCCGACCCTGGTCTCTTTTGTCACTTCTCTCTGTTCACCTTCCCTCACTTGGACCTTTCCCCTCTTGCTTACACATGCTGCCTGGACGTTGGACATGTAGGGGTGTTCACTTGTACTCTGGCCTGGGCCAGGGGGCCCATGTCCCACAGAGGCACCTGCACTGTCTGTCTTAGTGCTCTGTGCCCCCTCTTCCTTCCCGAGGCCTGTCGGGCTAGGCTTCCTTGCAGCGACTAGTCTGCCCTTCCTGAGAGTTTCTGAAACTCTCTCCATGCTTGGAATTCACCGATTTCCCCTGGCACGGCTGGCCGGACAGTCCGTGAGGCCTGGGTGAGTGTAAGTGCGCTGGAGGAGCCGAGACTCTGGGTGACCACGGCCACGCAGGAAGGGGCTCACTGGCCAGGCCAGCAACCTGGAACTCTCTGGGGACAGCTGTCCGCCTGACCATCTCTGCTCATCTGCTCCTCCAGGGAGGCAAGGAGTACCTGATGCGGGCCCACTTCGGCCTGCCCAGCGTGGAGGCGGAGGACAAGGAGGGCAAGCCCCCGATCAGCGTCAAGTTTGAGATCCCCTACTTCACTACCTCTGGCATCCAGGTGCGTACGGCCGGGGTCGCCAGGGCCCTGGAGCAGATGTGGCCAGGCCCGGCTGTCTGTCCCCGCTCAGAGAGCTGCAAATGAGCACTTCAGTGAGGGTGCCGGACAGCCTGTCCCAGGGCGCCGCGGTGCTGCCCTGCTTCTGCCTCTCTCCACACCTGTCTACTCGGACCTGACCCCGCGCTTCAGCCCCAAGCTCAGAGATTTGTTTGACCCCCAGAACTCGAGTCCAAGCCTCTAGTCGCCACACACTTGACACCACGGGGCCTGTTTCCCTAGGCACCTCCATGGCAAGTCTGTGAGGGGCAGGGAACTGTGGGCCCCCCTCCCCAGGAGTCTGCTGGAGCGCTGGGCCTGAGGGTGCACCTCCGGCTCTCTCCCACCCCTTCCATAGTGACTCCCCGCTCCCTTGGCATCAGCAAGTGACAGCCAGGCCCTGCCCCACCCATTTCCTCCTCTGCCTGTGCAGGCCTGGTCCTTGTCACAGCCTCCCCTCCCTGGCCTTGGGGGCAGGTGTGGGGGGAGTGGGAACAAAGAGGGGACAGCGCATATACGCCTTGCTGCCTGTGCCCTAGGTGCGCTACCTGAAGATCATCGAGAAGAGCGGCTACCAGGCCCTGCCGTGGGTCCGCTACATCACTCAGAACGGAGGTGCGTATGGCTGAGAGGGCGGTGGGCGTGCAGCAGCCCCTGGGTCTGGGGGTGGGGACTCCCCCCCCCACCCAGGTACAGAACAGAAAACCAACGCCTCCCTCCCTGATTGTAGATTACCAGCTTCGGACCCAGTGAGGGGCCCTGCAGCCAGCGCCCCCGGCCCCGGCGCTGGGGCTCCTGGAGGAAGCACCAGGAGGAAGCACCTGCCAAGCCTGCTGGATGGAGGGGAGCACCCCTGGCCACCGGCCACCCTCCTGGCTCCTCCCGGGGACCCCTCCTCTTCCAGGCACACCTGCTCTGCCGTTGCCACTCTTGTCTCTGGGTCCCTTCTCCCGGAAGAGGCTCATCTTCGAGAAGTCTTGTCTCTCTGCCCCCTGAGTCAGTTTGAGGGGAAGGAAATGAAATCTTTCCCTCTAGAGATCAAATACAGCCTTTTGTGCTGTTGAGCCCCCAGGCACCAAAAAGATGGGGAGATGCTCACCCAGCCACTGGCTGCAACGCGGCCTCTGGCCAGGCCAGCTGGGCCACTGTTCGGTTGCTGTTCTGTTGAATGTTACAGGTTCATGAGTGTTCCTAGTTTCTGTCCCATCTGTTCGTTGTTGTTTACGTGCACCCCACTGTCCATGCCTCCCACCCTTTGTCCTGAAGCTCTCGGGCAGCACTTAGTGAGGGCACAGTGCCCTCCTCCGCAGCAAGGCCCACGTGTAATTGGGTTCCCTCCCATGCCTGGCCTGAACCTGGCCCACGCCTCTGCAGCAGAGGCTCCTCCTCGGGGGCTCAGGGGCTCCCGGCTTACCCCCACCCCCACTGAGGCCTCGCAGAGATGTGCTTCCAGAGTCCGTCGCACCGTGCGATGCTGTCACTCAGCCACATCAGTGTTTGTCCCACCAAGGAGGTGGTGGCCTCAGAGGGCTGGGGGCACAGGTCACCCCCATCTGTGCTGGGTCACCCCACCACTACCCTATGTTCGTGTCACAATTACATTAAATTCCATTACTTAAATGTGCCGCCTGCTTTCCCTCTGGTGCAGCATGTGGCCGACTCCTCCTGGGTGAGCAGGGGCAGGTGCGGGGCTCCCATCAACCCCCACGCTGGCCCGATGGTCTCCCTCAGAGTGCGGTCCTCGGAGCAGCAGCGTCGGTGTCCCCTCTGAACTCGCCAAAAGTGCACATTCATAGATCTACCCTGACTTGCCAAGGAGAGTTCATAGGTTCCACATGACTCACGTGTGTGCTGGAATTTGAGAACCGCTACCTGGTCCGCAGAGGGGATTATGGCAGGGGGCGCCTGGGCAGGAAGCACCCTGTCTTCCCACAGTGGGCACCTGCCTCACACCTGCCCCTTCCATCTGTGCCGCTGGCCCTGCCTGGATCACCCCCTCTTGCCTTCAAGGGCTGTTCTCCCCTGTCCCTCTCCCGTATCACCCAGCTCCCCCTTGGAGGACTGGTGGGCATCAGCCCAAGTAGGAGCTTGGCCTCTCACCTGTGTTCAATAAAGAACACTGCCATGGCCTAGGGCTTGGGCCAGGGCTGTTGGAGGCACCCTTGATGCCCTGTCCCTCACTGCCAACATCCACAGCCTGGCCTCACTCCAGAAGACCTCGGGTCCAACAGCTTTTCCCATCCTCACTGCCATCGCCAGAGGCCCAGCTGCAGCCTCCAGAGCCCCTGTGGGACAGAGAGAACGGTCATCTGCAGTGTAGAGGGGGGCATCTATTCCCAGCAATGCTTGGGACAAGGTTGTCTGCAAGCCCTCCCGCTATTAGCTTGTATGTATGTGATGTTTAGTATAGTATATATAAGACAAAGACAGAATGGTGGGTTAATCATCCATCTCAAGAAATCAGAAAAAAACAAGAGAAGCCTAAGAGCATAGCAGGAAATAATAGCAGACAGGAAGGAAATAGAAAACATTCAATAAAAGCAGAACTACAAGTTTGTTCTTTTAAAAAATGAATAAAGCTGCAAAGAAGTTGGATCAAGATAAAAAGGAGGCACAAGTTACTCTCACTGGCAACGAAAGACATTACTGCAGCTTCTCAAACATGAAAGAGGCTAGAGCAGGACAGCTGCCACCTCACGGGGCATTCAGGCCCCCTGTGCCCCCAGAGCTCCAGCCACCCAGGAGGGGCTGTCCTTGTCCAAGCTACCCGAAAACCCCAAAGGGGGTGAGGGATGCTGGGAGTGACTTTGTGCCAGCGCACTTGAAAGTGTTAACTAACATGAGTAAGTTCCTAGAGGACAAAAGCTGACCCAAAAAGAAAAAAAATCTGAGCAGTCCTATGGCTACTAAAGAGCCAGAGCCGGTCAGAGCTCCGGGCCCAGATGGCCTTATTAGCAGAGCTCTACCCAACACTCACTGGGAGAAAAGAGAATTGAACAAACTCTCCCGGGGAATAGAAAAATAGGAAACATTTCCTGACTCATCTGTGAGACCAGCATTTCCACAAAACAATATGAAACGGGAAAATTATAGGCCAATCTCACTGATGGCCATAGATGTGAAGATCCTAAATGAAAATAGGAGGGAAAGTGGCGATGTATACAAAGGACATAACCTTGGGTCTAAGGTTAAATCTTAGACAAAATCAGTTTAATGCTGGAAAATGGGTTAATCTAATCCACTGCCTTAAAAAGAGTAAGGAAGGAAAACGTTTCTGATCATCAGTTCAATAGGTGCAGGTAAAGTGTTTGATAAAATTAAACATTCATTTGTGATAAAAAAAGAATAACCCTTAAGCCAACTACAAACTATTGACAACAGTACCCCACCCCCCGCCCAAAAATGAAGTACCTGGGATTAAAAAATACACAAGGCCTCATGGGCAACATTATGGAGGATGTTCAGGGAAGACATAAAGCAGGGGGGTATGTCCTTGTCATAGAATGGATGTCTATGTCAAGATGATAATAATCCCTGTGGTTGGCAGAGTAATAGCTCCCCACAAAGATGTCCGTGGTCCCCAGAACCTGTGACTGTGTTAAACTGCATGGCAAAGGGGATTAAGTTTGCAGATGGAATTAAGGTTGCTAATCCACTGACCACAATGGGGAGGTTACCCTGAGCCATCTGGTGGGTCCAATGTAATCACTATGGTCCTTAACAGTAGAAGAAGGGGACAGAGGAGGGAGAAGCAGAAAGCAGTAGTGTGGGAGGGACCCGGTCTGTGGTTGCTGGCTGTGAAGGTGGAGAAAGGGGCCATGGGCCAAGGATGCAGGCTGCCTCCAGAAGCTGGAAAAGGAGAGACAAATTCTCACCAGAGCCCCCAGCAGGAACACAGCCCCACTGACACCCTCTGGCTTTAGCCCCATGAGACACTTTCAGACCTCTGACCTCCAGAATTTAAGTTAATAAATCTGTGTTGTTTTATGTTTGTGATAATTTGTTACAGCAGCAATAAGATATGAGTAGACTTCAAAACTATTTATAAGTTGAAGGCATTCCCATTTAAAATCCCAATCAGGTTTTTGTGGAACTAGACAAGCAAATTCTAAAATTCACATGGAAGGTCAGAGCCAAGAATCATGAAGAATCTTGAAGAATAAAATGGGGCACCTGGGTAGCTCAGTCAGTTAAACATTAGACTCGATTTTGGCTCAGGTCATGATCTCAGTGTCGTGAAATTGAGCCCTGTGTCAGGCTCTGCATTCATCTGGGAGTCTGCTCAAGATTCTCTCTCTCCCCCCTCTGCCCTTCACCCTAATTGCACTCTCTCTCAAAAAGAAAAGTGGGGGGAGGATGACCTATCTGGGCAGCAAGGTCTATTTCATCAATAGTAATTAAGACACAAAATAACACAGTGTGATTGCTTCAGAAGGAAATTCAAAACCAGGCTTCAGTGAAACTCTTCTTTGGGGATGCTTCCATTTTGAGGGGCAAATCTAAAGAAGAGGAAGTCAGAATGGATCTACCTGGGGAGAAAGAGGGGACAGCACAGGGGGCTCCCGGGTGCTGGCCGCTCTCTCTTTATTGAGTGGGTGGTGGTGATATGGGTGTTTGCCTCATAATTTTGTTGAACGGTATGTTTATGTTTTATGCGTTTTACGGTATGATGTTATAATGATGTTTAATGCATCAAAATCAGATGAATTTAATTTCATTTAACACTTTCTGTTATTGTTATGTAAATCAAAAAGATGGAGAGCCCCAATTCATTCTTTTAAGCAGCCAGGACTAGAATAACAAAACCAGTTAAGGAGGTAGAAAAGAAACCCTGGGGGGGGGGGGGGCAAGATGGCGGAGGAGTCGGAGACCTGAACTTCATCTGGCCCCAGGAATTCAGCTAGAGAGTTATCAAGCCATTCTGAACACCTACAAACTCCACAGGAGATTGAAGAAAAGAATAGCAGCAATTCTATGGATAGAAAACGACCACTTACTGGAAGGTAGGAAGTCTGGAGAAGTGAATCCAAGGCAATATTTGGGAAGATAGACCACCTGGGGAGGGAGCCTCTGCCAGCCGGCTACCAGCAAGTGACAGAGCAGTGGAGCATGAAACTGGAACTTTTAGAAGTCTGCTCCATGGAGGGACATGGCTCCAGTGGCTAAGTGGGGGTGGAGCCCTCATGGGGACAGTGTGGTATCAGGACCTGTGGGGTCACAGAAAGACCGGGGGTGCCTGAGTGTGGCAGGTATCAGAGCGGGGAAGCTGGCTACAGAGATGGAGCTGAGGAGTGAGCTCTCAGCTCGGGGTTACCTTAAACCGTGATACCTGGCACAGTCAGGTCACTACCCTTTGAGAAGGGACCCCACAAGCAGCTGATTCAGGGAGACTCATCTTTCTCCCCCTGGGAGGAGTGGCGCTGGAGCACGTGGCAGGAATCTGCTGGGTTTGGAGACTCCAAACGGAGCCATGCACCAGAGATAGAAATGCTCGGTCATAGGTGAGCATGGACAGGTGAGCATGGACAGCGGCTGGAGACCAGGGAAACAGGAGGGACTGACTGCTTTTCTCTGAGGGCATACTGAGGAGTGGGGGTCCAAGCTCTTGGCTTCTCCAGGGCCGGAGACTAGAAGGCCTCCAGCTTCATTCCTGTCTTCCAAAGCTGTATGTAAAGCCTTCAGGGAACAAAAGCTCTGAGAGCGAACCCTAGTACATTACTTAGCCGGCCCTGGCAAGGGCGGTACAATTCTGCCTCAGGCAAGACATTTGAGATTCACTGCAATAGGCCACTCCCCCAGGAGATCAGCAAGAACATCCAGCCAAAACCAAGTTCACCAATCAATGAGAGCTGCTGAATTCCAGAGTTAGGGGAATACACTACAAGAATTATTGGCTTTTTCCCCATGATTCTTTAGTTTTTCAAAATTTTAAAATTTTCTTTATTTTTTTCTATTTTTTAAAAATTTTTCCTCTTTCCTATTTTAACCAACATCTTATCAATACCTTTTTAAAAATCTTTTTTAATTTTCATTTTTATAGCCATATTCCATCCTTCATCATATTTACCCTTATTTTTTGTATATATATAAGTCTTTCTTTAAAATTTTGGGAGTTAGTTTCTTCTAACAGACCAAAAGACACCCAAAATCTAGTGTGTAGCTCTGTTCTATTCACCAGTCTGATCATATTCTTTTTTTTCCTCACCCCCGCCCCCAGTTTGGGGTCTCTTCTGATTTGTTTAGTGTATATTTTTCTGGGTTTGTTGTTCCCCTGTTTGCATTTTGTTCTCCCATTCATCTATTCTTCTCTGGACAAAATGACAAAACGGAAAAACTACCCTCAAAAAAAAAAAAAAAAAGAGGAAGAGGCAGTACTGACTGGCAGGGACCTAATCAATATGGACATTAGTAAAATGTCGGAACTAGAGTTCAGAATGATGATTATAAAGATACTAGCTGGTCTCGAAAAAAGCATAGAAGATACTAGAGAATCTCTTTCTGGAGAGATAAAAGAACTAAAATCTAATCAACTCAAAATAACAGTTATTATTGAGGTACAATAAAAAATGAAGGCTCTAACTGCTAGGATAAATTAGGCAGAAGAGAGAATTAGTGATATAGAAGACCAAGTGACAGAGAATAAAGAAACCGAGATAAGGAGGGATAAACAATTACTGGATCTCAAGGGGGAGAATTTGAGAGATAACTGATACCCTAAGATGAAACAATATTAGAATAATTGGGATCCCAGAAGAAGAATAAAGAGAGAGGGTAGAAGGTATGTTGGAGCAGATTTTAGCAGAGAACTTCCGTAATTTGGAGAAGGAAGGAGGCATCAAATTCCAGGAGACACAGAGAACCCCCCCCTCAATATCAATAAAAATAGGTCCACACCCCATCATCTAATAGTAAAACTTAAAAGTCTCAGAGATAAAGAAAAAATCCTGAAAGCAGTTCAGGACAAGAGGTCTGTAACCTACAATGGTAGAAATACTAGATTGGCAGCAGTCCTATCCACAGAGACATGGCAGGGCAGAAAGGACTGGCATGATATATTCAGAGCAGTAAATGAGAAAAATATCCAGCCAAGAATACTATATCCAGCTAGGCTATCATTGAAAATAGAAGGAGAGATAAAAAGCTTCCAGGAAAAACAAAAGCTAAAAGAATTTGCAAACACCAAACCAGCCCTACAGGGAATATTGAAAGGCGTCCTCTAAGCAAAGAGAGAGCCTAAAAGTAACATAGACCAGAATGGAACAGAGACAATATACAATAATAGTCACCTTACAGGCAATACATTGGCACTAAATTCATATCTCTCAATAGTTACCCTGAATGTTAATGGGCTAAATGCCCCAATCAAAAGACACAGGGTATCAGAATGGATGAAAAAACAAAACCCATCAAAATGCTGTCTACAAGAAACTCCTTTTAGACCCAAAGACACCTCCAGATTTAAAGTGAGGGGGTGGAAAACAATTTTCATGCTAATGGATATCAAAAGAAAGCTGGGGTGGCAATTCTTATATCAGACAAATTAGATTGTAAACCAAAGACTATAATAAGAGATGAGGAAGGACACTATATCATACTCAAGGGGTCTATCCAACAAGAAGATCTAACAGTTTTAAATATCTATGTCCCTAACATAGGAGCAGCCAATTATACAAGCCAATTAATAACAAAATCAAAGAAACACATAGACAATAATACAATAATAGTAGGGGACTTTAACCCCATCCCCTCACTGAATGGACAGATCATCTAAACAAAAGATCAACAAGGTAATAAAGGCTTTAAATGACACACTGGACTAGATGGACATCACAGATATATTCAGAACATTTCATCCCAATGCAACAGAATACACATTCTTCTCTAGTACACATGGAACATTCTCCTGGATAGATCACATCCCAGGTCACAAATCAGGCCTCAAATAGTACCAAAAGATTGGAATCATTCCCTGCATATTTTTGGACCACAGTGTTTTGAAACTAGAACTCAATCACAAGAGGAAATTTGGAAAGAACTCAAATACATGGAGGCTGAAGGGCATCCTTCTAAAGAATGAATTGGGCCAACCAGGAAATCAAAGGAGAATTTTTTTAAAATTGATGGAAACAAATGAAAATGAAAACACAACTGTTCAAAATCTTTGGAATGCAGCAAGGATGGTCCTAAGAGGGAAGTATGTATCAATACAATGATTTTCAAGAAACAAGAAAGGTCTTAAATACACAACCTAACCCTACCCCTAAAGGAGCTGGAGAAACAACAGCAAATAAAGCCTAAACTCAGCAGGAGAAGAGAAATAATAAAGATCAGAGCAGAAAACAATGGAACAGAAACCAAAAGAACAGTAGAACAGATCTAAGAACAGAACTAAGAACTGGTTCTTTGAAAGAATAAGATTGATAAACCCCTGGCCAGACTTATCAAAAAGAAAAGAGAAAGGACCCAAATTTTTAAAAAATCATGAATGAAAAAGGAGCAATCACAACCAACACCAAATACAATTATAAGAACATATTATGAGCAACTATATGCCAGCAAATTAGATAATCTGGAAGAAATGGATGCATTCCTAAAGACATATAAATGACCAAAACTGAGCCAGGAAGAAATAGAAAACCTGAACAGACCCATAACCAGTAAGGAAATTGAAGCAGTAATTAAAAATCTCCCAAAGAACAAGAACACAGGGCCAAATGACTTCCCAGGGGACTTCAAACAGACTTTTTTTTTAATTTTTAATAATTTTTTGAATTTTTTTATAAACACATAATGTATTATTATCCCCAGGGGTACAGGTCTGTGAATCGCCAGGTTTACACACTTCACAGCACTCACCATAGCACATACCCTCCCCAATGTCCATAACCCCACCACCCTCTCCCTAAACCCCTCCTCCTGGCAACCCTCAGTTTGTTTTGTGAGATTGAGCCTTTCATGGTTTCTCTCCCTCCCAATCCCATCCTGTTTCATTTATTCTTTTCCTACCCCCAAACCCCCTATGTTGCATCTCCACTTCCTCATATCAGGGAGATCATATGATAATTGTCTTTCTCCAATTGACTTATTTCGCTAAGCATAATACCCTCTAGTTCCATCCACATTGTCATAAATGGCAAGATTTCATTTCTTTTGATGGCTTCATAGTATTCCATTGTGTGTGTGTGTGTGTGTGTGTGTGTGTGTGTGTGTGTGTGTGTGTATCACATCTTCTTTATTCATTCATCTGTTGATGGACATCTAGGTTCTTTCCACAGTTTGGCTATTGTGGACATTGCTGCTATAAACATTCAGGTGCACGTGCCCCTTCAGATCAGATACATTTATATCTTTAGGGTAAATACCCAATAGTGCAATTGCTGGGTCGTAGGGTAGTTCTATTTTCAACTTTTTGAGGAACCTCCATGCTGTTTTCCAGAGTGGCTGCACAAGCTTGCATTCCCGCCAACAGTGTAGGAGGGTTCCCCTTTCTCCACATCCTCGCCAACATCTGTCTTTTCCTGACTTGTTAATTTTCGCCATTCTGACTGGTGTGAGGTGGTATCTCATTGAGGTTTTGATTTGTATTTCCCGGATGCCGAGTGATGTGGAGCACTTTTTCATGTGTCTGTTGGCCATCTGGATGTCTTCTTTGCAGAAATGTCTGTTCATGTCTTCTGCCCATTTCTTGACTGGGTTATTTGTTCTTTGGGTATTGAGTTTGGTTAAGTTCTTTATAGATTTTGGATACTAGTCTTTTATCCGTTATGTCGTTTGCAAATATCTTCTCCCATTCTGTCAGTTGTCTTTTGGTTTTGTTAACTGTTTCCTTTGCTGTGCAAAAGCTTTTGATCTTGATGAAGTCCCAATAGTTCATTTTTGCCCTTGCTTCCCTTGTCTTTGGCAATGTTCCTAGGAAGACGTTGCTGAGGCTGAGGTCAAAGAGTTCGCTGCCTGTGTTCTCCTCAAGGATTTTGATGGATTCCTTTCTCACACTGAGGTCTTCCATCCATCTTGAGTCTATTTTCGTGTGTGGTGTAAGGAAATGGTCCAGTTAATTTTTCTGCATGTGACTGTCCAATTTTCCCAACACCATTTGTTGAAGAGGCTGTCTTTTTTCCATTGGACATTCTTTCCTGTTTTGTCGAAGATTAGTTGACCATAGAGTTGAGGGTCTATTTCTGGGTTCTCTATTCTGTTCTATTGATCTATGTGTCCATTATTGTGCCAGTACCATACTGTCTTGATGATGACAGCTTTGTAATAGAGCTTGAAGTCTAGAATTGTGATGCCACCAACTTTGGCTTTCTTTTTCAACATTCCTCTGGCTATTCGAGGTCTTTCTGGTTCCATATAAATTTTAGGATTATTTGTTCCATTTCTTTGAAAAAAATGGATGGGATTTTGATAGGGATTACATTAAATGTGTAGATTGCTTTAGGTAGCATAGACATTTTCACAATAGTTGTTCTTCCAATCCATGAGCATGGAATATTTTTCCATTTCTTTGTGTCTTCCTCAATTTCTTTCATGAGTACTTTATAGTTTTCTGAGTATAGATTCTTTGCCTCTTTGGTTAGGTTTATTTGCAGGTATCTTAAGGTTTTGGGTGCAATTGTAAGTGGGATTGACTCCTTAATTTCTCTTTCTTCTCTCTTGCTCTTGGTGTAAAGAAATGTAACTGATTTCTGTGCATTGATTTTATATCCTGACACTTTATTGAATTCCTATACAAGTTCTAGCAGATTTGGAGTGGAGTCTTTTGGGTTTTCCACACATAGTATCATATCATCTGCAAAGAGTGATAGTTTGACTTCTTCTTTGCTGATATGGATGGCTTTCATTCTTTTTTGTTGTCTGATTGCTGAGGCTAGGACTTTAGTACTATGTCGAATAGCAGTGGTGATAATGGACATCCCTACCATGTTCCTGACCTTAGCAGAAAAGCTTTCAGTTTTTCTCCATTGAGCATGATATTTGTGGTGGGTTTTTCATAGATGGCTTTGATAATATTGAGGTATGTGTCCTCTATCCCTACACTTTCAAGAGTTTTGATCAGGAAAGGATGCTGTACTTTGTCAAATGCTTTTTCAGCATCTATTGAGAGTATCATATGGTTCTTGTTCTTTCTTTTATTAATGTGTTGTATCACACTGATTGATTTGCGGATGTTGAACCAACCTTGCAGCCCTGGAATAAATCCCACTTGTTCGTGGTGAATAATCCTTTTAATGTACTATTAAAGTACTAATAGTATTAAAGTACTATTAAAAGTATTATTATTGGCTAGTATTTTGGTTAGAATTTTCGCATCTGTGTTCCTCAAGGATATTGGTTTGTAATTCTCTTTTTTGATGGGATCCTTGTCTGGTTTTGGGATCAAGGTGATGCTGGCCTCATAAAATAAGTTTGGAAGTTTTCCTTCCATGTCTATTTTTTGGAACAGTTTCAGGAGAATAGGAATTAGTTCTTCTTTAAATGTTTGGTAGAATTCTCCTGGGAAGCCGTCTGGCCCTGGGCTATTGTTTGTTTGGAGATTTTTGATGACTGTTTCAATCTCCTTACTGGTTATGGGTCTGTTCAGGTTTTCTATCTCTACGAATATATCCATTTCTTCCAGATTGTCAAATTTGTTGGCGTAGAGTTGCTCATAATATGTTCTTATAATTGTTTGTATTTCTTTGGTGTTAGTTGTGATCTCTCCTCTTTCATTCATGATTTTATTTATTTGGGTCCTTTCTCTTTTCTTTTTGATAAGTCTGGCCAGGAGTTTATCAATCTTATTAATTCTTTCAAAGAACCAGCTCCTAGTTTTGTTGATTTGTTCTGTTGTTTTTTGTTTTGTTTTTTTGGTTTCTATTTCATTGATTTCTGCTCTGATCTTTATGATTTCTCTTCTCCTGCTGGGTTTAGGCTTTCTTTGTTATTCTTTCTCCAGCTCCTTTAGGTGTAGAGTTAGGTTGTGTATTTGAGACCTTTCTTGTTTCTTGAGAAAGGCTTGTATCACTATACATTTTCCTCTCAGGACACAGCCTTTGCTGTGTCCCACGGATTTTGAACTGTTGTGTTTTCATTGTCATTTGTTTCCATGAATTTTTTCAATTCTTCTTTAATTTCCTGGTTGACCCATTCATTCTTTAGAAGGATGCTGTTTAGTCTCCATGTATTTGCGTTCTTTCCAAATTTCCTCTTGCGACTGAGTTCTAGCTTCAGAGCATTGTGGTCTGAAAATATGCAGGGAATGATCCCAATCTTTTGATACTGGTTGAGACCTGATTTATGACCCAGGATGTGATCTATTCTGGAGAATGTTCCATGTGCACTAGAGAAGAATGTGTATTCTGTTGCTTTGGGATGAAATGTTCTGAATATATCTGTGATGTCCATCTGGTCCAGTGTGTCATTTAAGGCCTTTATTTCCTTGTTGATCTTTTGCTTGGATGATCTGTCCATTTCCATGTGGGGAGTGTTAAAGTCCCCTACTATTGTTGTATTATTGTCTATGTGTTTCTTTGATTTTGTTATTAGTTGGTTTATATAGTTGGCTGCTCCCACGTTAGGGGCATAGATATTTAAAATTGTTAGATCTTCTTGTTGGACAGACCCTTTGAGTATGATATAGTGTCCTTCCTCATCTTTTATTATAGTCTTTGGCTTAAAATCTAATTGATCTGATATAAGGATTGCCACCCCAGCTTTCTTTTGATATCCATTAGCATGAAAATTGTTTTCCACCCCCTCACTTTAAATCTGGAGGTGTCTTTGGGTCTAAAAGGAGTTTCTTGTAGACAGCATTTTGATGGGTTTTGTTTTTTTTTAAATCCATTCTGATACCCTGTGTCTTTTGATTGGGGCATTTAGCCCATTTACATTCAGGGTAGCTATGGAGAGATATGAATTTAGTGCCAATGTATTGCCTGTAAGGTGACTATTATTGTATATTGTCTCTGTTCCTTTCTGGTCTGTGTTACTTTTAGGCTCTCACTTTGCTTAGAGGACCCCTTTCAATATTCCTTGTAGGGCTGGTTTGGTGTTTGCAAATTCTTTCAGTTTTTGTTTTTCCTGGAAGCTTTTTATCTCTCCTTCTATTTTCAATGATAGCCTAGCTGGATATAGTATTCTTGGCTGCATGTTTTTCTCATTTAGTGCTCTGAATATGTCATGCCAGTTCTTTCTGGCCTGACAGGTCTCTGTGGATAAGTCTGCTGCCAATCTAATATTTTTACCATTGTATGTTACAGACTTCTTGTCCCGGGCTGCTTTCAGGATTTTCTCTTTGTCACTAAGACTTGTAAATTTTATTATTAGATGACGGGGTGTGGACCTATTCTTATTGATTTTGAGGGGGGTTCTCTGCACCTCCTGGAATTTTATGCTTGTTCCCTTTGCCATATTAGGGAAATTCTATACAATAATTCTCTCCAATATACCTTCTGCTCCCATCTCTCTTTCTTCTTCTTCTGGAATCCCAATTCTTCTAATGTTGTTTCATCTTATGGTATCACTTATCTCTCGAATTCTCCCCTTGTGGTCCAGTAGCTGTTTGTCCCTCTTTTGCTCAGCTTCTTTATTCTCTGTCACTTGGTCTTCTATATCACTAATTCTCTCTTCTGCCTCATTTATCCTAGCAGTTAGAGCCTCCATTTTTTATTTCACCTCATTAATAGCTTTTTTGATTTCAACTTGGTTAGATTTTAGTTCTTTTATTTCTCCAGACAGGTTTCTCTAATATCTTCCATGCCTTTTTTGAGCCCAGCTAGCACCTTGAGAATCGTCATTCTGAACTCTAGATCTGACATATTACCAATGTCCATATTGATTAGGTCCCTAGCCTTCGGTACTGCTTCGTGTTCTGTTTTTTTGTGGTGAATTTTTCCACCTTGTCATTTTATCCAGGTAAGAATATATGAAGGAACAAATAAAATACTAAAAGGATGGAAAAGATCCCAGGAAAATGTGCTTTATCCAAATCAAAAGAGGCCCCAAATTGTTGGGGGAGTAAGGGGGTAAAAAGAAGTTCAGAAAAAAAAATTTTTAAAAGAAAACAAATAAAGAAAAAATATAAAAAAGAAAAAATATATATATTAGACTAGTGAATCGAACAGGGACACCCACTTAATTTTGGGAGTATTTTGGTCTCTTAGAAGAAACTATCTCCCAAAACCTTAAAGAATGAAAAACATATATAAGGGTAAACATAATGAAGGGATGGAATATGACTATAAAGATGAAAATTTAAAAAAAAATTTCTTAAAAAGGAGTTGATGAGATAAGTTGGTTGGGAGAATAAAGAAAAAGAAAGTGGAGAGAATTTGCTCAGGCTGGAGGCTAGAACAAAGCCCTGTGCTAGATTTAGAGTGTATTTAGATCTATTAGAAGAAGTTGTACCCCAATTTTTTTTAGAAGAAAAAACCCTATGTGTATACAAAAAATAAAGTTAGATACAATGAAGGATAAAATATGACTATAATAAGGAAGGTTCAAAAAAGTTTTTTTTAATGAAAGATATGTTAAGATAAACTAGTTAAAAATGTTAAAAGAGGAAAGGGTAAAAATTTTAAAAAATTAGCAGAAGAAAAATTAAAATTAAAAAAATTTAATTAACTTTGCAAGACTAAAGAATCATGGGGAGAAAGCCATGTATTCCATGCTTTGCTTTCTCCTCCTCTGGAATTCCGCTGTTCTCCCTGGTAAGTGAACTTGGTCTTGGCTGGATTTCTTGTTGATCTTCTGGGGGAGGGGCCTGTTGTAGTGATTCTCGGGTGTCTTTGCTGGAGGTGGAATTGGACCGCCCTTGCCAGGGGCCAGGCTAAGTAATTTGCTCGGGTCCAATTTGGGGAGCTTTTGTTCCCTGAACGCTTTCTGTAGATCTCTGGAGGACAGGAATGAAAATGGTGGCCTCCCAATCTCCGGCCCGGAGAGCTCAGGGCCTCACTCCTCAGTGCGTCCTTGGAGAAAAGCGCTCAATCACTCCCATCTCCCTGGCCTCTGGCCGCGCTCCCAGCTCACCCAGCCTGTGACCAAGTGTCTCTGTCTCTGGCACATAGCCCTGCCTGGAGTCCCTGAACCCCACAGATCCCTGAGCTCTTCCAGAGGAGTCTCCCTGGATCTTGTGGGGTCCCTACTAACAGAGAAGTGACCTCTGCCACGGATCACGATTTAAGGTGACCCCGAGTTGAGAGCTCACTCCTCTGCTCTGTCTCTGTAGCCGGCTTCCCTGCTCTAATACCTGTGAGCTCTGTGACACTCAGACAGCCCCAACCCTTCTGTGACCCCACGGGACCTGAGGCCACACTGTCCCCGCATGGGCTTCACCCCGGCTTAGCGTCTGGAGCGATGTCCCTCCGTGGAGCAGACTTTTAAAAGTTCTGATTTTGTGCTCCATTGCTCCACCACTTGCTGGGAGCCGGCCCCTCCCCCTGCAGGCTATTCTCCCGTCGCTTTGGATTCACTTCTCCGCCGGTCCTACCTTTCAGAATGTGGTCGATTTTCTGTTTCTAGAATTGTTGCTCTTCTTCTCTTCAACCTCCTATTGGATTTGTAGGTGTTCAGAATGGTTTGATAAGCTATCTAGCTGATCTCCTGCTACCTGATGTCATCTCAGCCTGCTACTTCTCCACCATCTTGACTCCTCCCCCGCAACCAGACATTTAAAAAAGAATTAATACCTATTCTCCTGAAACTGTTCCAAAAAATAGACATGAAAGGAGAACTTCCAAACTCATTTTATGAGGCCAGCATTACCTTGATTCCAAAACCAGACACAGATTCCATAAAAAAAGAGAATTACAGACCACTATCTCTGATGAACATGGATGCAGAAATTCTCACCAATATACTAGGCAATAGGATCCAACAGTACATTAAAAAGATTATTCACTGTGTCCAAGTGGGATTTATTCCTGGGCTGCAAGTTTTGTTCAACATCCACAAATCAATCAGCGTGATACACTACATGAATAAAAGAAGAACAAGAACCATATGATACTCTCAAAAGATGCAGAAAAAGCATTTGACAAAGTGCAGCATCCTTTCCTGATCAAAACTCTTCACAGTGTGGGAATAGAGGGCACATACCTCAATATCATAAAAGCCATCTATGAAAAACCCACAGCAAATATCATTCTCAATGGAGAAAAACTGAGAGCTTTTCCCCTAGGGTCAGGAACATGGCAGGGATGTCCACTATCACCACTGCTATTCAACATAGTACTAGAAACCCTAGCCTCAGCAATCAGAAAACAAAAAGAAATAAGATGTATCCAAATTGGCAAAAAAGTCAAACTGTCACTCTTTGCATATGATATGATACTATATGTGGATAACCAAAAAGACTCCCCCCAAAACTGCTAGAACTCATACAGGAATTCAGTAAAGTGTCAGGATATAAAATCAATGCACAGAAATCAGTTGCATTTCTGTACACCAACAACAAGACAGAAGAAAGAGAAATTAAGGAGTCAATCCCATTTACAATTGTCCCCGAAACCATAAGATACCTAGGAATAAATCTAACCAAAGAGGCAAAAGATCTGTGCTCAGAAAACTATAGAATACTCATGAAAGAAATTGAGGAAGACACAAATGGAAAAACGTTCCATGCTCATGGATTGGAAGAAAAACTATTGTGAAAATGTCTATACTACCTAGAGCAATCTATACATTTAATGCAATCCCTATCAAAATACCATCAACTTTTTTCAAAGAAATGGAACAAATAATCCTAAAAATTTTTATAGAACCAGAAAAGACCCTGAAAAGCCAGAGGAATGTTGAAAAAGAAAACCAAAGCTGGCGGCATCACAATTCCAGATTTCAAGCTCTATTACAAAGCTGTCATCATCAAGACAGTATGGTACTGGCCAAGCACAGACACATAGATCAATGAAACTGAATAGAGAGCCCAGAAATGGACCCTCAACTCTATGGTCAACTAATCTTCGACAAAACAGGAAAGAATGTCCAATGGAAAAAAGACAGCCTCTTCAACAAATGGTGTTGGGAAAATTGGACAGTCACATGCAGAAAAATGAAGCTAGACCATTTCCTTACACCACACACGAAAATAGACTCAAGATGGATGGAAGACCTCAGTGTGAGAAAGGAATCCATCAAAATCCTTGAGAAGAACACAGGCAGTGAACTCTTTGACCTCAGCCACAGCAACTTCTTCCTAGAAACATTGCCAAAGACAAGGGAAGCAAGGGCAAAAATGAACTATTGGGACTTCATCAAGATCAAAAGCTTTTGCACAGCAAAGGAAACAGTTAACAAAACCAAAAGACAACTGACAGAATGGGAGAAGATATTTGCAAACGACATAACGGATAAAAGACTAGTATCCAAAATCTATAAAGAACTTAACCAAACTCAATACCCAAAGAACAAATAACCCAGTCAAGAAATGGGCAGAAGACATGAACAGACATTTCTGCAAAGAAGACATCCAGATGGCCAACAGACACATGAAAAAGTGCTCCACATCACTCGGCATCCGGGAAATACAAATCAAAACCTCAATGAGATACCACCTCACACCAGTCAGAATGGCGAAAATTAACAAGTCAGGAAAAGACAGATGTTGGCGAGGATGTGGAGAAAGGGGAACCCTCCTACACTGTTGGCGGGAATGCAAGCTTGTGCAGCCACTCTGGAAAACAGCATGGAGGTTCCTCAAAAAGTTGAAAATAGAACTACCCTACGACCCAGCAATTGTACTACTGGGTATTTGCCCTAAAGATACAAATGTAGTGATCCGAAGGGGCACATGTACCCGAATGTTTATAGCAGCAATGTCCACAATAGCCAAACTATGGAAAGAACCTAGATGTCTATCAACCGATGAATGGATAAAGATGTGATGTGATGTGATGTGTGTGTGTGTGTGCATGAATATTATGCAGCCATCAAAAAATATGAAATCTTGCCATTTGCAATGATGTGGATGAAACTAGAGGGTATTATGCTAAGTGAAATAAGTCAATCAGAGAAAGACAATTATCATATGATCTCACTGATACGAGGAATTTGAGAAACAAGACAGAGGATCATAGGGGAAGGGAGGGCAAAATGAAATGAGACAAAACCAGAGAAGGAGACAAACCATAAGAGACTCTTAATCTCACGAAACAAACTGAGGGTTGCTGGAGGGTGGGGGGGAGAGATGGGATGGCTGGGTGATGGCCATCAGGGAGGATATGTGCTATGATGAGCACCGTGAGTTGTGTAAGACTGATGAATCACAGACCTGTACCCCTGAAACAAATAATACATTATATGTTAATTTTTAAAAAAAGAAACCGTGGGTGAAACTTACTTAAGAATAACAAAACAAAACTCCTAGACAAAATATTAGCAACCGGGATGGAGCAGCGGGTAAATGGTACCACATGCTGTGACTAAGCAGGGTTGATTCCAGGAGCATGAATGGGTTCCTCAGAAGCCACCCAATCCCTGTAACTCATCCCACCACCAAACCAAACCATGTCCGTAAGTTTGAGAAAGAAGCGTTGCCACAACAGACATCCCTAATGGAAACACACGCAGCAACAGGAGGGAGCAGCTTCCCTACTACAAACGATCCCATCTCCCACCAAGCATCAGAAAGTGCCCTCTAGTAGCAGACAAGCAGGGGAGGAGGGTTTGGTTGGTGGCTTTCTCTAGCAACGTGCACAGTGGGCGGGAGGGGCCGGGACCTACCCCAAAGCCCCCGTGATGTGACAAGTGCCCCTGGGAGATGCTGAATCTCACTTAGGGGTTAGTGAAAGCAACACTGTCATCGCTGTCCTGCTGCCCTGGTCCAAGTTCCATCACGCCCCTGCACCTCGCCTCGCACAGGCACAAACGTTCCAGAAGACTCCCCGCAGCCCTGTAAGAAAGGACAGTGGGGCACGGCCCAAGCACAGCCAAGAGAAGGAGGGCGGAGCAGCTGTGTGTCCATCCAGGCGAATATTCTGCTCACTCAGTAACTGGCCAGGGCTGGGTGTGCTGACACGGCCACAGCCGCAGCTTCGCTCTGTGGTTCCCACCTAAGCTGAACTTTCACGCAGCCTGTGACCCCGCAGTTCCACCCCTGGGCATCTACCCAAGAGAAGTGAGCACGTGAGTCCCCGAAAACACATGGACACGAATGCTCATGGCAGCCTGACTCACGGGAGCCCCACACTGGAAACACAAATGGTGGGAGCCCCACTCAACCCCAGAGGACACAGCGATGAAAAGCCACAGAGGTCCATCCCCTGCCTCCGCAGAACAGAGCATGGGCAAGCACAGAAACATCTACTCCTGGGAGCAGCAGACTGGATGGAACCTTCTGGAAAGATGGGAAGGTCCTACATTTTGACCTGGGGGCCGCTCCCACTCGTGTGCACGTAGGTAACACACACCGAGATGGACATCTAGCACTCGTGCACTTTAGACATTTCACTTGTGTGTTGTGTGTCACACCTCAGTTCTTCAAAGCTTAAAAAATAAAAATACCAATAGTTAAAAATATGAATGATCTTAATGAAATCAACCAATTACAGGAGGATGTTGTCCTGTTATTTACATAAAGCCTAAAATCACATAAATCCTGTTGCCTTTGGCCAACATAGTACATAACAAAGTGTAAAGCCCATGAAGGAAGGACTGACTCCCAGTTCTAGACAGCCGTCTGCTCTGGGGCGGGAGAGAGACAGCTGGAGACCGCATGCCTCCACTCCATCTGTCAAGTTCATTCCTTCTGGTCAGTGGTGCACAAACAAATATTTGTTAAATTAGCACCCGTGTTTTTGTGATGGCCTAAGACGGCTCTTAATAAAGGTCGCAATTCAGATCATGTTTCTCCCCTGCTCAAAATCCTACCATGGCTCCCCAGTGCCCTCAAGAATAAAATCCCTCCTCCTACAGGTCCAGCCCAGTCCCGGCTCTGGCTTCAATGCACACTCCCCTTCCCTCTGCTCCTGCCACCCCTGCCTCTTTGCCCCCAGCTCATCTCCCCTGCACCCTTTGTACACAGGTCCCCTCCCAGTGCTGCCTTCTCTTGGCTGCCTTCTTTTTTTTTTTTTTTTTAAAGATTTTATTTATTTATTTGACAGACAGAGATCACAAGTAGGCAGAGAGGCAGGCAGAGAGAGAGAGGGAAACAGGCTATCTGCCGAGCAGAGAACCCGATGTGGGGCTCGATCCCAGGACCCCGGGATCATGACCTGAGCCGAAGGCAGAGGCTTTAACCCACTGAGCCACCCAGGCGCCCTCTTGGCTGCCTTCTTGACAGCGACAGGTCAACTCAAATGGCACTTTCCCCCTGCCACTCGAGCTTGTCCCTACTGGCAATTGTCCTTTGTTCCACATTCTTCTGTGCTCCCCATCTGCCTTAGAAGGCACCCAAAGCCAGGGTCCCCTGTCTGGTTTGCCATGGCAGTATCCCCAGGCTGCACCCAGCAGTCCTGGGCTGGGACAGGGATCTGCGGACACGCCCACCGGTTCTGACAGTCATCACCACAAGGGGGCGCCTAGAGGTCAGAAATCAAACAGGACCGGGCCACTGGGAGACGCAGGCAGGACAGACCCTCTCTGAACCCAGGGGCGCCCCAGTCCCCTTGTAGCCCTCCTGGGGTTCTCACTGCAGCCTGCCTGTGACAGATGTGCAGATGGAGGCTTGGAAAGGTCACAGAAAGATTATGGGTTCTGAATGTGTCCCGATGGCCCAGGGGAGCCTTCTCAGACCCTCTGGAAGAAGCTAGGGAAGCAGCAGATGGGGGGTTGGGGGGACTGGGAGCCCTGACTTTGGGTTGGGAACTGTGGTCCCCACTGGTCACTCTGTCCTGGCTAGAAGGACCAAGTCATGACCAGCCAGGGGTCAGACTGACCCTCCCAAAATCAGGGAACCTCCACTCAGGTTGCCCAGTCCCTGCCTGAGCCCTGCAGTCCCCACGGTACACAAGGGGAACTGAGGCACAAAGACAGCCCAGAGCAGTCCCCTATACCCAGTACTACCCACCGACCTGCTCTAGCTGCACTCTGGGGTGGGGAAGGAGGACTGGGGAGAGAGCAGGCAGGGTGACCCTCACCCACTTTCTTCCAGCTCCGTATTCCACAAATAGGGAACTGGGTCTGTCTCTCACCCAGGCTTTCCTGGGGTCCCCAGATCAAAACTGAGCCCCACAAACCAGCTCCCCTTGCTACGTGACCTGAGCAGGCTCCTTGCCCTCTCTGGGGCTGTTTCCACATCCATGCTGGGGCTTCTGCAGGCTAATTGGTTAGAAGAAAAAAATCTCTTGAAGAAGGAAGTTTCAGGTTGCTGTCAATCAGGTGGGAGCTCTTGGGTCGCCCTCTCTAGGGGCCACGATCCTTTTAGAAGGCGAGAAGACCACGGCGGTACCGATCTGTCATCGTTTTTCAGCTGAGGCGAAGTTCACATGACATACAGTTCGCCATTTTAAAGTGAGCAATTCTGTGGCATTTAGGGCATTCACAATATTATGCAACCACCACCTCTATCTCATTCCAGAACATTCTATCACCCCACAAGGAAACCTGGTTCCATGAGCAGTCCCTCCCCGCCCTCCTCCCCCATCTCCCCAGCAGCGGCCAATCTGCTTTCTGCCTCTGTGCCTTTGCCTCCAAGGGACACTTCGTGTAAGTGGAATCATACGGTATTTGTGTTTTGGGACCCACTTCTGTCACCCAGCGAAGTGTCCTCGAGGTTCATGCATGTTGTCTCATGTGTCAGGGCTTTCTGTGGCTGAGTGATACGCCGCTGTATGGACCTGCCACATTTGTTCACCTGCCCGTCCCCTGAGGGACACGTGCGCTGTGTCCACCTTCCGGCGACCGTGACTAGGGCTGCCGTGAACATGGTGTAAAAAAACCTGTTTGGGTCCCCACATTTGGGATATATACTTGGGATGGAAATTGCTGACTATATGGTAACTCGGGCTTAATTTTTGAGGGATATCCCTGGTTTTTATAAGGTTAAGAGGTCATGGCACCTGGGAATACCGTGCCTGGAAATTTCTGGCAAGTTCTTTTGGATGAACTCTTTCCTCTGCACCCACCTGCCTCTCCCATCAGCCCCCGCTCCACCCTCACTGACCACGGCCCCTCCTCCCAGTGACCCCAGCCCGCCAGCCCCCACCCCCACCCCCCACCCAACGACTACACACTGCTTCACATCACACTTTCTTTTTAAGGTTTTATTTATTTATTTGAGAAAGAGAGAGGAGGCAGGGGGAGGAGCAGAGGGAGAGGAACAAGCAGACTTTGCGCTGAGGGCAGAGCCCAACGGAAGGCTCGATCCCAGGACCCTGAGATCATGACCTGGGCCGAAGGCAGACGCTTAATGACTGAGCCACCCAGGTGCCCCCACCCACACACTTTTAATGCTACTGATAGTTTGTGTATTTAAAGTCTACCCCATTGTTTTTCATTTAAGTGAGTCCGTATATTCACTTTCGGATTGAGATAGAACAGGCAGCAAGATGTGCCTGATACTCAGATCTTGTATGAAGCCTGACCCATGTTCATCTCCATATGTTCAGATGGACACAGAGCACCCCATCCACCCCTCACCCCGTGCCCCACACCGCAGGCTCCCTTCGGAGCTCCCTGAGCGAGCCATCCCCATCGCTCGGTCTCCCCTGTTCCAGAGTCCAGACAAACGGCATCCCACAGTGCCTCCTGTTCCGGATCTGGCTGCTGCTACTCGGCTCTGTGCCGGTGAGATTCAGCCACGTCGGAACGGGGACTTGGGGACTGGGACTCGGCTTGCTCCATTTCCTCACCAGCACTCAGTGTTACCAGCCTTTTCCTCGGCAGCCCTGCTGCGGGTGCTGGGGTTCACGCCCGTTCCGACCGCACTGCAATCCGGCTCCACTGAGGTAAACCCAGTGGGGTGCCAACCGCACCCCCTTTGTCGAGCCGCACCCTCTGCCCTTGGCTTCTGAGCCACCACCTCCTCCCGGGGTTTCCTCCCATGGCTCCTTCTCCGCCCCGCAGATGGATCCTTTCTCCACTTGACCTTGAAACGAAGATGGCTTCAGGTCCTCCGGCCTCCCAGGAGAGACCATAGGGCAAACGGGTCCCCAGAAGAACTCACTGTCTTTCCTGGCACCCCGTTCCTCTTCCTCACTCTGAGGACCTCTCCTGTTTCAGCGAGCCCGGGCCGGGCTGTTCCACGGCACGAAGGGGAAACTGAGGCTCACCTTCCCCCGTATCAGTCAGCGCTGCTCCTGCTCTTCCCACCTCCTGAATCTCACCTCCCCACCCACTGGCCCCTCCCCTCCCACCTCACCCGGCTTGAGTCCCTGCACTGGATGAGCCCAGCTTCTGACGGCTCCCACCCCACCCCCCAGCCCAGCCTGCTGGCACTTAACGCTTTCGTAGGCCACCAAAGGGAGGCTCCTTAGACCATGAGGGGCCCGGCTCGTGGCGTTTCACCAACGCCCCGGCCTTTGTCCCCTGACCAGGCCCAGACCCACAGGCAAGTCCTCGCCCCATCTGGCTCCTCTGCCCTCTCCAGCCCCTCCCTCACAGTCATTCATTCTGGTATTTATTGAGCACCTGCTGTATACTGAGTCTGGTTCATAATGCAGGGAGGCAACTAGACCAGACAAAACCCCTCCCCTGGGGCACAGCGAGGTGGGAGTGACAGTTATCTCCATGCTCCTGCATGTGGGGGCTGATGGGGTACGAAAGGCCCCCCCCCCCGGCACGCACTCCCTGTGGAGACTGAGGCTTGGGCAGAGGACTGAGGCTTGGAGTCTGGGGTTGGAGCCCAAGAGGGTTTTGGTTTTCAGAGCTTCCCCTGGCAGTTGATGGGAGAAAGGAGCACTCAGGCAGGAGGGAGGTCGGGGGCCAGGGGCCGAGGGCGATGGAGAGGAGAGGTCAGATTCGGGGTGTGGCCAGAGAGCCGGGAAGGCTTGTGGACAGCGGGATGTGGGGTGGCCTGGGGGAGCCTCCCACACCCTCTGGGCAGCAAACACATCCGACCAGGGGATTCGGTTCCTCAAAATTGCCACATAGACACGTGGGCACCCATGGGAGCAACGTGCACGCAGGGAGGCACACAACAGACACACACACACATATCAACACAGCTACACAGCAGCACATACACACACAGAAAAATGTATACACACGTGAGTTGCCTACAACACAAACACACAAAGAAACACGTAACAGACATGGATACAATGCACAGACACGCAGGCTCGCTTTCAAAACTGGCCTCTGGAAGGACAGTCGTATCAGCCCCTCCTGCTTCTCCCCACAGGGCCCCCAGGTCCCCACTCAGGGCCAGGCCGGGTTCAAGTGTCTTTGAGTCAGTCACACTCCCTCTCTGCCTCTCAGCCCCTGCCCAGTCCTGGCCACACGAGGCACAATATGCTTGGTGCAACACACGGGGGTCTCCTTGGGCCACACAGCAGGTGTGGGCAGGGGAGTCAACAGTGCCTACTGAGCAAAGGGGTCTTGGTCCCCTAAGTGTCCCTTCCCTTGATGCTGCTCTACTCTCCTACCCTCCAAGCAGAACTCCCTCCTCCCCAACTCCTGACCCAAGCCTGGCTTCACTCCTTGACAGAGATAGACAGATGCTCCAGCTCCGAAGGGTCAGGGATGAGCCAGAGGAAGGGCTGGGGGTGCCCAGTGGCAGAGCTAGAATCGACCCAGGAGATCAGGGAGGGCTGCCTGGAGGAGGAGACATTTGTAATGGTTCTTTTGCAGGTTGAGCTGGAGCTTGCCAGGGGGCTGGGGAATCCTCTAATCAGAGGGACACCCCAGCAACTTCCTCTAGAGCAGTCTGAGGCCACATCAGTTCCAGTGGGAAGGATCATCAGTCCGGTTCCTCTTTTTTTCAACTGTGGTGAAGTACACAAGCTAAGAGTCACCATCTTCAAGCGCAGATTCCAGGGGCATGAAGTGCCACGTGTGCCATCGTGCGTCCTTCACCACCATCCATCTCCGGAACTGGGTCATCTTCCCAAACTGAAACCTGTGCCCATCAAACACAAAGTCCCCGCCCGCTCCCCCAGCCCCCGGTGCCTGCCATCGATGGTTTCCAAAGCAGATGACTCCAGGGACCCCCACTAAGAGCAGTCATACAGTATTTGTCCTTTCGTGACATGATTTCGTGATGTGATTTCAGGCAGCTCAAGCCATCCAGGTGCATCCACACTGTCACCTGTGTCAGACTGTCTGTCCTTTTCAAGCCTGCATAATATCCCATCACATGTATAAACCACGTCCTGTTCACCCATTCATCGGCTGCAATTCTATTTTTTTTTTTGCAATTCTATTTTTAATTTTTGAGGAACTGCCGTAGGATTGGCTGTTTGCATTAAAACCAGTGTTTCTCAGTCATCCCACCTAAGACCCACACAGCCCTCTCGGTCCCTACCTGTCAGAAAAGTGGGGGTTCCCCTCCACTGAGCCCCTCACTTGTTTCATTCACCCTCAGGTCTACTCTAAGAGGCCGTGAGCGCAAGACAGCCCATTTCAGAGAGATCGGAGCCCAGAGAGCAGAAAGGACATGCCCAGGGTCACTCAGCGGGGACTGGCCTGTCCCAGCTCCTGAGACCCACAGCCTAGGAGCTCCCTCTCCCCGCCGAAGTCCAGAATATTCCCAGCCCCTTAGTGGTTCCTGCACCGCCCGGCCCCACGCTCTGCCTGCGCACAGACACTGAGAGCATTTCCCATCCCACTCCCGGCTCTGCTCCCTTCCAAGAGAAACAGGTTGCAGCTGGCGGTGCGTCCCAGAAGGCCCTGGGCGGCAGGAGCCTGGCCACGTGAGTGGGTGCCTGTGGAGGCGTGTGATCCCCTTTTGGCCCCTACCACACCACTGCGTGGGAAGGGAGGGGGCCGTGGGTTCTAGATAAAACGGAGGGGGCCCCAGACCTGAGTGGGATCTGGGCTTTTGGGCCTCAGTCCACCATGTGGGAAATGGGCTCAAGTGGCCCTTGCCTCTTGGAGAGGCTTCCGCAAGGGGATTTGGGGGACAGTGCAAGAGGGGCCCCAGCGGGCTGGGAGAGCTGACGCACGCTGAGGCACTGGTGTCGACACAGCCATTATTAGGGCAGGACTGGGACCCCACCCAGCTCCAGCAACTGGCCTTCCCATCAAGCACTGGTTGCATGTGACGGGGAGCCCATCCTACCCGCAGCCAAGAAAAAAAAAAAAGTCAGAAAACAGAGAGTGCAAAGGTTCACCGTTTAAAATGCCTAAAACTACCCAGAACCTACCTCTGAGAAATTGCCACACATTTTTTTAAATCTTTTTTTTTTAAATTTAGGTGAAATTCACATCACATGAAATGAACCATTTTATGTTATTATTTATTTTTTTAAAAAAAGATTTTATTTATTTAACAGACAGAGATCACAAGTAGGAAGAGAGGCAGGCAGAGAGAGAGGAGGAAGCAGGCTCCCTGCTGAGCAGAGAGCCCGATGTGGGGCTCGATCCCAGGACCCTGAGATCATGACCTGAGCCGAAGGCAGAGGCTTTAACCCACTGAGCCACCTTGGTGCCCCTGAAATGAACCATTTTAAAGTGGACAATTCAGTGGTATTTTGTGCATTCGCAAAGCTGTGAACTACCCCTGATATCTAATTCTAGGACATTTCCATCGTCCTGAAAGGAGACCCCCGACCCCGTCAGTAGTCCCTCCCCGTCCCCCTCCCCCAGTCCCTGGGAAGCCCCAGTCTGCTTTCTCCATGGATTTGCCTGTTCTGGATGTTTCATACACATGGGATCATGGTCCACGTGGCCTTCTGTGTCTGGCTTCTCTCGCTCAGCTTGATGTTTTCGAGGTTCATCCCTGTTGCTGCCTGTGTCAGGGCTCCGTCCCTTTTCATGGCTGAGTACTATTCCACCGTTCGGTGGCCTGTTCTGTTTATCCATCCCCCGATGATGGACGTTTGGGTGGTTTCTGCCTTCAACTGCCGTGAGTCGTGCTGCTGTGGGTATTCACGTACGTGTATTTGTGTGAGTCCCTCTGACACGCGGTTTTCATCCTCCCACCAGGTGGGAGCTCAGGCCCTAGGAGGCAGTGCTTATTTATTGCACAAAGTTCCACCTTTTGCTCACATCTCTGGAAAACATTAAAGAGACCCCAGCCAAAGCTGCCCTCACCTCCTTCCCCACAGACCCTTCCAGTGTTATGCACAAAAGCCCCAGACCTGAGTCAGTGAGGGAAGGACAGGGTGAGCCCATGGGGGCTGGGGTCTTTGGGGTGAACAGTCCTGGGCACCGACACCTTGGGGCTCCTTGGCCTCTCTGAAGGCAGCGAGGGTGTGGACAGCCTCCCTGAAGCCACAGGGCAAGACAGAGGCAGGGCCAGAGACCCTCTCTCAGACCCTGGCCGGCACCTGGGGACTCACCTTTGACCCCAGCCTCTTCCTTCCCAGTGGCTCTGGTCAGAGCCCCAGCCCCAGCCACCAGGGCCTTGAGGCCCTCTCCAGCCACTGCAGTAGAGCTGATGTGACAGAGGGGAATCCGAGTGTGAATGAAAAGAATAATGTTTAATTTCAGCACATCAGTTCATAAAACAGTGTAGGTACGGTGAATTAGCAGGACACAGAGGGGCGAGAAAGTGCATCACGCTTACACCGAATTAAGCATGTGGAGTTATTACGGTAGGCCACTGTAATCTACAATAAAATCGATTTTGAAATCTAGAAAGCCCCCGAGTTCCTGGGACCCCAGCGGAGAGGGGACATGTCTCCCCCTCCAGGAGCTCGGGTCTTGGGCAGCGGGTGCGGGAGGAATAGTTGGGTTTCAGAAACAGTGTCATTTCCTCTGGGAATCTGAGTTTCTTCTCTGCGAACCAGGGAGCGTGGCCCCTCTGACTTCAAGCATGCGCTCACACTGTTCCCTCGGCCTGGCCATCCCTTCTACGAGTTCTGCCTGGGGAGCTCCTACAGATCCGTTAAGCCCCAGCTGTGACTTCCCTCCTCCAGGCAGTCGTCCTAGATGGACCCCTGGGTCCCTCCAGCCGAGCCTGGATGGTGCAAGGCTAGGGCGTGTCTGTGTCAAGCTCTGTCTTCCCCAGACACAGGGATTCTTGAGGGGCCAACCTGGGGGGTCTGGGGATGGGGAGTGTTGCAAGAAACTGGAGACACCATCATGCCCACTTAATGAATGAGAGTGATTTTGACAGGGGCCCAACTGCCCAGGGTCACAGAGCCATTTAAGCTCAGATTCACAACTCAGCTCTGGAGTAGTTGGACTCCAAGCACAGTGCTCCTTCCCGAAACTTGTGTGTTGGCCGAACAGCCCACCACCTGCCAGGGGCTGCTCGCCCTGACCCCCTCCTGGGTCCCTGAAGCTCCTGTTTGGTCCAGAACAGCCTGTCCTCTGTGTGTGTGTTGGGGGGGGGGTCTGTCCTCCCAGTGGCCCCGGGGTCAGAGATAAGGCCACTGGGCCCCACTATCGGCAGGAAACATCTTGGCAGGACAGGAAGCCACGGCATTGGCCAGCCGCACCCTCGCCTGCCCTGGCCTATCGGCGGCCAGATATTTTGGGAGCCACTATATAAACCCGGACTCAGCTCCGAGCTGTTCCCGGGGGAAGCCTGAGCCTTCACGTTCCTCGCAGCCCCTGCCACCGGTGAGGCTGCGGGGACGCGGGCACCTGGGGGCCGCAGAGCGGTGGGGCCAGGTGCCAACCCAGTGCCGCTGTCCCTGGAATTCCCCCACTCTGGATCCAGAAGACCCCTGTTCAGTCCTCGGGCAGCCGCTTGCTTGCTGAGCGACTCTGGGCAAGCGTTCTCACCTCTCTGTGCCTCAGGTGCCCATCTTCACAGCCTTCCCTCGGTCCTGTCCCAGGGAACGCAGACGTGCCTCCTGAAGCTTCTGGGCCTGACGAGGCCCCGGCTCACACCCACCTGGCAGGGCCCAAGAATTTTAAACTAGCATTTTAAATTTTAAACTAGCATTTTAAACTAGCCTCAGTCTGAGATCCTCACACAAGCTCAAGGACATACGACTGCCAGCCTCTCCGCTCCTGCAGGCTTCTCACCTTCCCCGGCCCAGCCCCCAGCCAGACCCAACACAAGGGCTGGGGCAGAGAGACCGCATTATGAGGATGTGGCTGTAGACACCTTCGTCTTACAGGGCAGAGAACTGAGGCCCAGAGAGGGGAAGGGATTTGCCTGAGGCCACACAGCAGAGCGGAAGCAGGGCCACATCAGAACCCAGGCCCTGGGTCCCTTCCCACACCCCATCCCCCTCACAGGAGGCTCAAGGGGGGACTGGGAGTGGAGGGCAGCTCCAGGGGTCACAGGCCAGCCAGGGGTAGGCCTGGGATTCAAACCTGGGTCCACCTGCTGCCCTCCCCCACCCCTGGCCAGCCCAGGACGGAGGCATCCTGGGCCCAGTTGCTACGGCACGGGGGGCTGACAAACAGGCACATTTCACCCGGGACAGTAAAAGTGAAACGCAGAAGTGAAATAAAGTACTCAAAGAGCTCAGTGGGGCTCAGAGTCGGCTCCTGCTCTCAGACCCTCAACCTTTTCCTGGTGAGAGGTGAGGGGGTGGGACAGCACGCCAGGCGGGGGAGACCAAGCGTGGTTATGTAAATGGCCAGCCCAGCACCTGCGGGCCACCAGCCAGTGCAAGTGGCGGAGCATACCCAGCCGTCCCCACCCCGGGCAGCTGCAGCCGGCGAGAGGGAACGGCCGTGCCAGATATAACCCGACCTGAACTCCACCCAAAGCCGGTGCTCCAAGCCAGGCCTGTGTCTGGAGAGCTAGTTTTGGTTAGATGACCCGGGCAGGTCATCCCCAGTTTGGGGCTTCATCTCCCCCCAGGAAGGTCTGAGTGTGACTAGGTGTCCCCAAAGTCCTCCCTGCCTACCTCTCTGCAAGGCCTAGTGGGGGACAAAAGGCAAAGCTGTCCCATCTTGGGCAGTCTGGGTTGTGAGATCCTGCTCAGTTTGCTGCCAAGGGGGCACTGCGCTGGCATCTCTCTCCTGACAGGATGCTCACTACTACTCAAAGAAGCCTGCTTTATGGTCTAGAAATTGGCTGATGAGTGTCGGTGGTTCCCTCTTAATGGACCCCCACCCCACCCAGCTCTGCCATTGAACCACCTGGAGCAGGTGACAAGGACCTGGTCTATCCTTGTCTAGGGAAACACCTTGAAGCCTCCAGGACCTTCTCCCAGGGTCCGGTTCGGAAGTGTACACATGCACACACACCCCATGTGAGGTGGTTGGTGGTCTTTCTTGAACCCTCTGCCATATGTCTACCCCCTTCCAAACTGGCAGGGGCAGTTACCTGCGTGCTCTGACCAACCCAGCATGAGGAAAGAAATCACCTCCCTCATTCTGGAGTTAATCCTTTATTAATGCAACCCAGGAACCCAGCAGCTTCTTGAGTAGCTCTGTCACAAACAGAGGGCCCCTCATGTAATCATTAATCATCAAGTCAGAAGGGAGCTTTATCAGGAGAGGGCGAGGCTGGGAATGTTCTGTTTCTTGATCTAGGTGCTGGTTAGTTACATGGGTGTGTTCACTTTGTGAAAATTTAGTAAGCTGTATATGGAGGATTGGGCACTTTTATGTCCTATGTTATTCTTGAATAAAAGGTTTAAAAAGAAAAGGAATGAAGGCAGTCTGACATCCCGCCGGAACTGCAGGCAAGCAGGCAATAAGCAGATCGTTTGGGGGCGTGGGTGGATGCAGGAAGAGCATCCCTGACTACAGGCACAGCAGGTGCAAAGGCCTGGGGTCCTGAGGGAGCCTGATGTGTTTAGGGATCTGGCAGAGGCCCGGGTGACCCAGGTGGAGGGCAGGGACTGGCCGTGTGGAGCCTCTGAAGCCACAGCCAGCAAGGGATGCTACTCTGAGACCAATGGGATGCCATCAAGACCGTTAAGTAGAGGCTGGCGCCGTGGGGTGAACACGTGTAAAGGCCATGAAAGTCATAAATAGGAGCAAATGAGAGGTGCTCATGGGGGAAACTGAGGCCCACCAAGGCCAGGCTGCTCAGCTCAATGTCAGGTGGAGCCTCTCAGAGCCTCTTTCTTTCTGGCCCAACACCTTCATGCGACAGAAACCCCCCTGGGTTTGAGTCTCAGTCCTAGCTCGCTGGCCCCTGTGTCCTCCTCTGGGAAATGGGGGTCTGCGAGGGGGAAAGGAGGTCATCTCCGGCCCCACTGCAGGGGCGCTTGGCAGGCAGGGGTGCAGAGGGCCGGAGGTCACCCGGCCAGCCCAGGGAGCATCTCAGAACCCGCGACCTTGAGGGTGGCTATTCCGAGAAGCCCACAACTGAGGAGGAAACCCTTTGTTCGCAGCAGTGGCGATGGTGGCGGTACCCCTCAACCAGCCCCGAGAGAGATTCTGCACAGCGGGGAGAAGAGAGGAGTTTTGAAAAGAAGACATGTCCCTCCAAGGATGCAGATTCAGGCCGATGGAAGCAAAACTGAAGCAGAGAAGAGAGACTGATGGAGGAAACGCGAGTCAGGGGACACCCACCTTGCGCAGAGCAGGAGGCCGCCCAGCACCGAGCGGCCTTGACCCTGCCCCCCTCGCCTGGCCCCTCGCTGTGGCCCTGGGACCCAGCCGCCACCCTGTCACCCTCCCTGCACTCTCTGCAGTCACCTTGCTCATTTGGTTTCGTCTGTCCGCTGGCCATCGGCCATCAGCCATCAGGAGGGTGAGACCTCTTTGGCTTGTTCCCCATCCAATTTCCGGATCCAGCCTAGACCCTGGCACCGGGAGGTGCTCAGTAAATATTTGTTGGCTGAATAAATGGTAGGTCAGCTCCCCCTCTTATCTCAAGGGGGGTTTTATCAACCTGGGCTCAGCACCATGGCCTGAGCCCAGAGGCCACCCTGACCTCAGAAGTCCAGCCATCACACTTCTAAGTCCTTTAGTTGCCAGCTAAACTCCGGGTCTGGGGTGACGCGGCTTATGGGGGTTCCAGGAGATCACACAGAAAGCTAGGGACACAGGAAGTGCTCCATAAACGGTCACGGTCATCCCCCCTGGAGGCCCACCTCACATCCCTGCTGACACTGGGATAGAGCTCCTCTCCCTCCCCTCCCCTGGAGAAAAAGAGGGCAGAGGCAGCTGCAAGGACTTGCTGGGGGCTGGCCGGCTCCCCCACCTCAGGCTCTTTCTAAGAAGCCAGTGATGATAACATTCCCCCAAAACAGGAACCGGTGTGCTGGGCCCGGTGTTGCAGAAACCTCCAGCAAGTCTGACCTCCATGCACGGCCTGACCCCACGAGGCGGCTTCAGGGCCCACTGGGCACAGCTTGGAAAGATTTTTATGTAAAAGTGGCCAATGCAAATCCAGGGGCCCAGCGACCTCGAAAGGCCCCACTTCCCCCTTTATCACCTTAGCCTGGGTGGTAACCACCTGGGTGTGGCGGGAGGGAGGGCTGATGGACAGCAGGCTGCCCCTGCCAGGCTGGCTGCCTGCGCCTACCCTGCTCCGAATGGCTCTGAGGGTCCAGGGCCCCAAATCTGCCCCAGTGTCTGGGCCAGAGGGAGAGGGAGGGGACAGTATGTGTGGGCCCCCCAGCCCCCCATTTAAGGGTGATCACAGAGGCTTGCTCTGATTTTTATTTTATCTTATTTTTGTTTAAGTTTTTAATTCGATTTTTAAAAATTGAGATAAAATTCACATAACGTAAAGTTAATCATCTCAACCATTTCCAAGTGCACAATTTAGTGGCTTTTAGCTCATTCACCGTGTTGTGCAACCATCGCCTCTATCAAATTCCAGAACCTTTCCAACACCCTGAAAGTAGACGCCATCTCCACGAGCAGTCTCCCCCCCTCCACCTCCCCCAGCCCCTGGCAGGCCCCTTCTGTCTCCAGGGACGGGCCTGCTCTGCACACATTACAGAAACGCGATCCTACAACAGGTGGCGTCTCGTGTCCCGCTTCTCATGCTCGACACGTTGTTCACAAGGTTCATCCACGTTGTAGCGCGTGTCCGGGCTGCGCTCCTTCTTACGGCTGAGTGACGTTCCGCGTGCAGATGGACCGCACTGTGTTTCTGCTTTCATCCTTTGGTGGACGTTTGGTTGTTTCCACTTTCCGGCAATTGTCGACAGTGTGAACATGCGTGTTTTTGTGTGGACGCCTGGCTTCCCCTCTTGGGTCTACACCCAGGCGTGAAGTTCTGGGTCAGATGGTAACTCACACTCAGCTTCTGGAGGGATCAGTAAATTCTTTTGCGCAGGGGAGAATCATTCTACATTCTCATCTACATTGCGGTGATGGAGGTTCCAGCTTCTCTGCCTCCTGGGCCAACATTTTCTCCTGTTTGTCTTTGTGATGACAGCATACTAGTGAGTGTGGGCTGTAATCCTCTGTTTGCAGACAGGGAAACTGAGGCTCAGAGAGGCAACCCATGTGCCCAGCATGAAAGCTTAGCTCCCCAGACTCGAAGACGGAGAGTGACGCAGGTGGATCCCCGGGAGAATGGGCAGATGTGCTCTGGACAGCTTTCCTGAGAAATGAATCCAAGGCCTGGACGGGTCGTTTCGGGGTGGAGACTCTCCCCCATCCAAAAGAATGGAGGCCCAATGGAACCTCCTCGGGGAGCCCAGACAGAACCTCCTTATATGCCCCTGGTGATGGGGTGCTCACTATCTACAGGGCTGTATCCTGGAGCCCTACCCCCACACAGCTCCCAGGATCAGGACAGTCTCAGGTGGAGCCTCAATTCTTCCCTGGCCCCCAGGAGCCTGCCCCTGACCTTGGAGACCTCCTGCTCAGGCGCAGCCTCACCGAGGTCCGTGGACACCACCTGGCCCCCTACTCAAGCACCCTCCAGCTATCACAGCTGGGTCTCCAATACACATAAAACCCATATTTTACAAACAGCTGAACAACGAAATGCAACGTGGGGTCCCGCAACAGAAGAACAGTAGCGGCAGAGCTGGTGACGTTCAAATGAAGTCTGGCATTCGTTAATAGGAACATTGACTACGCCAGCCTCTGGTTGCTTCCATTTGACAAAGCTGATGGGGACGGTTGAAAGGAGCACGCGCAGGGCTCCTGGACCGCCTACGTGACCAGTCTGGAAGCCTAAAATGATTCCAAAATAAAAAGTTTGGAGAGTTAGCTGGACGTGAACACACAACAATACCCAGAATCCCGTAGGGGCAGCAGAAAACCAAAATCTTGAAATACGGGATTCTGGCGCGACCCCCTCACCTTGCAGTTCCGAAGGGCCCTGTCCCGGCCCAGACCACACCTGCCTTGACTTCCCCAGGAGCGAACTCTTCAAGCCTCCCACGGACTTCTCCCAACCCAGATCAGCCCCCTCCGCTCCCCACACCCCCGCTGGACTTTACACACCTGTTCACAACTATTTACTAGGCTGCTGTGGGGGTGGAAGGCGTACAGCAGTGGGCAAGACAAGTAGGATTCCTGCCAACTGGGAGAGAAACGATAGATGTACAAACATGCAAATCACACCAGATAAAGCTTTCGTGATACAGAAAAATGAGTCAGGAGAAGGAGGTGAGGGCATACTAGGAGGGTTATGTTAGCCAGGAAGGTCCAAGAAGGGCCTTCTTGTCTGAGCTCAGACCTGCAGGAGGTGAGGGAGTGAGCCAATGAAATAGCATTCTCAGCAGAAGGAACAGCCCATGCAAAGGCCCTGAGGCAGGACTGTTGCCTGGTGTGATCATGGAACAAGAAGAGGCTGGTGTGTTGGGAATGGAAGATGGAGTCAGAGGGTGGCCAGGCCCAGGCCACAGCACCTTGTGGCACCTTGCATCAGCAAGGGGTTTGGATCTTATTCCAAGCATGCCTGGCACACTACAGTTGCTCTGCTGACCCAGACCTGTCTTTGGAGCTTCAGACCCTTCATACCTGCCTTTGGAGGCCCCTGGGTGCAGAGAATCCAGTCCTTCCTAAGGAAGCTGGAACAGTGTGAACTTGTGTGGAACAGCATGAATGCATTCTGGGACGAAGGCTGTCTCCGGCAGGGCCGAGCTGAGACGGCCTCCCCAGGACCCGAGCCCCCAGTTGCCAACCTCAAGCCTGAATGCAGGAAGACTTCACCGTCTCCTTCACAGAGACTTGGCTTTGTGACAGACAAGAGGGCACCATGCTGGACAGAGGAAACTTGCACTTCCTGTCAGCCTCACACATTTCCCCTGGACTGTCCTAGGACTGACAGGGGCTCATTCAAACCACTCCCGAACCCCATCAATGAAGCAACAGGCATTTGAGAGTCAATTGGCCCAGCCAGACCCAGGAAAGGGGGCATGAGGACCGACAGGATATCAGTTTTCCCCATCTGTGAAATGGATGGAAAAAGCCCCGACGTGCATAAAACCGACCCAACACTCCTGTCGAGCCCTGGGGGCCCCTGCCTCACACTGGCATTCCCCGAGCACCCTCCACTCCTGACCATGGTCGGGCCCAGATACTGTTTTGATCTCACTCTGTTCGGTCGACCTGGTGCCACAAGTTTGATCTCTGTGAAAACCACAGTTCAGGGGCTGTTATCTGCTATCAGTGATGGGGTGAGGGTGGTTTTGGGGCCTCGCAGTATGTGTGCTTCTCAGAAGAGCTGGCCCATGCCATCACAGGGTAGCTGGCACAAAACAGCCGGGTTATCAGGCCTCCTCATCGCGATCCTGGCCAATTAGAGCATTTAACGCACCCAATGACTTGTTTACAGGACTTATTTTTAAGATTTTCGGCCGGATGCCTCCTGGTCTCACAGCCAACGGGTCAGAGCTGAGGAGAGGGGAAGCAGGGTCGTGCTGGGGAGCTTCCAGAAGGCTTCCTGGAGGAAGGGACACTGGAAGGGGTCTTGGGAGAGTGAGGGAGGGTTCGTTACAGAAAGCGGGACGGAGGGACCCACTCGGCCAAAGGCTTGGAGGGGAGGACCACCTGGCAAGTTCAGATTCACAAGCTGGAGCTCATCAAGGGGCAGTGGGGATTTTGCAGTTTAAGCTGGGGAAGGGGAGGTTGAGAGCAAGGGTGAGGTTCAGATCCCAGTCCTGACCCTGTCCCTGGGAAGGGACATCAGCTTGCATCCTGAGCCTCAGCTTTCCCATCTGTGAAATGGGGATGCTGGGAGCACTGACCCCATGGGGGTGCTACAGGGGAAAGTGGGACCCCTTGGGATGGGCATGAGGGAGAAGCCCCCAGCAGGGACGTGCAGAAGGGGGCCGGACTGACAATAGTATTGAGAAACAGAACTCCGTGGGCTCGGAAAGTAGATTAGTGGGTACTTCGGGCTGGGGGGCAGGGGAACTAGGGAAGTGATAGCTAAAGGTTTGCTTGCTTCTTGAGGTGATAGAGACGTTCTAAAGTGGACTGTGGAAATGCTTGCACAATCTTGTGCATATGCTAAAAAAACCAGTGAATTGACACTTGAAATGGGTGAATTATAGGGTTTGTGCATTTATATCTCAGTAAAACTTTTTTTTTTTTTAAAACAGGATGAGTTTTCTTTCTTTCTTTTTTTTTTTTTAAGATTTTATTTATTTGTCAGAGAGAGAGAGAGAGAGAGCGAGCGAGCACAGGCAGACAGAGTGGCAGAGGGAGAAGCAGGCTCCCTGCGGAGCAAGGAGCCCGATGTGGGACTCGATCCCAGGACGCTGGGATCATGACCTGAGCCGAAGGCAGCCGCTTAACCAACTGAGCCACCCAGGCGTCCCTATCTCAGTAAAACTTAAAACAAAGGAGGCCCTTCTTCTTTAGAGCTAGAAAGTGCAGGAGGCCTCTCTCATCTCCAGGCAGAGCTCTGAACCCCCCCTGTTCCCCGCCAAAGAGGCGCTTTGTTGGGGAGGCGCTGAGGGAGAGAGGTAGTGAGTTCTCCGTCACCCAAGCCAGAACCAGGTGAGCCTCCACGAGGGACTCCAACCAACCCAGCTGGTCCTCCCCCTCCTCTGGCGGGACAGGTGCCAGGAGCCACCCCTCAGATGTGGCATCAGGCACCGGGCCCCCCGCCCGCCCACGAGACCGGGCCAGCCTGGGGTTTCCGTGCACATTCGCTACCTGTCTACCTACTAAGCCACTTCCTCCCCAGGCTGCCGCCTGCCTGCCTGCCTGTCGGTCTGCTCACCAACAGGCACCTGGCTTCCCCCCGCTCCCAGCAAGGCCTGGCCCTCCCTTACCCACCCGCATTCCCTTGTCCAGCTTCCTTGCGAGCGGTCAGTGGAGGGAGGACCTCACATTGTCGGGAGGGAGGCCCAGTTCAGATCCTCCTTCTAGAAAGAGGGGTCCGGTGTCAGAGCTGGCATTGCCACTGACCCCGGAGTCTCCTCCAGGATAGCTGAGCCACCAACGGGGCTAACATTGCCAACTACACAGAATGGCTAGGAGCCACAGGGCCTTTGCTCTGGCTGCTCCCGCTGCCAGGTGCACAGTTCTCTTTGGCCTCTCTCACCTCTTGGGAGAAGCCCTCCCTGATTCCCCCCACCCACATGCACGGATGCACCCTCTCCCTCTCCCTCACCTTATTACATTCTTCTCCTGGACACCTCAGTACCTGAAATTCTATTTTGTGTCTCTCGACAAAGATATGGCTCATCTCCCAGTGGCCTGAGAACCCCGTGAAGAAAGGGACTTCCACAGTCCCCAGCACCCAGCAGGGGCTCTGTGTCTACACTTTAAGTGATCAAGGAAGCCAATCTGCTGAACGTCTGTGCACAAATTCAAGGGGAAAAATGCATGTGATTTCGCACCAAAATTAGCAAGACAATGTCAAAGAGTTGAGGGCAAAATCCAGGTGAGTTTTCAGAGTGAACCCTGAAACCTCAAAGACAACCTCTGCTTTGGGAAAGGTCAGCTGGATCCAGCCCCACCTCCCATCTCCCACTTTCAAGAGGCAAAGTTTGAGCAGCAGGACCCTGGGGACACCCCCTGAGGCCTACCTCAGCCCCTTGCTGCCTTGCCCACCCCTGCCTGCCTATGGGTGTCCCCAAACCAGAAGAAAATGAAGGGAGAAAGGAGCCTTCCTCCCAGGCCTCTGTGTGCTATCAGCAGGAGCTCTGTTCCTGGCTGTCCAGGGACCCTACCCCGAGCCAGGGCCTGATCAGAGAAATCACCTGCTAGGAGAAGGAGGAGGGGAATCGGAACAATGGGCGTCTCAGGGCAATCAACCAGGCAGGAGCCTGGGGTACAGCAGCAAGTCCCATATGGTCATGGTCGCTTGGCTGCCGTCTCCAAGATGGCCTCCAGGATATCCATGCCAGACCTCAGCCCAGTTGGGGGTTTCTGGGGCTCTCCCCCGGTGTCTACACCCCCCACCTGAAACTTGGTTGGGGGGACTCCCTTGCCCCACCCCGAGCATTTACAGCTGGTTCCAAGGCCAGTGGACACAAATCTGTTTCCTGAGGCACAACGCCCAGACGGGGAGCGGAGGGAACGTGGGAGCCTGGGCTGGGGAGGGGACCCCGGAGGATGGTCAAGAGTGAAGGCTGAGCTGACAAACCAAACCTGGGTTCGAATCCTGCCTCTGCTCCCAGCTTTTGCATTCATGACATCACAACTGCTAGTATTATCTATTAGAAGTTCTCTCTTCAGAGGGAGGCTGGCCCTTTTTTTAAGGGGAGGTGTTCAGAGGCACAGTATGGCCCCCGGTCCCCAAAAAGGCAGACACTGAGAAATTACTTCTGGAAACTTGTTTAGCATGTTTTCCTCCAAACTGATCTCCTGGTTCCCTAAAGATTCTGGCGAATATCTACCCACCTCCCCACCCTATCGCCTCCCACCATCTGCCTCCTACGATCTGCAACCTTGTGACTCCTTGGAAGCCCAGCTCTCTCCTACCTCAGGGCCATTGCACAAGCTGTTTCCTCTGCCCATAGTGCCAATCTCCCAAATTCTCATATAGTACAATCTTCACCTTCTTCAAGCCTCAGCTCAAATGCTACCTCCTTAAAGAGGGCCCCCAGGAAGTCCCCCCAGTAACTAAAATGGCCATCTCATCACCCCTCTCTCACTGCCTTATTTGCCCAAAAACCCATCTGTCCTGGGACTTGTAATCAGATCCTCGGACTCCCTCCCCCAGCTCCATGAGGCAAGACTGGGTCTGTCCGTTCACTGCTGTGTCCCCAGGGCAGTGGTGGAAGTAGGAGTGGGGAGTCTGACACGTTGCAGGTGCTCAGTAAACTCAAGAGAACCGAGGATGTCCATTTTGGGAAGCCTGAGGTCTGTAGGCAAAGAAGGAGGCAGAAGAGTGGGGCTGCCACTCCATATTACAGACCCAGCAATGGAGCTGGGATGTGCCCAGGTCCTCTGTCCCAACCCCCCAACCAATGCCCCAGTGACCCCACTGGCCATCTTCTTTCTCAATATCCTCCCTTGAACCACTTCCCTTCCAGGGTCACCTCATCCTGGGGGGAGGGGCTGAAGAACACCCCTGCCTGTGGGTTCCTCTCAGCCTCCCCCAGCCCTGCAGGAGAGGAGATGCCATCACTCGTCTCCTGTGCAGATGAGGAACAAAGTCAGGGCCCCAGAGAGGGGAAGTGGGAGCTCAGCACGCTCCAAAAAACCCCAGCTTCAAGAAAGATAATACGTGATGCAATATTTTTCAAAATCAAAATGAACACAAAAACATCCACCACGAACGAAGTATGGCCATTCTAAACAAAGACAGATCCGACCCGGCATGGGCAGGTTTCTGCCTCACTGTCCCCACCCCCAGTCCCAGAGCGAGCCCTGGCTTTAGAGGGATGCTGTCCAGCACCCAACACGGTCCCCAATGATGCTCTGATTCCACGTGGAGATCATCAGAGGCCGTGTCCACAGGAGCGATGATGAGAGGTCTGGCCCGCGACTCGGAGCCCGGGGACCCACTGAATGTTGCAAGAAGGTGGCCAACCAGCAGCATGCTGAAAATCAACCCTGAGTCCAAGTGCAGCAGGCAACACGGGGCAGGGGATGCCAGTGGCCGGATCCAGACTGGAGGAAGTTGCCGGACAAGGGACCCCGGTTCCTTATAATAAATAAAAAGCAAGGAGAAATAAAGAAGGAAAGAGGAGAAGCTAAGAAGTTAATGAGACATAAGAGATATTTCAACCCCATGCCACGGGAAAGGATTCAAGCAAACCACCTGCAGAAACAAACATATATATTTTACATAGAGATTTTTAAAATTCTATAAATATAAGTATAAAATGTTGGTATACATTTGTATATAGTGTATTCTCTTCTATAGTCACATATATGTGCATATAGTAGATTCACATGCCTTTACATGCTAACGTTTATATCTGTTTATAATATATGCACACACACATACACGTGATTCCCATTATTCACCAGAAACCCAGAATTCTTGAATGCGGGGCCATCGACCCTAGAGGAAATCCCGGGTTCGGTTCCTGAGAGCCTCTGTCACAACTTTTGCATCAACTGGTCCATCCATAACCTTGTCTTAGGTGTGTTTCTTTTTAAAGACACTTGTTAAATGCATACTGTTGGTTTGTTAACACGGAGCTCACGGCCGGCAGCACGATGACTCATGCCGCCCGAAGAGCTGTAGAGCGAGAGATCAAAGCCTCGCCTCGGGCCACCTCAGCTGGGAACCAGAAGGTCAGCGGCTCAGACACACATTCGTGTGTCCATGAATTGATTTGGGAGTTACACATAGATTTCAGTAAATGGGAGAATTCGCAAATACAGAACCTCCGAAATATGAGGTTTGACTGCATATATTTGTATGCAATGTCTACAACTATGTAAAAAATAGATAAACATAGAAAATGCAGATGCATAGTGTATAAATCTATATGTAGCTACAAGCATGGATAAAAGTATCATAAATACCTATTAACTTACACATATTTATTCAAGTCGATATGCAATATATCTGTATGTATTATTTGTGTGAAAATCAGGGACAGTGGACATTTGCTGGTTAAAAAAACAGAAAGGCACAAATGAGCCCCAGTTGATATCCTAGCTTGTCCCTTGGTCTCACTTCCTAGAATTTGACTCCGTGGGACCAAATGTCCAGGTCACAGTTCTGACCTCCGCATGCAAGAGAATCCTCAACATAAATCCTTTTTTAAAAGATATTATTTAATTTATTTGCCAGAGAGAGAGAGAGCCAGAGAGGGAACACAAGCAGGGGAGTGGGAGAGGGAGAAGCAGGCTTCCCGTGGAGCAGGGAGCCCGACGTGGGGCTTGATCCCAGGACCATGGGATCACAACCTGAGCTGAAGACAGATGCTTAACAACTGAGCCACCCAGGTGCCCACACAGTATAAACTCTTTGCAGCAGGGGGAAAGGGAGCTGGCCCGCATGGGCTCACACAGTGACAGGTGCAGGGCTGGGATCTGTACCCAGTCCCTGTCACCACCCAACGCTCTTACCCAGCCTCTCTGCAGGCTGAGCCTTCTTGCCTTGTCCCCGGGGTCCTTGCAGAGTTCTTGCTAGCGCCACATACTCCAGGGGCTCTCCGGGCCTCAGTTTCCCCCTGTGTCAATGGGGCATGTGCAGCCGATGCACTGAGGACCATATGGTGCCCAGCATGTGGAACTCCACTGCGACCCGGATGCCCCAGGGTGTCCACGCTTCAGGGAGGGTGTCTCCCTCCTTCAGCAGTCCTCGGATTTAGCCCAGGCCCTGACTGCATATTTTGGAGTCTGCCCCAGGAGTGATCACGGTCATTCATTCACTCTCGTATTTAACAAATATTTCTTGAGCACCTGTTGAGCCAGGGCTGGCTCTGTAGGACACGACGCCTGCTCCCGAGGGAGGGCATGGAGCGGCTAGGATGCCCCCAAGGTTGCCGACGGAATGCCAAAGGGCACAGCCACTTTGGAAACTATCCTGGCAGCTTTAAACCCTTAAACATCTTGGAGTGATGGGCAAGTTCTGGAATTAGAAGGACGAGATGGTTGCGGAGCAACGTGGAGGTCCTCAGGGCCCTGAACTGTTCACTCGAAGAGGGTCAAGTTCATGTCACTCGAATTTCACCTCCATTAAAATAAAAAAAAAAAATTAGACAACACACGTGAGATGTAACCCAGTCGTTCCACACCTAGGTATTTACCCAGGAGAAGTGAAAACATACATCCATAGGAATGTTCACAGCGGCTTTATTTGTAATCTCGGAGTCGGGCAAGAATCCAGATGCCCACCAGCTGGTGGAGGAGGAAGTTAATGGTGTCCGCCCACACACAGCCCTCCTCGGCCCTGAGAAGGAACAGAGTGCTGACCCACGCTACGGCAGGGACGGACCTCGGGATTGTGATGCCACGAGAAAAAAGCCAGGCAAATGCGTCCCGGATGATTCCAGTTACGTGAAATTCTAGAAAGCGTATACTCAAGTGACAAAAGGCAGACGGTAGATGCCCGGGATGCGGGTGGGAGTGGGGACGGGGAGGGGAAGGATTACGAGGGACCCAGGAAATGTGCGAGGGTGGACCAGTCCGCTAATTCCATTCCGGGTGTCTGGCTGTCTCCAAACACGTCCTTTGCACACTCAAAATAAGTGCCACTTACTATCTGTGCGCTGTACCACAACACAGTTCTAACCAGCATCCCCTCTGCTCCTGGAGCTGAGGTTCTAGCAGGGAGACAGGCAATAAGGAAGGAAGTGGTGAGAGGAGCTGTTTTATTCAGCTGCTGGGGGGTGCGGTGGGAGCACAGACCCTCCCCGCCAGGAGGTGGAGGGAGGAGCCATGTGGCTTCCTGGGGGAAGGGTATTCTGGACAGAGGGAACAGCCAGTGCAAAGGCCCTGAGACAGGAAAGTCCTAGGTAGGCAGGCCTGTGTGCTGGAACAGAGTGATGGAGGGAGGCAAGGGAAAGGTGGGTCGGCCAGAGGGGTGTCTAGGAGCTGTGACAGAGGCCGGAGCTGTGACAGAGGCAGTGGAGGGAAGGAATAGGATCATGGTACATTTTGGAGGCCGAGGAGGTTCCAGTGGCTTGAACGAGGGGGCAAGGGAGAGGAAGGGGTTGTGAAGGACCCCTTCACATAAGGCTGCTCCTCTCTCCCATCCATTTGGCCTCAGGCTGGCCCCAGGCCCAAGTCCTGGCAAACCAAGGCAGTCTGACCAGTGTCACTGATCCCCAATGGTGACAAAAGGCCCTGTGTCCTCTCTGGCCTGAGGCCAAGGCTTCCCCAACAGACACATCCCTGTCGGGGCCCAAACTGCAGTGATTTTATAAAAAGGAAGTTTTAAAATAAAATCATCCAGATTGTGATTTTGGAAAAGTTTCAGTGATGGTACAGAGCGTTCTGGTCTCCCCTTCCCTCTTCCCCTGATACCAACTTCTTACACGTCCAGGGAACACCTGGAAACAGAGGGACTAACGCTGGGACGGTGCTGTTTACCAAACTCCAGACCTTACTCGGATTTCTCCACGTCTCCCTCTGCTGTTCCAGGATCCCATCTGGATACCCCAAGTTAGGCATCAGTTTTCAAAACGGCACTTTCTGTCCCTTTGCAACCACCTTCATGAAAGTTACTACATTTTGCATTTACAGAATTGCTGAGCTAGAACAGAGTTCCAGATTCCCTTTGCCCGGCTTCCCCCAGTGTGCCCGCCTTGCACAACCACGATGCTTTGTCAGAAGTAAGACGTGGACGCTGCCTGTGATTTTATTTTATTTATTTTTAAGCTGGAACCCAACACAGGGCTTGAACTCTTGACCCTAAGATCAAGACCTGAGCTGAGATCGGGAGTCAGATGCTTAGCCACCTGAGCCACCCAGATCCCCGGTGATTTCAAACCATTATGTGGATGGTTGGATCATCATGTGGATGGATGTCCCCAAAACACATCTTGAGTGTTTGGGGACCTCTGTGACACGAGCCTCACACTGGCATGACTTAAAGTTTGGGGTCAGGCAGGTTAGGGCTTCTAGTCCTACTTCGGCCATACCCTGCTGTGTGACCTTGAAGAAGTCCTTTCACCTCTCTGAGCCTGTTTGCTCTTCTATAAAATGGCTGCTGGCCTCCCAGGGGAATGGGCTGGGGACTGGCAGACACTTGACAAATGTAAGCAAGTTTTAGTTTTATAGTTGCCTAAAGCCTCAGCATCTGGCCACGGAATAAAGGGGCAGGTGTGGGGCTCCTTCAGCCCAAACAGAACACGCAGGGTTTGCATTCCCAAGAGAGGCATGTGGATGGACCGGGAATCCTTCCCATCCCCATCCGGCTTCCCCAGATGGCATCTTGAGCTTCCCAGTGATGCCGGAGGGCAGCCTCAGCTCCCGAGCTTGCACGGGAGGAAACTGAGTCACAGAGAGTGTGAGATGCTGGCCTTCATCACTGAGGGAGTTTATCACACAAACGAACGGTCTATTCTCTTACAGACACACCTTGGAGCATGCTGGGTTTTTTTAAACTGTGGTCATATCTGTGACAAGATACACAGGACACCCACCGTTGGGACCATGTTGAAGTGTCCCACTCAGTGACAATACGTACATTCACATAGGAGTGCAGCCCTCCCCACCGTCCTTCTCCAGAACTTGTGTGTCTTGCAAAACTGACACTCTGTCCCCACTAAACACAGACCCCCCCCCAGGCCCTCCCCCAGCCCCTGGTGCCCACCACCTGCTTCCTGCCTCTGTGAAGCTGATCATTCTGGGGACCTCATGTAAGTGGGGTCAGACAGTCTTTGTCCTTTTACGACTGGCTTACTTTGTGGAGCAGAATGTCCTCAAAAAGTGGGACCATCATCATTTGGTAATTCTATGCTTAATTTTGGGGGGGACAGCAATTCTGTTTTCCACAGTGGCTACAGCATTTTACACTCCCACCAACGGTGCACGGGGGCTCACATGTCTCCACATCCTCACCAACACTTGTTATTTCCTGATTTTTGGGTAGTAGTTATCCTAATGGGTGTGAAGTGGTATCTCATGGTGGTTTTGATTTGCATTTCCCTGATGTGCTTTTTGGCCATTTGTATATCTTCTCTGGATGAGAACATGTTTTTTAATTCCTGGGGGCCGCCCTGAAGCAAAAAGGAGTAGCCAGCTTCCTTTTGGCAAGGGGGTGGGGCAGCTTCCTCAGGAGCCCCCCCCCATCACCTACTGTGTGCTGGGGGTCTCCAAGAGGGAGGCCCAGGCTCTCTCAAGATCAGCTCACCACATCTCCACAGCTTCCCATATGCAGCTCCCTCTGCCTGGAATGCCCTTTCACCTGCTTCGCTGGCAACACAGAGAACTCCTACTCATCCATCAAAACCCAGTTCAAAACCTCTTCCTCTGTGAGACCACTCCTGCTTATTCCCATTCACTTATCCATTCAGCTATCCCACATGCATACACGACATGGAGCAGGCAGCATCAACCAAGAAAATATAGTCTCTGTCCCTACTCAGCCCAGTCTTGCTATGATCCCTCTCTCCCACAGACACAGCCCATTTGTTCCAAGTCACTATTTATTATCTGGATGCCTCAGAACTCGCTCTTCCCTGAGACAGGATTCTTTCCCGTGTAACCGATACTACAAGGCACTGAATTCTCACAGCTATGAAACAGGTACTATTGTTATCCCCATTTTACAGATGAGGAAACCGAGACTCAGAGAGGTTAAGTGGCTTGCCCAAGGTCACACAGCTGTAAGTGGCTGAACTGGGATTTAAGTGCAGTCAGCCCAGCTTAAGAGTTCCCACGTCCCTGTTTCTTCTAGAATGGATAGGCTTCCAAATGTTCTCAGCCTTCTTGAGCCCATCCCCAAACCCCTACTTTGTCCTTGCCCCCACCTCCCAAGATTTGAGCCCTGTTACTTGGCTGTGACCTGACCAGAGAACCCACCTCTCTCTATCTGGACCATATACCTCTGTTGATGTGGCAGAGCCTCACCGCATCCCAGGGCCCTCCCCCCGCCCCCTGCTGAGTCATATCAACCCAACGGAACCCTGAAGTTTTTCTCACAGGTGCTATAGATACGCCGTTATCTCCCCCACCTGCTCCTGGACACTTCCTTTCCTTGAACCCAAGGGCAGGGCTGAACTCTCTTTTTTTTTTTTTTAAATTGCGGTGAAATTCGCATGACATAAAATTTACTGTTTCAAAGTAAACAACCCAAAGTAGTCTATTCACAATGTCATGCGACCACCACTCTAATCCCAGAACATCTTCATCCGCTCCCAGAGGAGACCCTGTCCCCTTTTCCCTTCCCCCAGCCCCTGGAAACTACGAATCTACTTTCTGTCTCTATGGATTTGCCTATTCTGGACATTTCATACAGATGGGATCCTGCAACAGGTGGCCCATTGGGTCTGGCTTCTTTCGCTCGGCGTCATGTTTTCGAGGTCCATCCACCTGGTAGCGTGTATGACGGCATCGTTCCTTCTTAGCGCTGAGTAATACATTGCCGTATAGATGGGCACATCGTGTTTATCCGTTCGTCCTCTGACGGACCTTCGAGTTGTTTCCACTGCTGGGCAATTGTGAGTGGTGTTGCGATGGGCATGCGTGAACAAGGTTTTGTTTGAACACCTGTTTTTGATTTGGGGGAGTCTATTCCTAGGAGTATAATTGCTGGGTCATATGGTAATTCTATGTGTAAATTTTTGAGGAAATGCCAAGCTTCAGCGACTGCACCAAAACAAAGTCACCTGACTAGGACCCAAGTTCAAATCTTGGCTCAACCACTGTGACCACATGATCCTTTTCCTTCCCCATGATGCATCCTGCTTTGGTAACAACAGCAGGTTCTCCTTCCAGGAATCGCCATCTCGTCCTGGCCAGGGGTCTGTCCATCCCAGAACCCCGGACTCCCTGGGCTTGGGTGGGGGGAGGAGGGTGGAATTGGGGGAACCTGGGGCAGCTCCCCCAGCTAAGAAAACTCCCACGGACAAGGCAGCCCCGAGATCCAGTGGGGGGGGAGAGAAGAGAGGGTGTCCTTGGCAGCTGCCATGGACTCTTAAGCCAGCGAGATTTTAAATCTGTTTTTGCACAGAAATAGTCGGGTAGATCTTAGAACAGGAATGAAAAGGAACCTGTGTTTAGAGCCGAGAGCTGAGTGTCCAGGCAGCTGGCAGCGTTTAGCCTGGCGCGGGCGATCGAAAGCAAGTGTGCGGTTACGGTCGTGTTCAAAAATACGGCTGCGAAACAGCGAGCTCGGGGCTGGGCCGTGCGCCCTGTAATTCTCTTTCCAAATAAAAGGCAGAACTATTCCTGGCTCCGCTCGGGGACTTCTGTGGCTGCTGGGGCTCCAAGGAGGCCAGCCTGGAATGTTAGGCATGGCCCGCGCCCCGCCAGGCCGGGGCCCCTGCTGCCTGGGAGTTTACATTGCGAGCCTGTCATTGTAAGACTTTTTAATTAAAATGTTATTCCCGCCGGGGCCGTCCAAGGCGGCCCGAGCCTGGGACCCCTTCCACAGGAGACCCACGGGCTTGCGGCCGAGCGCTGGGAGTGTGTGGTGTTTGGCAGCTTGAGTCAATTTTGAGCTATTTGCGGAGGGGATAAAAAAAAAAATAAAACCAAACATTGTTTGATGTTCGCCAAATATAGCATTTTGCATTTCTATAAGCACAGCCCTGATTTTTAAAAATGCCTATCGGAGCAGCCGTAAGGAAGAATGAAGGCTGTTAGCATGTGGGTGAACCTCAAAACTGTGACTATTATCCAAAGAGGCTGGACACAAAAGGCCACATGTTATCTGGTCACATTTATAGGAAATGTCCAGAATGTCCAGAGACAGGGAGCAGACTGGTGCCTGCCAGGAGAAGGCCAGGGGGTTGGGGAGAGCCGCTGGGAGACACGGGTCTCTCTACCCTCTGGCACAGGCAGCACCTGGGCTCACGACAAACAGACTGGTCACCTTGCCGCTCCTGCAAGCTGGAGCAAACCCAGGGCTCTGGCCGGTGGCAGTGGTGGTGGTGGGGCGGAGGAGAAGGGGCAGCCCCAGGACCCTCTGGCCATGCCTGGGCCCTATGCCCTCCTGGGCATGACCGCTGGACCCCACCCACCCTGTTCCCCCTGCCGCAGCCATCGAGTCCCGATCGCCTCCCAAACCCCAGTCCGAGGCTGGGGTGCTGCTTTCCAAAAGTTCTGGTGCCCACCTCGTGCCCAAAGCTCTGACTTCATCGGGTTCAGTGCCAGGGGGTGGGGGAACCAAGGCTCTGTTTCACAACATTTTATTTTGAAAAACGTGCAACCTAGGGAAATGTTGCCAGAATGATGCAGTGAACATCTCTGTACCCTGCGCCCAGACTCCCAAACTGCTAGCCATTTACCACTCTCTCTCTCTGTATACACACACAATTAACATAAATCATCAATTTTATATACAAATATATATGCACTGGACATATCTCCATAATTTATTTTTTAAAGATTTTATTTATTTGTCAGAGAGAGAGAGAGTGCACACAAGCCGGGACCGAGACAGAGAGCAAAGCAGGCTTCCTGCTGAGCAGAGAGCCCAATGGAGGGCTGGATCCCAAGACCCTGGGATCATGACCCGAGGCGAAGGCAGGTGCTTAACCGACTGAGCCACCCAGGCGTCCCTGTATACATAATTTATATATTACTATATATGGCATCAGTCTGCTAGGCTGCCATAACAGAATGCCACCGACGGGCTGTCCTAAACAGCAGAAATTTATTGTCTCATCGTTCTGCAGGCTGCAAGTCCAGGGTCAAGTTGTTGGTTAGGGTGGTTTCTCCCGAGCCCCCTCTCCTTGCCTTGCAGACAGCCACCTACTTGCGGGGTCCCGAATGTCTTTTCCCTGAATGCACACCCATCCCCAGAGTCTCTCTGTGTCCTCTTCTTTTGAGGGCACCAGGGAGATCGGATTGATGTGGCTTCATTTTTACCTTAGTCACCAACATTATCCAATCTACAATAGTCACGGATCCCTAAAATTTCCCCATAACACGTGCCCGGGTGTGAATGCTTGTGTCCTCCTAAAATTCATATGTGGAAATCCTAACCCTGGCGACATGGCATTAAGAGGCGTGGTTTTGGGGTGGTGATTAGGTCATGAGGGTAGAGCCCCGTGAATGGAAGTGGTGCCCTCATCAATGCAACCCCAAAGTGCTCCCTTGTCCCATCTGGTACGTGAGGACAGAGCGAGGGACGAACCAGAGAGAGGCTTCCTAACATACCAAATCTGCCAGCACCTTGACCTTGGACTGTGAGAGATAAATGTGTTTATGAGCCCCCTGGTCTGTGGTATTCTGTTACAGCTCCCCAAACAGACTAGGGTGATGTCCTTTATGGCAACTTTTTCTCTTCTCATTTAGGGTCCCATCCAGACTCACCCGCTGTCTTTGTTCCCCTGTCTTTAGCTTCCCTGACTCAGGAGCGGTTTCTCAGCCTTCCTGTGTCGTTCACAGCACTGACATTTTCAGAGAGTCCGGGCACGTGTTTCCAAGAACCACCCCCCCCACCCCCGGGCAGGCCGACCTGCTGGTTCCTCGTGGCCTGGTTCAGGCTGTGCCTCTCAGGTCAGGATCCACAGGAACGACGCTTGCTCTCCACATCGGGAGCACTGGAGGTTGGCTTGTCCCATGGCTGGCGATGTTAGTCTGCTGGTGGAATCCTGGGCCCTAACATCTCCCCGGGGGCACGGGAACACGTGGGCAGAGCTGGAAACGATCCCCTTCTCTTCTCTGCAAATGCAGAGAGGCTGTGGAACTCTGTCCCCATGAGCCTCCATGCCTCTCTAGGGACTTCCTCATCCTGGCATCTAGTCTGGCCAGGTGAAAAGAAGCCAACAGGGCCCAGACATGGCTCAGACCCTCCCCTAACCCTGAAGAGGTTCGTACAGGGGACCAGGTGAGGATGGGTGGGATGCATTCCTGGAGGCTTCCTGGAGAAGGGGACCTCTAAGCTATGCCTGCAAATGGGCTGCTCTCAGTGCTATCCCGGCATCCCAGGTTCTCGCCAAAAATCTATAGGGACCTCCTTCAGATCTCATCCAGTGGGACAGCCTGGGGGTTCACTGGCCCCCCATTCAGGGGCTCTTTTTGACTCTCTGCATCAGATGCTTGTGGTGGTTTCCCAGTGCAGTGGGTAAACGCACTCGGGCCCCCATCATCAGGGACCAGACCACTGTGTCTTCTTTGAAGTTTATGGTCGCTGGGAGACAGGATTTCAGTCTCTTATTTTATCCCTGCAGCTTTGGAGTCCGAACCACAGGCTAGGGTGTTTGGTGGCCTTGGAGGGAGAGGGAGCTATTTTGGGTTCTGAGGGCTATAATTTCTGCTGCTCAGAGAAAGCCTGGTGGGGTGGGGGAGAACAGGAGGACAGACTGCTGACTTCCCTCATCCAATCTCAGTTTACCCATCTGCTAAAGGGGTGACTACTTCACACTTCACGGGAGGGGAGAGGGGATGCTGGTTGTAAAAAGTCCAGCCCAGAGTTGGCCCTCAGGGGCCAGAAGGAGCAATCTCCCGCTCCCTCTCTGCATCCCATCAAACCAGGGCAGGTGGGGTGGGGTGGGCGTGGTGATTATAACCTCCAGGGGACACGGGCTGATGCCTGAAGGCATTTTTGGTTGTCACCACTGGCAGGGGGTACCACCAGCCTCTGGTGGTGGAGACCAGGGACGCTGCTCAGCTCCCTACAGAGTACAGTGTGGCCCCACCAAAGACTGATCCAGCCCCAAATGTCAGCGCTGTGGGGGGGTGCGAACCTGCTGTAGAAAAATAATCTATCTCTCATGCATCTGGAGGACTTTCATGTAGGTGACTTTGTGGCTTAAAACACGATTCAATGTTACATGCAAGTATGTGTATGTGTATTACATGGTTCCTAATAATGGGGACAGATTGGAAGCAGCTGAGGCACCTCCCAGTAGAGGCAATGCATACATTCGTGTAATTAAATATTAAACTGCTTTTATACAAATAAGTGTTCTACAGTAGCTAGCCTCACCCAGGGGCAGTTTTGCACCCGGGGAGGGGGGAGCATCATCACACCTATCTGGGGGGGTGGAGACATACTGTGCCCGGGGCAGCCCAGCCACAGAGAACAACCCGGCCCCAGACATCAGTGGTGCCAAGGCTGAGATTCCCAGGATTAAGGGATCCATTGGGAGGGAGACATCGGAGCTGAGATCTAAATATGCCACCCGGACGGACAGACGGATGGATGGATGTTTACAAGCCCCACCTGGCAGGGAGCACAGTTGATAATCAGACCCTGGGGCAACAAGGATCCTGCAGGGGAGGAAGCAGGAGGCTGGTGTTGGCGTCCCTGGGCGAGGTGGAGGGGACTCGGCTGGATTGGAGCCCAGCTGGCGAGCGGAGGAGACACTGCATGTCGCATGTCACAAAATACTATTCCTCTTTTAGTATTTTTCAACCACTAAAAAATAGTTGGTGACAGCCAAGTGGCGTGGGGCTCCTTTTGGGGTAATAATCATCGATTGTGGTGATGGACACACAGCTCTGTGAATTCACTAAAAATCATTAATCTCAGTGGGTGCAGCTGTAGGATATGTGGGTTGTGCCTCCATAAAGCTGTTATAAGAAGAAAGCCCACAGTAAACCAAGGTGTCTGTTGATGGAGGAATGAGTAAGCAAAATACGGTCCATCCAGACAAGGCCGTCTTACTCAGCCACACGAAGGAAGGAAATTCTAACACATGATACAAGGTGGATGAACCTCGAGGACATTCTGCCGCGTGACTAAGCCAGGCGCACGCGGCACAATCCCACTAATATGAGATCCCTAGAGGAGTCAGAGTCTCAGAGCCAGGAAGTAGAAGATGGGCGCCAGGGGCTAGGGGAGGGGAACGGGGGGGGGGGCGGGGGGGGCGGGGTTGGTGTTCCGGGGGACCAAGTTATAGTTTGGAAGATGAAAAAGTTCTGGAGACGGACGGTGGGGATGGCTGTCCCAGACTGTACTTAGTTCCCCTGAATGGGCGCTACCATGAAACGAGTTACCCTGAAATGGGTATTTTACCACAATTTAAAATAGAAAAAGAAAACGTTCTCGGCTCACAGGCTGCACAAAAGCAGGCAGAGGGCCAGATTTGTCCCCCAGGCCATAGTTTGCAGACCCCTGAGCGAGGCCCACACAAGGGTCAGGGGGAACTCAGCCTCACCAGGCAAAACAGGGTGCCCCCGCTCTGGGAAGGGCAATGGGTGCCCTGGCAACCGAGAGCCTGGGTCTAGGGAGACCCCAGCAGGCCCGGGGCCAGGCTCCTGGGGTAGGGATACAGAGGATAGAGAGGGGATGATGGGTGAGTGGGTGTGGACAAAAATGGCGTGGGGGAGCTGCCGGCACCCACTTGGCACTGAAATGCTACACAGTTTGATAAGCCACAGCTGGGGGGGGGGGGCGGGGCACGGAAGCAAGAAACCTGAAGATACTGGCTGCTCCGCTGGGCCCCAGGAACTGACCCACTGAGAGCAGCAAGACCCCGCAGCCCGGCTGCCTCTCCCTCATGAAGTGTGACTCAGTCAGTCCCTGGCTCAGATCCCTTCAAGGACCACCCCCCTATACCTTCAAGTCACGTCCAGACTCCCGGTGCCCAGGCACAGCCCCCTGGTCCTGCACGGGTGGGCCGCGGTCCCATCGACTCTCCTTGTCTTCGCACATGCTGTTCCCCCGCAGGGACCGACCACCCGTCGCTTTTCCCGTCTCCGCACCACGCATCAGATTCCACGTGTCACCCCAGTGTTTCCCCTGCTCTGGCCTGTCCCTCCCTCTGGCCCAGCCCTGATCCCACCAGCTGGGTGTCCGTGTCCTGCTCTTTCTCCCCAGACTCAGGGTCCCTCAGCCGTGGCCCTGACGGAGTTGGCCTTTCCGGGGGTCCCCAGTCTCACACAGTCCAAAGCCCGAGGGTTCACTGGAGGACTTCAGCAGCCTCTGGCGATGGCTCGGGGGTTGGCATGGGGACGTATGAGGCCAGGTGGCTGAGCTTGGTGCCCCGGGAAGCAGGGGGACAGGTGGCCTGGCAGAGCCAGCTACAAAAAGGTTAGATGTCCGGGGTGCCAGTCCCCAACTCGGGTGACCAGAAATAGCTAGAGGCTTGGACGCTACTCAGGATATAAATTTAGATGCACCTTTTAAACTAGCCCTGGACCGAGGGGTCCTTGTCTCTATAGAGATGAGGCTCCCGACCAAGACTGATGCCATCTGTGGGGTGCTGGGGCTCCGGTTGGGCCAGGGGAGAGGATCTGATCCTCGCCGCTGCCCATGGCATCACCTCTAATTTGCTTTACGATCTTTTATAATCCAGCCTCACCTCCCTGGATTTCCCTCCAACACACTGAACTCCTATTTCCCGAGTTGGCTGAATCCTCGATTCCAGGTCTGTGTCTGTGCTGTGCCCTCTGCCTGGAATGCCCTTCCCTCGTGTGTGTGGCTGGACCTGAGCATCCTTTAACCGTGCACTGTGGCCATGCTCCCCGACCCCAGGCAGAGCCCCTGCTTCCCCTCGGGGGAGCCTGCAGCACTGGGATCCTTCCATCTGCCAGCTCCGAACCCCCAGGGCTGGGAGTGTCTCCATTCAGTTCCGTATCCCCAAGATTGGGAGCCCCCACCCATCCCATATCTTTACTCGAAATAGCCCCGTACCCACACTGAACAGTACCTGTCCTCCTAGAAAAGGTGTTGACAAATGTGTTTCCAGTGACAAGAGGGAGAGGCAGTGGCTAACCCCCGGGAGATAGCCATCCTTCCTCCCCATCCCCACCCTGGAGGAGCCCTACGAAGCCAGTCCCTGGGCTGCTTTCTCACTTCTGCAACCCCAACTCCCAGCGGGCCACCACAAGACCCCGCAGCCTTTTGCTCTCCCATAGCTCTCCTCAACCCCACTTGGATCACACCTCCCCCTGCACCAGCCCTCAGGGCATCCTCTGTCTCTCCCATGGGGCTTCTTTCTGGCCTCCCGGCCTCAGTCAAGCCCAGATCCCAGCCCTAGAGGCATCTTCACAACACACAGACCTAACAAGATCCCTTCCCTGCTCTCACACCTCCCATGGCTCCCTATTGTCCTCAGAATAAACCTTGAGCTCCACTTCCCATGTGAGGTCCGTAACCTCCCTGGGTCCCAGTGTCCTCACCTGGAGACAATAGATCCCCCTTCACAGGGCTGCAGGAGGACCACACGTGGTGGGAGGCGAGCAGGACTTAATCCACGAAGGAACCTCCCCTCTTCTGTTACAAACATTTGAGCATTCGCTGGGCTGGGGTTTCTCAGAATTGCTGATATTTGGGGTCAGATTATTCTCTGTGATGGATAGAAGGATGATAGATGATAGACAGACAAATAGACCCAGACAGCAGACAGGGTCTCTCTTGGGCGAAGGCAGGGTCTCTCACCCTGGTGCTACCAACACCGGGGGCTCCATTGTCACCTGGGGTGGGGACCGTCTTGTGCCCTGTGGGGTACTGAGTAGCACCCTTGGCCTTAACCCACTTGATGCCAATAGCACCCCTTGCCCCCCCATTGTAACAACCCCAAATGTCTCCAGACATTGCCAAACATCCTCGGGGTGCAGAATCACCTGACTCAGGCAAATGTCTCTGGACGGGTGTGACAAGATCCCACCTGAGACTAAGCCCCAAAGAAGGAAACAATGGAACAGGGGACCCCAGGAGGTGAGGTCAAAAGAGATCCGAGAAGGGGGCAGGAGCTTCTTGGGGGGCCGAGGAGAGAGGCCCAGGAGAACAGGAGGAAGAGCTGCTTCTGAGGCTCTCCCTGCCCCCAGGAGAGAAGTTCTCTTCAAGTGGGGCTGGGGTTGAGGCCACATACCCACTCAGCTTGCACCCTAGACCCTGGGCAAGTCATGTGCCCTCTCCCAGCCTCAGTTTCCCCATCTGAAAAAGGGCGGGTCCTCCCATGCACAGAGTTCCTCTGGATCCTAAGGGCTGCTGTCAGAGCACGAAAGGTTGATGATAGGCTTTAAGAGAACCAAGGGGCTTTGCCCAGCGCCCCACGGCTGGTCCGTGGAGGAGGGCAGATGTGAACCAGGTTCTGGCTTCCCTCCGCATCCTACTCCCTCCCAGAGAGAAACTATCACTGCGCACAGAAGATCGTGGGAGGAAGAACACGTCAGGCCAGAAGAGGAGCGTTGAGACTCCTCGGTCTCGATGCACCTTTGCCCCGTGCCAAAGGGCAGACAGCAAGCATGAATTACTCTGCTGCCAGGGGACTTGTTTCTAAGAAGAAAATGACATGACATTGACAAAAAATAATGTCTTCCAAACCCAAGCCTAAAAATGATGTTGAATCACAAAATCCATCCATCAACAGATGACTGGATGCGGGGGGGGGGGGGGGGAAGTAGAGTGTGCATTCAGTGGAGTATTATTCAGCCATAGAAAGGAATGAAACTCTAATTCACACTCTAATGGGGATGGCCCTTGTAGGAAATGTCCGGAGCAGGCAAATCCGCAGAGACGGAAGGCGGAGTCATGGTTGCCAGGGGCTAGGGGAGGGGGACGGGGAGGGACAGCTCCTGGGGACGGGTTTTTCTCCCAGAGTCATGAAAACATTCTGGAACTGGACAGAGGTGGTGGTTGCACAACAGAGTGTATGTACCAAATGCCACTGAATTTTCCACTTTAAAATGGCTAATTTTATGTTATGCGAATTTTACCTCAATAAAAATACACGGATAAAAATAAAAAACAGAAGCATAGAAAATTCCACGCATGCAAGCATTTGCCTGCCCAATTAGGGGTGGGGGTGGGCATACTTTTGTTGTTACTGTTGTTTTGGGGTTTTTTTGTTTTGTTTTGGTGTGTGAGTGTGTGTGTGTGTGTGTGTGTGTGTGTGTGTGTGTTTGCAGGGGAAGGGACGATGGAGTCAGGGGCCCAGCCTGGGAGTCCTGTGCACGGTCTTGGCCAATTTGCGGGTGTTACGGGGGCCGCCCTCGGGCTGGCGGGGGCTCCGGGCTCTGAAGGCTTTTCTGTCAGGGCTTTGAAAGGGGGCCAGGTTTTTTCCCCGGAGCCGAGCAGTCTTGGGCCTGTTGTTCTCAGCAATCTCGGGGCCGCGTGTTAGCAGGAAACACAGCCAAGTAGGGCTTCCTGCGCGTTGGAGAGAGGAAGCTCCGTAATGTTCTGGAAGGCCGGGTTAAAAATAACCCCGGTATATAAAGACAGCGGAGGGTCCCCTCTCTCCCTCACTCGCGCGCAGGCCGGCTGAACGCAGGGCCAAGCAGGTGGTTTGGGGCCTCAGGCAGGCCAAACCCCCCGTCCCGAGCCGGGGGCTGGGGAACCTCAGCCAAGTTCAGAGTCCCGACGACGCTGCCTGGCTTCCAGAACTTAAGAGTCAGGGACACCGTGGGTGTTCCTGTTTTAATCGCTTTTCTCCAGCGGGGACTGCAAGCCCCAGGCGCTATCAGGGGACAGGAACTCTGCTGAGCTGTGATTTGGGCTGTGCCTGGCTGTGACGTCGGCATCTCACACAGGCTGTGGGCACGACAGCCCTGGTTCAAATCCCGACTCTGCCAGCTAACTCCGGGTCCCAATCTATTCATCTGCAAAATGGGACTAACAGTAGCTCCTAAGGCGTACGTACAACAGAAACTCTAGTGCATGTTAGACGAGGCTGAGCAATTATTGTGACTTCTCATTATTTCAGGTCCTTTACATCCCCGGGTCTGGTATCCATATATTATCTCATTTAACCTGCCCATCCGTTCTTAGTACCAACCCACCTCCCCCTCGCCCCCTGCTCCATAATGTCACGTGTTGTCACGTGACACAACACCACACGGCCCAGTTGTCCCCAGAGCTTTTCCGAGCCTCCCGATAGGAGAGCTCCCAAAATAGTGCCTCACTTGCCTTACCCTGTCCCAACCCTGATGAAAAGTAACAAGAGATTTGAACCGGAGTGTTCCTGACTTGGAGGCGCAGGCTCTTTCTGTTCCATCGCTGCAAGTTAAATATTCAGAGTTAGGAGGGCGCTCCGGGTAGATAGACCATCATCGCCCTTAGTAGGCAGATTTTCCGTGCTCGGAGCTGGGCAAGGTCACCTTGTCATAAGATGCTGTCATTGCCTTCAGCACAGCGAGGAGAACAAAGACCTATTACTGCCTGAATTTTAGGACAAACCCCATGCCAGGGTTTGGGGCTTCTCATCCTGGGCTGAGCCATATCATTGAGACAAATGACCTAGAGAGTGGACCCGTGACAGATCGGGCGCTCAGGAAAAAGATCACAGAAGCACATTATAAATAATTTGATGCCAAGCAATTCCATGGCTCAGAGGACACAGAAGAATCCCTTGAAAGATACACATGCCCAAAGCTCACTCAAGAAGAAATAGATCACCGGGATAGCTATGCATCTGTGCGAGACATCCATGGCGTGGCTGAGAACTTTCCCACAAAGAAAACTCCAAGTCTGGATAGCATCACTGGTAAAATTTCCCAAGACATTTAGGGGAAGGAGTAATGCCCATCCGACACTGATGTTTTCAGGCAACTGGAAGAGGAGAGGAGGTTTCCCAACTCCTTCTCCGCGGGGGCTGCTGCGGGGTGCGCTGGGGACTTACCGCTGTTCAGCAGAGCCCCGGGGGGGGCCCACCCCCCACCCCCCACCCCCCACCCCCAGGACATTTCCCTCTGCCGTGAGTGCAGAGCCCCCCCAGGGCTCGGGGAAATGAAAGAAACGCTTGCTCTCCAGAAATCTGATCCAGACTTGCCTGTTCCCCTGAACGGCGCCTTTGTACCCTGAGTGTTGCCACAGTTAGCGCCGACCCTGGCTGCGGCCTCACATCGCGGCTGCCGGGCTCTGAGGCCCCTTTCAGAAGGGACTGCTGTCCTCCACCAGCTATTTTTAACTGGCCGAAGGGGACTCGTTATAGGCTGCGAGTGCGTGGTGAGAGGGGGCGTCTGTGAGGCCGAGGGACGTGGCAGACCCACCGGAGAGCGACGCCCTCGGGCCTGGGCCACGGGGAATGGGGGCGCCTGGTGGCCACTCCGGGCCTCTGTTTCCCCATCTGTCAAATGGAGGCCTGAGGCCCATTCGGAGCTTCGATTCCAAAGTAGCAGGAGGGCTAAGTTCCATCAACCTGTCCTGGGGTCTCGGTCCATCCGCCTCTGTGTCTCTGCCTCTGCCTGGCTCTCTCTGGCTCTCTGTCCATCTCTGGCTCTCCCTCACGCTCTCCATCTCTGTCTCTCCTGCTCTCGCTCACTCTGATCAGCCCCTTCTGTGGGATGCGGCCCATTGGGGCCCAGCTCTGTGTGAGCAGGGAGCCCCTCTCTCCTCCAAGAACAAGATGCCCAGTCCTCCTGCCTCATGTTCTTCAATCAGAGAAAGCATCACTGCTTGGTCAGTCGGCCGATGGTGCCCAGATCACCTCCCGGGAGCGCCCTGTGGCTCCTTCGTCCCACTTTTCAGCAGAGGGAATCGACTTCTGTTCTGTTTGAACTTCTCAGAACGAGTCCATGTTCTCTCTGTGATTCAAGGTTCCCAATTAAACAAGTAGATGCGCAGGTCCCTCCAGGAGGAGGTTCCCCCTTCTTACTGACAAGTCCTGGGGTGGGGGTGAACTCCCAAGGGGGTGGGCTTGTCTGCGAACCACCCATGTGCTGCAGAACTTCCTGCTAACGCTCCTCCACCTTGGGGGCAAGCCCTGAGGGGAGACAGGCTCAGAGAGGGGATGTCGCTCCCCCCACCCAACGGGGGTGGATGTTCAGCTCTGGGAAGGAGGCTTTTAACTTAAGGGTCTCCTGACTATTGAGGTTCAAGCTCTTTTATGTCATCGCTTGGTCCCTGTGTGCCAGGTCTGTGGGGGAGGAGGGCAGGCCCCTGCCTGAGGGGTGGTGGGGTCACAGCCCACGAGGGTGCTTTCCCTACTCCAGGTGGGTTTGGTCCCAGGGTGGCTCCTCCATGGGCCCACCCTCCCTAGCTGTGACCTGAGCGCCTTTGGCCCGTAGATGGCACGTCCTTGAAAGGATCCCCTGGGCTCAGGGGTCACACAGATGAGTGTCAGAATCCCAGCTGGCCATGCTGAGTCCCTGGGCAAGGTCCCTGACCTCATGGGCGTCAGCTCCCACTTCTGTAAAAAAAAAAAAAAGGGGGGGGGCCCCAGTGGTCCCTGCTTCCCAGAATCCAGTGGGACCTGACATCTGAAAGCACCCAGCACAGCTCGGGGCTGTCCAACGAAAGGTCCCTGCCTCCTGCTCTCAGCTGTTCCTGGGCCCTGACCATGGACTTGAGAACACTACGTTTCCTCCTGGATGTGCCCTGCCTGATTTTTAAAAAATTGTGGTAAAATATACATAACGTAAAATTTACCATTTTAACCATTTAAAGTGTGCATTTCAGTGGCATTGAGTACATTCACGACATCATATAACCATCATCACCTCTGTCTCGTTCCAGAGCATCTCCGTCAGCCCAAAGGGCACCCCATTCCCGTGAGCAGGCACTCCCCCTCCCCCTCCGCTAGACTCTCTGACAACCACTGCTCTGACAACCACTGCTCTGCCCTCTGTCTCTGCGGACTGGCCTGTTCTGGACGGTTCACATACACGGGATTGTGCACTGCGGGGCCTTCCGTGTCTGGCTTCCGCTCGGCACGACGTTCTCAGGGTTCATCCACGTTGCAGCATGTGTTAGAGCTCCGTTCCTTTTTACGACTAATATTCCGCTGGGTGGGTGGACCGGATTGTGTTTGTCCCTTCATCAGCTGATGGACACTTGGGTTGTTCCTACCCTTTGGTGATTGTGGATGGTGCTGCTGTGAACACGTGTGTTCGAGTATTTAGGTAAACACACCTGTTTTCGGGGCACCTGGGTGGCTCAGCTGGCTAAGCACTCGACTTTGATTCAGGTCATGATCTCAGGGTCCCGCTTCTCCTTCTTCCTCTGTCCCCCCACCCCCACTTGTGCGCTCTCTCTCAGGCTCTCTCTCAAATAAGTGAATAAAGCCTTAGGAGGGAAAAAAATCTGAACACTTGTTTTCATTTCTTTTGGGTAGATAGCCAGGGGTGGGCTAGCTGGGTCATAGGGTTACTCTACATTTAGCTTCTTGAAGAATCCTGGCAGGAGGAAGCCCAGATTCTCCATGCATCCAGAAAAGACCCTCGCACTTGCCAAATTCTCTATCGCTCGGGCTTCCTCATCGGTGCATCGATCATGGTGACGATTGAAGGACGTGACACAGGAAAAGCCTCCTGGTGCTTGCTAGGACCTCAAGTCAAGATGGTTCCTCTCTCATCTCCCCCACTGTCCCCAGGATGTCTGTCCTCTTCAGTGGAGGGGTCCCAGATAAAACCCGGGACGCAGATAAATAATGGATAATTTTTTAGTATATACCCCTCTGTGCAAAATTTGGGATATACTTATACTTTAAAAATTGCTGTGTATCTGAAATCCAAATTCAACTGGGCACCGTGTGTTTCATTTGCTAAATCTCGTGGCCAGCCTTTGCAACGGTTGCTTCTCACAGCCAGAAGGAAATCCCCCTAATCACAGCCAGACAGAGATTGAAGGCGACTCTGGCCATTGGGAGCCCCAAGCATCCAGCCCACCTGGCCCGTTGCAGGGACTCCCCACTGGGACCCGGGCTGCTGAGATGTCTCCGGTTCTCCGCGGGTTCCTGGAGAGAAGGTCTGGTGACAAAGACTTTGTTGAGACCCTGGGAAATCTTTGAAGATCTGTGTTGCTCAGATGACACATGATCTAAATTCGTCCCCAACCCCAGGCCGCCGGAAGGCCAGTGAGCAGAGGGGACAGCATCCAGGGTAGCCCCGTGAAAAGACACCTCACTGGGGCCTGCCTCCTGAGGCACCGAGGTCTGATTCATGCTTCCTCGTATTCAAATGGAGCCTGCCAGGGCCGGAAGGTCCTCTGTGAGGGGCAGGTCAGCCTGGACAGGCAACACTTTTCCCCTCGACTTTTCCCAGAACCTGGTCCCAGGCCCCACACGGGCGTGAGGCTTGGGAGATGTCGGTCTCTGCCATATTAATGCAAAATGTCCGTGTCACCGTCCACCCCAGGACATGGCTTTGAAGGAAAAAAAAAAAAACCACCTTCTCTGGGGCTGGCGGATGCATCAGGGAGAAGAGGCTGGGGCACTGGTACATCGAGGAGTCTGCAAAAATGCCTTCGTTTCTTTTAAACAAGGAGAAGAAGAAAAAGAGCTTCCCAGGCAGAAAACAAAACAAAACAAAACACCTATTTTTCTTACCTTAGGAGAGAGAAACAAAATAGGTAGGGCCTATAAAAATCCAGTCAATGATTTTAACTTTGTTTTTAAACGGGAGGAAGTATGTCCCATTTCATGCAATATTTGGTACATATTTAGGCCAAAAAATGTTAATTTCACTGAAATTGAAGTTTCGCTGGGCATTCCATGTTTTGTTTGCTAAATCTGGAAACCTGGTATTTTTGGGACAGGCAGGCAGAAACCTAACGCAGAAGCAAATGTGCCTCAGGCCCCAGAAAGGCAGATCGTAACCCTGAGCTTCTCCCACAAAGACCAAGGTGGTGTCATTACGGGCTTGCACCATGAAGGCAGGCCTGCTCACCCCAGATGCATCAAAAGTGAAAGAATGTGGGGAGGGACCAGGGACACATAGCTGGCATGTACCCATTGCTTGTCTGACAAAACTGAGGCTCAGAAGACTGACACAACCTGACAAAGCTCTAGGCCGTTGGGGCAACGGTTTTGTCCCTTCTTGATGTCCTGGGCCCCCACGCGATGAGCGTTGTAGACGCATTAGTGTAAATAAATATGCTGAAAACTTGCCTTCCGTTTCAGGGGGCCCGTGGGCCCTCCAAGGCTCCCAAAAGATGGCATGAGGACCAGAGTCCCCAGAATCAGACAGTCACACTCGTGGCTCAGCCGAGGATCAGTCGTGCCCCATTTCCCCACCTCACTATGATCTGGTGGGCTCCGCGCAGGGCCTGGCGTGGGTCTTCAATCCATGGGCGTCTTCTCTCTCCGTCCTTGGCCCAGCAACCCCCACCCCCAAGACGCTGGGCTGGCCGTTTCAAACTCAAGACCTTTACATCTACTTCTGGGGGGGGGGGGGAAGGGAAAAATCCTTCCTTACTAACATATTTCCAAAAACTGCCCTCTTGGTGGCAAAGTTTTTATGTCTTAAGAAAAACCTGATTGTTCGACTCAGGCCTGCAATAAACGTGTGGCTATTTTTAAGTGTCTGGGGACACACGCCTGCAACCCCAGGAAAAGAAGAAGCCATTTGTCTCCCCAGCACGTCCAGAGTGGCCCCAGTGATGTGGTGTGAGGGTGAGGGGCACGAGCCGTCAGCCTGCCGGGAGCACCGGGACCTTCCTAGAATGTTCCGGAACATTCACCCCTCGGGTCGTCAGATATCCTACAGTCCAGCCGTGCCTCAAAGTTCCAGCTCTGTGAGCCGTTGTTTTCTGTTTCATTTTTCCTCTTCTTCGTTTTTTTTTTTTTTTTCCTCTCTCAAATCACATTTGTTTTTTCACAATCGAAAGCACTCACACAGATCTCACCCGGCCTTCAAACACACTGTTCTGACCAAGACATGTAAACAACCACTCTGCCCCTCCACCACCGCCCCCCCCCCCGTCCCTGCCCACCCCTCCCTCAGCTGGGTGTTTGGGTGACACTGGAAAAATCTTCTGGAAGGGAAAAAAAAATAGGGAGTTTTCCAAAATTTGACTCGGGACTTACGTAACCCAGAGTTTATGCAACCGGCCCCTGGAAACAGATCCAGGGGCCTCCTCCAGCCGCCGAAGCTCACAGGGCAGGGCGGAGGCCGGGAGGGAAGATGCGAGAAGGGAAAGTGCAGCTCTGGCAGGGATCCCTGACTCCTCCACGAGCGGGTGATAAGGGGAATGCGGACGGACGGCCGCCGGGAGGCCAAGTGCATATTTGAAATACGTTGGCAAGGCCAAGTTCTTGTAAACGGCCACAGATCTCCCGTGGAAACGACTCCTCCCCAATCCCCCGCCAGCCACGAGCCACGGAGCCCCAGGCACATCTGGTGGATGTCCAAGGGGAGCCAGGATCTTTTAGCCACTTTGCATCAGCAGCTCCTTAATCGTCCCAGTGCCCTGCGGGGGGGGTGGGGGGCGGTTCCACCTGGCCCCGGACATCTTTCCCCAGTGTTCAGGAAAGCAAAGCCACTCGGGTGGGAGAACTGAGGCGGCTGGTTCGGAGTCTGTCTGTCCAACCCTGCATCCAGTCTTTGCAATATTTTCCTTAAAGACCACCTGCTCCCTCCTCCCCCCCAGGGTGATCTTGGCAACCAGGACCTGAGAAATTTGAAAAATGGGGATGAAAATGCTCCCGCCCTCCACCTGACTCGGAGGTAGCGGGAATGTCTCATTTCACAAAATGAAACCTGAGTGTTTTGTTCACCCGCTGCCCTTGAGTCTGATCCCGAAGGTGGCAGATGGGATGCTCTTGGGTCCGGTCTGGGCTGCGTGATCAGGGTTTTCTGGGTGCAGATTCTGTGGGTCGTGCCCTTAGGCAGCTGTGCTCTGTCCCCTGGGGATTGTTTTGTTTTTATAAGCAATGAATCAGTATGGCCTCGCTGTTGGTGTTACCAAAGCTGTGGACCCAGCAAGCCCATTCCCAGAGAAATAAATCCTTGTGTCAGCACAAAAAGGAAATGTAGCTTCATTATCCAGAATGCACCCCCAAACGGCAGTGTCATTGATAAGTGGGTTGTGTTGTGTTATCGTGGTGAAATATTACACACTGGTGAAAAAGAAAAAGCCCCCACCATAGACAGAAGGTGGGGGACCCCAGACGTGAAATGGGGTACAATTGTGATTCCACACCAGTAGGATCAGGGGCGGGAAAAACCCATCTCTGGGTGAGAAGGCTTTGAGGGGCGGCTTCCCTCACTAGCAGTGGGAGCCTCCATGGGGGCTGATGTTCCCAAGTCTGGATCTGGGTGACGGTCACATCGGCAAAATCCACGGAGCCCATACTCGACTGACACACTCTGCTGTGTGCAAGCTTTCCCTTCATTTGAAAATATCGAATGGGCATTTACTGAGCACCTGGTGCATGCATGAAAGGGCACAGAAGACGCAGAGCTCGGCCCTCCTGCCAGGTCAGGGGCCAGGCGACACCTTGGAGGGAGCACAGGAGGAAAGACTTGATTCCTGACTTGGGGCGGGCAAAAGGATTCCACAAAGCCTTTATCCTGGTCTTGCAGGTGGAACTGAAATGGATGGTGGTAGAGGGAGAAGGTCCGAGGGTCCCCGGGCTCACAGGGGCCTCTTCCCTGCACAGGATGAACCATCGTCCACGCTGGTCACCACCAGGAGCAAGTACTCCCTGCACGCCAGGTGCATCAGAGCCTCAAGAACCCCCGCACACCCTCCTAAGCCCCACTCCGATGGTGTGGAAACCGAGGCTCCCCTCGGTGACTTGCCGAGGCCCCCACACTGGGCACAAACACGGAACCCATCTCCCCAAAGAGGCAGACAGGCTGCACGGGAGCCCCCGGGTGGGGGTGGCGGTGTCCCCACTGCCCGCTGGCTTCCCTGGTGACTCAGTGGCTGCCGGGACAAGGTGTGTCTGGGAGCTGTCCGTTCGCATACAGCCTCCCGCCGGAGGGCCACCACCCTTAGTACACAGCTTCCGGGTGCCCAGGACACAGCCTCAGCTTCCTGGCAACAATGCTCTTTGTCTCCCCCAGTTAACAAGCTTGGTAAAGAGCCCTGGCAGCGGGTGGGCCAGCCCGTGGTCCCCTTTGGACCTGATGAAGACGAAAGTCAATGGCCAATCTCCTACAAAAGTCCTTGAAAGGGAAGAGATGCTAACTCTGTGCATGGGGTCAGAAGACTTTCAATGAACGTGGTCTCTCCACTCCTGCCTGAGGAGCCTCAGCCAGCCAGCCCCAAGGAGGGACAAAGGACCGGCACCCACGCAGTGTACGTTGTTTGTCTTTGTTCCGGACCATGGGGCCCTGTGTTTCTGATAGGGAACAAGGGGACCTCCATACGCCCAATTCTACCCACGGGCCACCCAAGAAACCCTTTCACACCTGCCCAGTGCAATGCAAGGGACAAAGCAGAAGCTCATGGTAGGTGGTACTCTAGGAAACTCCCAAGATTCTAGTCATGTATAACATTAAGTATGGATGCGACTAGTGACTATGTTGGGATTCCACTCCTTTGATTAGGCTGTATTATATGCCAAAGGTGATGGGATTTTTTTAGATGTAATTAAGTTCCCGAATCATTTGATTTTTTTTTTAAATGATTATTTATTTATTTATTTGACAGACAGAGATCAGAGGCAGGCGGGGGGAGGGGAAGCAGGCTCCCCGCTGAGCAGAGAGCCCGATGTGGGGCTCGATCCCAGGACCCTGGGATCATGACCTGAGCCGAAGGCAGAGGCTTTAACCCACTGAGCCACCCAGGTGCCCCCGGAATCATTTGATTTTTGAATCCTTCAAAAGGGAGCTCCTCTTGGGTGGGCCTGACATAATCAGGTGAAGGTCGAGGTAAGTTTTATGTTTTGTATTTTTCCCTCACAAATTTTTTTTAAAAGATTTTATTTATTTATTTATTTGACAGAGAGATCACAAGTAGGCAGAGAGGCAGGTAGAGAGAGAGGGGGAAGCAGGCTCCCTGCTGAGCAGAGAGTCCGATGTGGTGCTCGATCCCAGGACTCTGGGATCATGACCTGAGCCGAAGGCAGAGGCTTAACCCACTGAGCCACCCAGGCGCCCCACAAATTTTTTTAATTTAAAAAAATGTTAAACTATAGGGGATACTGGAAACTATTCATGTACCCCTCAATGAATAAAAGTATAAACAAAATGTGGCGTATCCACACAATAGAATATTAGCCATAAAAGGAGGCGAATTCTGACACCTGCGAGAATGTGGATGAAACCTTGAGGACATTATGCTCAAGGAAGGCACATAAGAGGACACACGGTATGATTCCACTTATATGAGGCACCCAGAACAGGTAAATCCATAGAGACAGGCAGTAGGATGGCAGAGGCCAGGGGCTGGGGGAGGGGGAGTTAGTGTTCAGTGGGGACAGAGTTGCAGTGCAGGAAGATGAATGAGTTCTAGAGGTGGGTGTTGGATAACCCCAAACTAAACCAAAGCAGTTAGACCTGATGAAAATGTTTTCTAAAAAAGAGGGTCTCAAAGGGGAGACCGCAAGCCCTGAAGAGCCCCAGTCCCACGGGTCTTGAGGAAGCTCGCTGCTGAATTGCAGGGAAGGAGTGGCAGGTGGCCTCTAGGAACCGAGGGCCTTTGTCCCACAGCCGCAAGAAGTAGATTCTGCCAACACCCAGGGAGACTGGAGGAGGGCCCCAAGACTCAGGTGAGACCCTGGCCCCAAACAACATCCTGACGGTCCTTTGGTGGGACCCTGAGTTGGCTGTCCCCTTCCTAGGCTCCTGACCCACGGAAACTGAGAAAATAAGGACTGACTTCGCCCAGGCTGCTCTAACAGAGTAACACAGTCTGTATAACACGGTCACAAATAACAGACACTTCTAGAGGCTCGAAGTCTGAGCTCAAAGTTCCCGCCCATTTCCCAGTTCCGGACGATCCTTACGTTGATATATGGCTGGTGTCCTCGCATGGCAGAAAGGGCTGAGGGAGCTCTCTGGGGTCCCTTCCATAAAGACATTGATTCAATTCATGAGAGCTCCACCCTCATGACCTGATCACCTCCCAAAGGCCCAACTCATAATACCATTGCACCAAGGGTTTCAACATATGAATTTTGGTGGAACACAAATATTCAGTCTATAAAAATTATATTTTGTTGTTTTTATCCACTAAAAATGAAAAGGAAAAAACCCTCCTAAGAGGGTCTCTGTATCTTCCAGGGCACAGCTTAGCCGGAGATTCCTGCTGGGTCACGGGAGGGAACTGGCAAAGCCGTGGAGTTTGGGAACAGAGCAGGTCTGGTGCAGTGTGCAACATGGGCACACAGTCCATGAGCTGTTATTACCCCAAGGCAGCAGGGATGAAGGGAGGAGCAGGTACATTTGCTGGGGAGGGGAGAGTGGTCTTCCTTAGCAGGTGAAGCCACCTACAACCACCTGGCAGGAGGGACCCCAGAGGACCAATTCCTCAGTCACTTTTCTCGTACCCTCGACCCTCCTTTTGGGGACTCCCACTGGCCAAATCCAACATGGAGTCTTTGAGGCATTAAAGGCCGGCCTCCTGGCCCCGAGCAGGGTGGAGAGAGAAGAGGCCAAAGCTGGCTCAGGCCTCACTGCCCACCTCCCAGCGCGGTGTAGGGGATGATTCATGGATTGCCCCAGAGTCACCCCCAGACGCCTCTCTCATGATCCCCTCTGGCACTGGACACCCCAGCCAGACAGAAAACCTGGGAAACCCAACGGTGCCAGTTCCTTGTGGGTCTGGGCCGACGGTTATTGTGTTCCTTCTCATCCAGAGCCAGAAACCTTTATCTGTGAAGAGCCTGACACTACCTAGCCCCACCTTTTGGGGCCATACAGTTTCTCAAAATAACTTAATTCTGCTGTCATGGCACAAAGCAGTGGTAGACAAAATGTACCCGAATGAGTGTGGATGTGTGCCAATAAAACTTTATTTATAACAACAGGCAGGTGGCCCAGGGGTTGTAGTTTGAGACTCTTCACCTAACCAATTCCTATCCACATCAGCCCCTCCAGAAAGTCCTCCTGGATCTCCCATCTGGTTCTGCTTCCGTTGTCCCAAGTCAAAAATCATCAGCCCTGGCTTCTTCGCGTTATTCCAGGCGGCAGGACCTCCACCTCCACATCCTGGGAGGCTCGGCCCCGCCCCAGAGGATCTGCACCCAGCAGACGCTTAAAACGGATTTGAATCAAAGCCACTAGGTTGGCCCCAAGCAAAACAATAAAAAATAGAAAGACTCAAGTGCTAGTGGCGAGTATTAGAACGTGCATTTCTGGTGGGAACGTAAAATGATGCAGTTGCTGTGGAAACCGCTTTGGTGGTTCCTCAAGAGGTTAAACATAGAATTGCCACGTGACCCAGCAATTTCACTCCTGAGTACAGACCCCAAAGAATCGAAAACGGGTGTTCAAACGAATCCTTGCGTTCACAGCAGCTCGAGTCGCAATTGTCGAAAAACCAAACACGTGTGTATGTATATGTCCGCTAAGGAAGGGATAAACAAAGTGTGATCCGTCCACGCAACGCAATGTTATCCAGTCATAAAACAGAAATGGAATGACACATGCTACAACATGGGTGAACCTAGAAGATGTCACACTGCGTGAAAGAAGCCAGTCATGAAAAGTCCCCAACTCCCAGGAGAGGCAAATCCTCAGAGACAGAAAGCAGGAGCGTGGGCGCCAGGGGCTGGGGGAGGGGCACGACGGCTCAAGGGGGTTTCCTCTGGGGAGGATGGGGTTTCTGGAATATCTAGATGGAGGTGGCGGTTGTGTAACACCGTGAGTGAACGGATTGGCACTTTATTATTATTTTTTGTTTTGTTCTGTTTTTTATTTTTAGAGGAGGAGGGGGGAGGGGCAGGAGAGAGAATCCCAAGCGGGCTCCACACCCAGCGCGGAGCCCACTGTGGGTCTCGATCTCACGACCCTGAGACTACGACCTGCGCCAAAATCAAGGGTCGGCCGTTCCACCGATGGGGCCACCCAGGCGCCCCAGAATAGTAAACCACCCTTTAAATGGTCAATGACCTATGTAATCCATATGTGGAAACCGAACCCCCAGTGTGATGGCTGTGAGGGGATCTCTGGGAGGTGACCCGGTCCTGAGGCTGGAGCCCCCATGAATGGGATCGGGGCGCCCTCCGAAAAGAGGCCTCGCGAGCTCCCACCCAGTGAGGACACGGAGAAGGCGGCATCTGTGAAACAGGAAGTGACTAGGACCCGGCCTGCCCAGCAGCTTGGTCTTGGACTTCTGGCCTCCAGGACTTGAAGAAACACATTTCTGTGTAAGCCGTCCTGTCTACGGTAGCCTGTCCTCACACCCAGAAATGGACCAAGATGGGTTAAGTTCATGGCGTATGAATTGCACCACAGTTTTTTTTAAAAAGTTAAAATGCACAAAACAAGAAACCGCCAAGAAACCGCCTATCTGAAATTCCACTCCCCTCCCCCACTTCTCCAGGGGTCTCGGCCGACACCGCCATCCACGGCAGACTCAGCCTCCTTCCTGCAAAGGGCCCGAGGCTTCCGAGGGATCAAGGCCATCGTGGGTCCCACATCACCTCCTGGGCCAACTGTGCAAGCAGAAAGCCAGACCTGACTGCCATGGGTTTAGCCGCTGTTTTCTCAGAGGGGCACTGTCCCCAGGGTGGGGGGCCCAGGTGTGACATTGCAGGCCATGAGTCAGGCCTTGACCACATTCCCGGCACAGGGGCCTGGGGTCAGGCTGGGAGAGCTGATGCTTCCTCTGGTTTGTGACGGGCCTTCTGCGGTTTGTAAGTCATTGTTTGAGGTAAACAGTACAGATCACTGAGCGCCAGGCTCCCCTGGTCAGGGGAGCTCAGATTTTTCTTACTAAATTGCACACATCCAGTCTCTTTCATTCATGGCTGATAGGGACAGTGACAGTGGGGAGAGGTTTCCTTCCCAGAGCTGGAGAGGGAGGGGGCCGGCCACCAAGCAGGGCCCCAGGATTTGCTGGAAATGCAAACCGCAGCTCCGAGGAACAGCGCCACCTCCTACGGTTAGACGGACAGGCTTCTTTCTAGCCCCCCACCCCCAACTCTTCCCCAGGGAAAACTCGAAGATATTTTTGGTGGTCACAAGTGGTGGGGACCAGGGACGACGCCCCACACCCCACAGTGCACGGGACGGTCCTGCCCCAGAGAACGATCCAGCCCATAATGTCAATAGTGCTGAGGCTAGAAAGTCCTGCTTAGGGGCCCCTGTACCCCGGTTCTCACCCTGGTTTGCCCTGCCTTTCAAGAGCACATTCTAGGGGCAATGGCAGCTTAACCACAGAGACTTCCTCCCGTGCTAGGGAGCGGAATTGGTGGGTGTAAGCAGACCCCAGCAGCTCTGTGACCTTCAGTAAGTTTCTCAGCCTCTCTGAGCCTCCATCCTCCTCAGGGCCATTTGGATGCCCTCTCGGAGCAGCTGTGCTGAGGAAGTCAAGTCGGAGCCCGAGGATGGCTCAGCCCCCATTCTCTAGGCTGTAAGTTAGAGACGCACGCTTCAGTCCCTCCCAGTGTATGCCGCTCATGGCTCGCTTGAGACCTTAAAGTGGCCACATCGGGGAAACTGGGACGAGCAGACGACCATTTCGGGGTTCCAGACTCCGCAACTGGCAAAGCTCTTTACAACCATTTTCTCTGTCTTCCGGCCGAGCAGCACCTGAAAGGGGCACATGCAGCGGCCTGACCGGCGGCCGGACAGAGGCCACCGTCATACTCTGGTTTCAAGGAAAGGAAACTCCCTCCGGCTTCTAAAGACGCTGAGAAATGTTCATTTGGTGTCCCCAGCCGTACAGCACAGGGTTGGCATCACGGTGAAAAGTCACGGGCACAGCCGGTGCCCCTGATATGATGGGATGTGGAGGACACCCCATCACCCCACTCTGTGCTTTTCCCTCCAAAATCCCATACTCCCAATCTAATCACAAGAAAACATCAGATGCACCCAGCCTGGGGGACATTTGGATGTTCTGGGGTCGGCAGGTGGGGCACGGCTCCTGGCCAGCTCGCCAAAATCCTGCTAAGCTCATGAGAAAAGCAAGGAAAGAGTCACAGACCGGACAAGGCTGGGGCAACGTTGAGAACTAATGCGATGCGGGGTCCCGGAAGCAAAAGAGAGAGTTTATGGACAATCTGAGGGGCATCCTAATCACATCTGAGTTTAGTCAATAGCACAGTCGCGACATCGGTGTCTCAATTTCGATAGTTGCTCTGTGGTCCAGTGAGATGCTAACTTTGCAGGAACCTTGCCAAGGAGACACAGAAACTCCGCATATTACCTCTGCAACTTCTCCACAATGAGACTTGTCATTCCAGCACGAAAAGGTTACTGGTAAAAACGACGACGACTTTACACCGAGAAAGGGAGGGGAAACCAGTACGTACACGGAAACATCATTTCTTTTTTTTTTTTTTAAGATTTTATTTATTTATTTGACAGACAGAGATCACAAGTAGGCAGAGAGGCAGGCAGAGAGAGAGGAAGAACCAGGCTCGCTGCCAAGCAGAGAGCCCGATGTGGGGCTCGATCCCGGGACCCTGAGATCATGACCTGAGCTGAAGGCAGAGGCTTTAACCCACTGAACCGCCACCCAGGCGCCCCAGAAACGTCATTTCTTGTCTCTCCGACATTCGGATTGAACTGGGCGTCACTTGTTTGAACTGGCAAGTCCAGACACAAGAAGGGGGACTCCGTTAACTGTGGGGAGTCGAGGGACAGGTCGGAGTGGGAGTAGACAGGCTCAATGAGTCGAGCCCCTCTTTGCACAGAAGCTTTTTAATAATAATTAGTAATAATAATACTAATGGTGATGATGACAGTAATAACCCGACCTCTCTCACGGCATTTATCTCGCCCCACCCTGGCTGCTCATGGGCGGGTCTCACTCCCTGCCAGCCCTCAGGGGATCCTGCGGTGGGTGGCCTCTGTCCCAGCCAGCCCTCTCCCCCCGCCCCCAGTGCAGAGACCCCCCCGCTCTCCTTTCCAGCAGGTTCCAGTGTGTATGTGTTTTTTTTTTTCTTTTCTTTTAAAATCTTTTAAGATTTTATTGATTTGTCAGAGAGAAAGCACGAACAGGGGAAGCAGCAGGCAGAGAGAGAAGCAGGCTCCCCACTGAGCAGGGAGCCCAAGGCAGGACTCGATCCCAGGACCCCGGGATCATGACCTGAGCGGAAGGCAGACGCTTAACCGACTGAGCCACCCAGGTGTGCGTGTGTGTTTCTTGTGGCTGTCGTAACAGATGACCACAGGATGGAATGGGTGGCTTGAAACAGAGATGAATCGTCTCCCAGTCCTCGTGGCCGGGGTCTGACGTCAAAGAGCAGGCAGGGTGGGTTCCTTCTGGAGGCTCCAAGAGAATCTGCCCCAGGCCCCTCTCCTGACTGCTGGTGGCCACACTTGGTCCCTGGGTCTGGGGCTGTGTCTCTCCGATCTCTGTCTCCACCTTTACGTGGTCTTCTTGGTCTGTCCGAGACCCCTTCTCTTTTCTCATAAAGACACCTGTCGCTGGGTTTAGCGCCCACCCTCGATCTGGAAAGACTCATTCCAAGAATTTCACTTATTTACATCAGCAGAGACCATATTTATTTCTGAGAAGATAGGGGTCACAGATATGGGGGTTAGGATGTGGGCATATCTTTTGGGGGAACCCTTTTCGTGCTACTATCCCGCGAGAGGCTGTCTCTCTTTACGAGTTTTTGAACCCTCCCCCCAGATCCCAGATTCAACCAGGAAGATGGTCGTAGCACGGAGACAGGTCTTGGCCATTTGTTCACGGTGGCTATGCACAGGTGTCATTGGACCAGGAATGAGAGGAGGCTGGTGGAGGGCTCCCGAACTGAGCCTCGTCTTCCTCACCTGTGACGGGGGCTGGCTCCACCACTCAGGTGAGAGCCATCCTGTCACAGGTGCAAGGACAAGGGGGACGGAGTGGCCCCACTCCCCGGCCAGTCCCATGGCTTGGCTCCCAGCGGGAGATGGGAGAAGCCCATGTTCTGGGAACAGCAGGAGAGCAAACGTGTGTGGGACAGAGAGCGTCACAGGGGCTGGAGGGAGGGAACGGGACTCTACATACAGAGGCTCGAAGACCTGTCATAAGAAGAATTAATATCCTTGGGGGCTAGGGGCGCCTGGGTGAGCTCAGTGGGTTAAGTCTCTGTCTTCGGCTCAGGTCATGGTCCCAGGGTCCTGGGATCGAGCCCACATCGGGCTCTCTGCTCAGAAGGGAGCCTGCTTCCCCTCTCTATCTCTGCCAGCCTTTACTG